>NC_135236.1:90113746-90422276 GCF_051348905.1 Ranitomeya variabilis
TCAAATTTGTAGTATAGGAAGAAAAAAAATGTTGTCCACCAGGAGTAAAACAGTAACAATGCAGTGACATGACAAGAATCTACATAACTAATCATATGCTAAATAGTTGCCAGTCAAATTTATGTATGAGATAGCCAATATGATTGTCTATAAAATTATGGTAGTAATGAATGGTGACGGAGATATGAAGGAGTTTAAAACATTGTTACCCTTTAGCTCGTTATATACAGTGGATATGGAAAGTATTCATGCCCCTTTACATTTTTTCACTCTTTGTTTAATTGCAGCCATTTGGTAAATTCAAAATAATTCATTTTATTGCTCGTTAATGTACACTCTGCACCCCATCTTGACTGAAAAAAACAGAAATGTATTAATTTTTGCAAATTTATTACAAATGAAAAACTGAAATATGACATGGTCATAAGTATTCAGACCCTTTGCACAGTATTGAGTAGAAGCACCCTTTTAAATTAGTACAGCCATGAGCCTTCTTGGGAATGATGCAACAAGTTTTTCACACCTGGATTTGGGGATCCTCTGCCATTCTTCCTTGCAGATCCTCTCCAGTTTCGTCAAGTTGGATGGTGAATGTTGGTGGACAGCCATTTTCAGGTCTCTCCAGAGATGTTCAATTGGGTTTATGTCAGGGCTCTGGCTGGGCCAGTCAAGAATGGTCACAGAGTTCCTCTGAAGCCTCTCCTTTGTTATTTTTGCTGTGTGCTTAGGGTCATTGTCTTGTTGGAAGGTGAACTTTCGGCCAAGTCTGAGGTCCAGAGCACTCTGGAAGAGGTTTTCTTCCAGGATATCACTGTACTTGGCCGCGTTCATGTTTCCTTCAATAACAACCAGTCGTCCTGTCCAAGCAGCTGAAAAACACCCCCATAGCATGATGCTGCCACCACCATGTTTCACTATTGGTATTGTATTGGGCAGGTAATGAGCAGTGTTTGGTTTTCTCCACACATACCGATTAGAATTATCACCAAAAAGGTCTATCTTCGTCTCATCAGACCAGAGAATCTTATTTCTCATAGTCTGGAAGTCTTTCATGTGTTTTTTAGCAAACTCTATGCGGGCTTTCATATGTCTTGCACTGAGGAGAGGCTTCCGTTGGGCCACTCTGCCATAAAGGCCCAACTGGTGGAGGGCTGCAGTGATAGTTGACTTTGTGGAACTTTTTTCTATCTCCCTACTGCATTTCTGGAGCTCAGTCACAGTGATCTTGGGGTTTTTCTTTACCTCTCTCACCGAGGCTCTTCTACCATGATTGCTCAGTTTGGTTGGACAGCCAGGTCTAGGAAGACTTCTGGTGGTCCCAAACCTCTTCCAGTTTAGGATTATGGAGGCCACTGTGCTCTTAGGAGCCTTGAGTACTGCAGAAATTCTGTGGTAACCTTGGCCAGATCTGTGCTTTGCCACAATTCTGTCTCTGAGCGCCTTGGCCAGTTCCTTTGACCTCATGATTCTCATTTGGTCTGACATGCACTGTGAGCAGTGAGGTCTTATATAGACAGGTGTGTGCCTTTTCAAATCAAGTCCTATCAGTTTAACTAAACACAGCTGGACTCCAATGAAGGAGTAGAACCATCTCAAGGAGGATCGCAAGGAAATGGAGAGGATGTGACTGAAATATGAGTGTCTGAGCAAAGGGTCTGAATACTTATGACCATGAGATATTTCAGTTTTTCTTTTTCATTAAATTTGCAAAAAATACTACATTTCTGTTTTTTTTCGGTCAAGATGGAGTGCAGAGTGTACATCAATGTAAAAAAAAATGAACTTTTTTGAATTTACCATTAGGCTGCAATGAAACAAAGCGTGAAAAATTTGAAGGGGCTGAATACTCTCAGTACCCACAGCATATATATATATATATATATATATATATACACACTACTTAAAAAATTAAAGGGAACACTAAATTACCACGTCGTAGATATCTCTGAATTAAATCTTCCAGTTGCAAATTTTTATTCATTGCATAGTGGAATGTGTTTAGTACAATAAAACATACCAATTATCAATGTAAATCAAAATGAATATCCCATGGAGGTCTGGATTTGGAATGATACTGGAGGGCTGGATTTGGAATGATACTCAAAATTAAAGTGGAAAATCAAATTACAGGCTGATCCAACTGCAGTGGAAATGCCTCATGACAAAGAAAAGATGCTCAGTATTGTGTGTGGCCTCCACGTGCCTGTATGACCTCCCTACTGTACAACGCCTGGGCATGCTCCTGATGAGGCAGCGGATGGTCTCCTGAGGGATCTCCTCCCAGACCTGGACTAAATCATCTGCCAGCTCCTGGACAGTCTGTGGTGCAACGTGACGTTGGTGGATGGAGCGAGACATGATGTCCCAGATGTGCTCAATCGGATTCAGGTCTGGGGAACTGGCGGGCTATACCATAGCTTCAATGCCTTCATCTTGCAGGAACTGCTGACACACTCCAGCCACATGAGGTCTGGCATTGTCCTGCATTAGGAGGAACCCAGGGCCAACCGCACCAGCATATGGTCTCACAAGGGGTCTGAGGATCTCATCTCGGTACCTAATGGCAGTCAGGCTACCTCTGGCGAGCACATGGAGGGCTGTGCAGCCCTCCAAAGAAATGCCACCCCACACAATTACTGACCCACTGCCAAATCGGTCATGCTGAAGGATGTTGCAGGCAGCAGAACACTCTCCACTGCATCTCCAGACTCTGTCACCTCTGTCACATGTGCTCAGTGTGAACCTGCTTTCATCTCTGAAGAGCACAGGGCGTCAATCCTGGTGTTCTGTGGCAAATGACAAGCATCCTGCATGGTGTTGGGCTGTGAGCACAACCCCCATCTGTGGACTTCGGACACTCAGACCGTCCTCATGGAGTCGGTTTCTAACCGTTTGTGCAGACACATGCACATTTGTGGCCTGCTGAAGGTCATTTTGCAGAGCTCTGGTAGTGCTCCTCCTGTTCTTCCTTGCACAAAGGCTGAGGTAGCGGTCCTGCTGCTGGGTTGTTGCCCTCCTACGGCCCCCTCCATGTCTCCTGGTGTACTGGCCTGTCTACTGGTAGCGCCTCCAGCCTCTGGACACTATGCTGAAAGACACAGCAAACCTTCTTGCCACAGATCGCATTAATGTGCTATCATGGATGAGCTGCACTACCTGAGCCACTTGTGTGGGTTATAGAGTCCGTCTCATGCTACCACGAGAGTGAAAGCACAACTAACATTCAAAAGTGACCAAAACATCAGCCAGAAAGCATTGGTACTGAGATGGTCTGTGGTCCCCGCCTACGGAACGACTCCTTTATTGAGGGTGTCTTGATAATTGCCAATAATTTCCATCTATTGTCTATTCTATTTGCACAACAGCATGTGTAACACCCCAGGTAACCGGTTGTTACAGTGATGTTGCCTTCCTTTCGGGGAGGGCGATATCATGCTTGGAGGGTGGGAGCTGCAGTCTCTGGAAAGAGAGAGAACCTAAAGGGTTGTTGTATGCAGTGGAGCATTGAGGAAAGGAGCACAGGAGTAGAACAAGGCTCAGAGGGGAACTGTGACCAGGCACCCACTGAGCCGAAGTGCAGCAACCGGGTACCGGGAGACCGAGGCTTTTGTGGGACTTTCAGACACATAGCAGAACCGGAGGGCACTAGACTACACGTTAACTGCCCTCACCAAGCCTGAGGTACAGCAGTACTCTAAGAGCTCGGGTCGTGGTAGAGACCCTATAAAAAGGCTCAAACTGCCTACCGTGCAGGCAACTGTCCCAGGACAGGAGAGAAGATTCCTTGCCAGCAAGCTACAAGCAGCAGGGACCTCTTCACCTTAGCACAAGTAGGAAAGGCTTACTGACCTCACCTGGGAGAGGGATCATCTTTGCCTCCAAGCCGGCCAGACCACATCACCATCCATGCCTAGTACCCTGGACTGTGGCCTGCTACCACCAGTAAGCCAGGTAAAGACTGAAATCCTGAGTCCTCTGTTATTTACCGTCAACACACCATCCCTGCCATATACCTTGGGAGCCCTGGGGACCCCGCTTCACCTGTGGGAAGCGTTACCATCAAGCCGCCATACCATCACCCCAGAGGACCCCTTTAAGCGGCGTCGGTCCCTACTGACCGAGAACCACAGGTGGCGTCACGGAAATAGACTTTCACAATACCCCTTAAAAGACCTTTCCCCTTTAATTGAGTCCCACGGCCACGGACCGGGTCACGGCCACCGTGACATCCTCTTTAACAGCAACCGGACCCGGTACTGAGTATCCCCATTGCCCTGGTGGGCGACTCTACTTTGGTGTCACGGACAGGATGGACTGACCCATTGAAATGCGTCCTGTGTGCCATGGACTGTGTTATACTGTGTGAAATTGTAATATGGCCACCATTGCTGTACCACGAGGCGGATAAAGAACAAGAAAAGATGTGTTGCCATGGGTGGAGTTCAAGAACCGGTGCAAAAGCTGGATCCACCCCCTACATTGACTTCAATGCCAGAAAAACATGTCCGTCACCAGGATGGATCCGCCCATGGAGATGGCCGGCGGGAAAGTGGAAGAGACACCGCCCAGAAAGCCATGGAGGGAAGAAGGAGGAAGACGCAGGAAAGCGTGTCAGCAGCATGGCTGCACGCTACCTGGAAAGTACAATGGCGGACAGCTGTGAAGATCCGCCAGGACCCGCCGACACCAGGAAAGATGTCCCCGATCCGCAGCAGCAAGAAACCTCGGACACCTGACGCCTACCTGGAACCCGGACCTCATCGGCGCGGAGATGGAGGAGCTGGCACGACGACTCCTGCAGACCCAGATGACAGCAGTGGCCACCTGGAAGGAGTCCCTGATCCGCAGAATGCAGACCGAATCCCACCAGAGCTTACCACCAGCGCTCACAGCCCCAGCGGAGCCGGAGGGAGCGATGCTGCTGCAGGAGATGGCGCCAGCGACGGATCCAAAGCCTGCACCTGCAAACCTGACAGAGCCAGAAAGTGAGACGCTGCTGGAAAGTGAGATGACACCGACATCCATTATTTTCCACCATAATATGCAAATAAAATGATAAAAAAACAGACAATGTGATTTTCTGGATTTCTTTTTCTCAGTTTGTCTCCCATAGTTGAGGTCTACCTATGATGTAAATTACAGACGCCTCTCATCTTTTTAAGTGGTGGAACTTGCACTATTGCTGAATGACTAAATACTTTTTTGCCCCACTGTACCTGTACCATCGCCCCTGAAGGCATGCAGGCCTAAAGAGACTGTCCATTGGAGGCACCCAAAAATGGACTTAACGGAATTCCCTATAGAGGCACAACCTGCGGCTAATAGTGTTAAAATCACTGACACAGAAGACTACTGCAAACGGCAGACACAAAAACTAGCAGCAGAGGAAAAACAGCGTAAAACCAAATGGAAAGCTATGGAACAAAGGAACTTGCTAGCTAAAGCCCAGTCCCGTGCAGCTAGATCAATCAATAGTGGACATATCAGAACAGGAACTGTTGTCTCCTTCAACTTGGACAAAGGATGGGGATTTATCAGGGAACAAGTAGGACACAGGGAACTGTTTGTCAACCACAGAGACGTTGAGTCACATCTTCTAAGAGGACACCCTGACCGTGACTAATACCCTGGAGACAAAGTGACCTATACCCGGCACCATGGAGAAAGAGGATATTATGCTCTTCATGCTAAAAGGTGCCTAGGACAACGTGCCCATAACCGTGTAGCCACTGCGAGTGGACAACAAACCCGGGCTACACAGACTTTTTGTGGGCACTTTTCTAAGGAGTCACCTGCTGACCCTCGTGTTAAAGAACTTGACCAGTCAGGAAGCTGTACACGCCAAGACCTGCCCTGGAAGCAACAGTAAAAAAAAGAGCTTCACCTGCGTGAAAGCAATGTTGATTATGTTTGATTACGTTTTGTTGATGTTTTTCATTACAGTTAAAATGGACAGTGTTACCTGAGAACTGTGTTATAAATAGTTTGGCACCTGTTACAGTGCCCCTCATTGATATTGCCACGCGCTGGTAGCGTGAGCAGGACTGTAGGACACATGTTTTGCTTTTCAGACCTGGAGCAGAACTGGATGGCGTAGCGGAGACCAGGACTGGTCAATGTGCCTTGTTAACTTTAATGTTTGCACTTTAGCTGTGTGCACTTGTAATAAATAGTTTTGTTATGCAACGTTCAAGAACCGTACCTCCCATAAAGGGAAGCTTTAGTTTAACCAGTTAACCTGTTGACATGCAGGTCTAAAAATTGTCTTTAACCTGTATTGCTTTTGTTTTCTTTTCCCAGTCTGGGAGTACTGAAGTTAACTGGGGGGGGAGTGTAACACCACAGATAACCGGTTGTTACAGTGATGTTGCCTTCCTTTTCGGGGAGTGCGATATCATGCTTGGAGGCAGGGAGGATTCTCTTTACCAGGTAAGCACACACATGCAACACATTCCAAATTCATACCAACAGAACATCAGTACAAATAGCGATCAAAATATCAAAAAAATATCAAAAAAATGGCGACTCAAATTGAACGTATAAAAACTAAGGAGAACTATAAGTCAAAAGAAAGCCAAGATAGATTTTATATAAATAATCAAAAAAAATTTTATTGAAAAATTAATTACATAAAAAAGTATATACCATAATCATTACATAAATGTGATGAATCCAAAGGTGCATCAAAATCCAAGGCATATAGAGCACGACACTGCTGACCTGTAACAAGGTGCATCTAACCTATTGCTATCAAATCCAACCACCACTGAATGGGCTGTGACACTGTAATTAGAGTATAATCAGTGAGTTTTCCTGCATATAACTTAGTCACAAGCCCAATAGTAGTCAGATTAAAGGTGCATATTAATAAAAAGGACATAATTACCCATGATGGTACAGCAGAGTCGGCTCCAGTGCCAAGGGGTTACCTTGGCACTGGAGCCGACTCTGCTGTACCATCATGGGTAATTATGTCCTTTTTATTAATATGCACCTTTAATCTGACTACTATTGGGCTTGTGACTAAGTTATATGCAGGAAAACTCACTGATTATACTCTAATTACAGTGTCACAGCCCATTCAGTGGTGGTTGGATTTGATAGCAATAGGTTAGATGCACCTTGTTACAGGTCAGCAGTGTCGTGCTCTATATGCCTTGGATTTTGATGCACCTTTGGATTCATCACATTTATGTAATGATTATGGTATATACTTTTTTATGTAATTAATTTTTCAATAAAAAAATTTTTGATTATTTATATAAAATCTATCTTGGCTTTCTTTTGACTTATAGTTCTCCTTAGTTTTTATACATTCCAAATTCAGGCCAGAAGGGGGAGCTCAGGACCAGGATTCAGGGGAGCTTCCCTTAGCTATAGGCATCCTGGTCTGGAGGAGGAGAAAGTCAGCCTGAAAGAGACACGGAGACAGAAGGAAGTTTGGAACAGAGAACAGACAGAGAGGCCCAGCAGCCACGTGGGAGCTGCAGCCTCTGGAAAGAGAGAGAACCTCAAGGGTTGTTGTATGCTGTGGAGCATTGAAGAATGGAACACAGGAGTGGAACAGGGCATAGAGGGGAACTGTGACCGGGCACCCGCTGAGCCGAAGTGCAGAAACCGGGTACCGGGAGCCTGAGGCTTTTGTTGGACTTTAAGACACATAGCAGAACCAGAGGGCACTAGACTACACGTTAACTGCCCACACCAAGCCTGAGGTACAGCAGTACTCTAAGAGCCCGGGTCTTGGTAGATACCCTATAAAAAGGCTCAAACTGCCTACCGTACAGGCAACTGTCTCAGGACAGGAGAGAAGATTCCTTGCCAGCAAGCTACAAGCAGCAGGGACCTCTTCACCTTAGCACAAGTAGGAAAGGCTTACGGTTCTCACCTGGGAGAGGGATCATCTTTGCCTCCAAGCCGGCCAGACCGCATCACCATCCGTGCCTGGTACCCTGGACTGTGGCCTGATACCTTGATTTCACAGAAGTTTGATTTACTTGGAGTTATATTCTGTTGTTTAAGTGTTCCGTTTATTTTTTTATATAGTAAATCAAATAGTTTATGTACTGTATATAAATTTACAATCATGGTCAAAAGTGTTGGCACCCTTGATATTGTCCCAGAATGTGAAGCATTTCTCCCTCAAAATTTTGCAGATATAAATGTTTCATTGTACACATTTTTATTTCCATTGTGTGGATTGGAAGAACAAAAAAAAAACAGAAAAAGGGGCAAATTGGACATAATTTCATACAAAACCCTCAAAATGGGCAGAATACAATTGTTGACACCCCCAACCTAATATTTGGTTGCACACTCTTTGGAATAAATAACTGTAATCAATAGCTTCTTATAACCATCAACAAGCTTCTTACACCTCTCCACTGGGATTTTGGAGCACTCTTCTATTGCAAACTGCTCCAAATTTCTCATATTTGAAGGGTGACCCAGAAGTGGCTGTTTGCACAACCTATGGAGTGTTACAATGATGCTCCATAGGCTTTGTACGTCGGATTTGGTGGACTACGTCAGAGTCAATGGGCTATAGTTTTTTTTATGTGTATTTCCTTTTTATTACTGGTTTAGTAATAAGGGTGTCTGATAGACACCATTGCAATACTACCTCAACGGCTTGGTGTCAGCTATGTTTATGTACACTTCACAGCCGACATCAACCCCAACCACCATTATGTCAATTGCTAACGAACCAAGGTATTGGCAAGAGTCAAGGCGTAGCACCAGAATTGCAGCATCTCATGTGATGTTCTACTTTTCGAGTGGATGCAGGCTGGTATTTTTAAGCTGGAATGGGCCCAACAACCATGGACCTTCCCAGCCTGATATTATCAGCTCTCAGCTGTCTGCTTTACCTTTGCTGGTTACAAAATATTGTGGGACCCCCATGTCGTTTTTTTCATTCATTTACTAGGTTAAATAGAAAACTGTACAATAAGCTCCACATGCAAGGCACTAATGTGTTGTGGGGTTGGAAAACTATACATCTCCCCAATATCTATTATCTATCTATCTATCTGTCTATCTATCCATCCATCCATCTTTCTATGATCTATCTATATCTTTATATAAGCTATCTTTTTTTTATAACTAGCGTTAATCTACAAATAGCTATCATTGCTGAACAAACATGCAGGTGAAAAACGCATGCAAAAACATCAAAAACGTGCTTATTGTCTGATGTGTTTTCCTGCCAAGAGATGCAGAAATGGTACAGAAATCTCTGCCTGCAAATACTCAATGTGTGCACATACCTTAAGGCTACATTCCCACGAGGAGCTTTTGGTGTGTTTTTGATGTTGCAGATTTTCTGCACCTATTAAGTAAATTAACTTGCATTTTTTAACTCTGTTTTTTGTATCTTGTTGGTGTGTTAATTAAGCTGCTTTGTTTTTGATACCTCCTAGTATTTGACATTGCAAAAACTTTTATTGATACAGTCATGTGCGCATTACATGCACTAAAACCACATGCACGTTTTTCGCCTGTTGATTTTCTGTATCTATTGTAAGTCTATGGGGAAAAAATACACAAAACTAAGAGTTGCAGATTTGAATCACGCACCTGCAGGTCGGTTTGCATGGCGCGAAAAAAAAAAATCTCAATGGGCATGAGATTTCTATAACTCTCATCCACTTTGCTGGAACTGTAAGGGTTTCTGCCCATGATCAGGAACTGCTGCGGGTTGGAAGCTGCGTACTTGTGCAGCATCAAACCCACAGCGTCCAGATGTTACAGCATAGTGGATAGGATTTCTAGAAATCCCATATCAACTATGCGTCCACACCCGCGGAGACTTTCATATCAAAAACTCAATAAAAGCTCATCATGTGAACGCAGCCTAACTCGGGCAACACATGTACATATAATACACACGTTAACGAGACCTTAGACTGATGGGAGTAATGCTGTGATAGGAAAGGTTAGGGTTTCCTTCTCTTTGTAGGACATCTACCTACCGTACTTATCTGCAAATATAAATACACATAGAAGCATAAACTCTGATTCACTTGTGCTTCCATCTCTGCATTGTCCTATATTCCTCTCCTATTGCAGCATGTAGACAAGGGAATTTTCCATAGCTTTTCACACCGATTCTCCCTTTTTATTGACAAGCAGCGCTTGGGTCACATGAAAATTCTTCCTTGGTGATGGTGCTGTTAATGAGGCTTATTTTTTTCTTCAAGTTTTATTTCCTCATCAGGGACTTTCCAGTAAATTATGAGAAAAGAAAAGAGAAAGGAAAGTAGGAGTGACAATGTCAGGGAATTACCCAGCCCTAAACCGTCCCACAAGGCCGGATATAAACACATACACATGTCTGTGTGATCATACTGCCACACGGTAAATCATGGGGCTGACCTGCAGCTCCGAGGCTCAAGGTGAGTGCTACAAAGTCTGCCTGAGGCTGGTTACCTCGGCCTAGAACTTTTCATTTCGTCTTTTTTTAAAAGCTGCGATAAATTCTTATAATTTAAGGATTGTTATTGTTGGGGTATGCTCAGACGAGACAGATACGAAAAATAACTATAGAAATTCTATCTGGATTTTGCAAATAATGTATTATGGTCTCAAAAAAAGTGGATGAGATTTTACAAAACCTCATGTACGTCCTACATAAGAAGTCGGTGTGAAATCCTGAAGGAAATTCTGTGCAAATGTTTTATTCTGCAGCACGGAAATCTATGCTGCGGACTTTCATCCTTCGCAATTGTAAGATAAAATCCGGAATGAAATCCACATGTAAGACACATTTTACGACCGATCTATCGGATGTATCGTGAAAGTGTTGGAAATCTTGTCTTGTGATTAACACATGACTGGTCGTTGTCATTGATAATTTAAAGATGTTATTTTCTAAATTACATTGTTCTTCTTTTGTTGTGTTACTTTTGAAGTCAACTTTACATGTCCATAATATGGCTGCATTTTAACATCTATATTATGTCCTCGGGATTTGGACCCGCATATGGTTTAGTAATAATCTAACATCAGTTTGGTAGAACTTCAGTTGCGTTTGTAATATGCATATTATGGCCTTATGCACATTTTGCGTTTTTGTCATTTTTTTTTTTGCTTGTACCGTTTTGTCACAAAACCTGAAGGTAATCCTAGTACCAGCAAAGTGAATGAGATTCCTGAATTCTCATTGACACATTGCTTATTTTTTCCTTGCAGATTTAAGTCTGCAGGATGTCAATTCATTCAGCTTTCACCCAAACTAATAAGTGGGGAAAAAATCAGCAACAAAAACGCATGTAAAATACCCAATAAAAAAGGAATTATTTTTACACAGGGCTTTTTCCTGCCAACACATCAGGATTTGCAATAGAATTTTTTGCAGAAAATTGTGTGCACATATAGGCTTCCATTCACACATTCAGTTTTTATTAAAAAGTCAGAATTCATGTGCAAAATAGAAGCAGAGGGGCCAAATTGACGTTTATGGGCTCCATCTGTGTCAGTTTTTAGACTGGGGGTAAATATAAGAAGATAATGCAGAACGTTTCTTGTGTTCTAAAAACGGACAAAAAGCAGAACCCACATGGACCCCATAATAATCAATGGAGTCCCCTTGCTTCTATTGTAATGCAGTAGAGCCGTTTTTAACATGAATTCTGTTTTTCCTGTTCCTCTAAAAGGAACAGACAATTGGTATTTCCAAACAGAAGTGTTCACGTAGCTATAATAGCACTTTTCTCAAATGTAACAATTACAGTAGATCAAGTCTTCCATTCTCAGAGTCTTTAATATATCACGGCAAGAACCTCGCAGCTCCTTTTCCTGGATGTTTTCGCCATGGGAAGCCACTGCTAGCATATGCTGGAAGAAATTGCTGTCTCTAAGTGCAGGTGAAAACGACTGTTTTCTCCATCTCCGAGAAAATCGTTCCGATTATGTTAATCGCTGTTCAGATTCTGATCACAGTTTGATCAAACTATTATCCGATTTTCTCGGAGATTGAGAGAAAACACAAAAAGTTTCTCCACCTCTATAATGACGGTCCATGAAAATCAGATGCACTCGGATGTCATCCAAGTGCGGTCCATTGTTTTCATGGACACATAGAGTTTAATGGGCAAGTGCCATTCAAGTCTTGAAAGCAAATTGTGCACGCTGCGATTGTTTTCCATGGACCACTTAGTCCAAGGAAAAATTTGGACATGTACAGAGCCCCATAAAATAACATGGGGATGAGTGCTATCTACCAAAACTACGGAGAGCACTTGTGACCAAGACTCAGAGACAGGAAAATCCCTATCTGAAATATCCCTTTATCACATTAAACACCTGATAAATGTGGGGGTTTCCCACTTGGAAACTCCCTGTATTTTCCAAGGGTCGCTATAGATTGGTAGACCCCTCTCCATTAGCCATTTTAGATATGTTTTTCACAGTATCCATCCCTGGTATAAGGCTCTGTTCATACTTGCATTTTGGCCTTCAATTTTATGTTCCTTCATAGGAACAGTAAAATGAAATTTGGGCTGGGAATGCATCAATGACATGATGGACATTAACCGAACAAATTGACAATGATAGGGTCTGTCATGTTCCCATCATAATGACATGATTTTGTTGTGCATTGCTATTTGTTTTCCAATTTTTTTTTTATTTTTATTTTTTTTAATGGAATCTGCAATAGAGGATCTGAATACAGCTGCGAGATAACCAAGCAGTGGGAATTAATATTTAAACTTGCAGTTACATTTCTATGATTATGCTGGAAATTAGCAGTGAGACCGCTTCTCAAGCTTGTACAACACTTTGCAATAAATTATTACATTTTTATCAAAACTCCTTCAATTTGAAAAGAAGTCTAATAAAGAGGTGTTTGATCTTTACAGGGAATCTGTCAGCAGGTTTTTGCTATCTTATCTGATAGCAGCATGGTGTAGGCAAACAGAAGCTGAATCCAACGATGTATCACTTACTTTACTGGGTAGAGCCATTCGGACAAAATTAGAGCTTTTAGATTTAGAATGAAGCAGAGCTGAGGAAGCTAACCCCGCCCACACCAGGCTTCCATATACAAACTTCATAGACAGTGAGGTGCTTAGTTGCTGGACTAGTCCGGCAATGTTAATCTCTGAGTGATAAATCCTTCAGTTAGTACACAACAGCACACACTTTGACAAGTAATACATCCTTGAATTCTGTGTTTCAGGCTCTGTCTTCTGGTGCCTTCAGATTTTATAGTAAAAACCTGCTGACAGATTCCCTTTAAAGAGCAATTCAGTCTCCAAGCAGACGTAGATTCCATCTCTAGCTTTTAGGCAATGCTAAAACAATGCAAATAAAATCTATTTTTAATGCATTTTTCACAAATCATACAAACTATCTTTCTTAGGATGTTTACGTTTGATCCTCATGTCAGTGGCTCAGTCGGGACTCGCCTCTAAAACCAGGAAAATGAGATTTAGGCATATGTGCTGACCGGGCCATTGATTGTAATGATGAGGACGGAATTACTGTGTGTTCTGTTAGATATAATTTCTGTCCATATCCAACTTTTTGTAACAGGTACCAAGATATGGTCGATTGTGTTTTGTTACCCATCGCAAATAGGTGGATACAGCCCAAAATGATGTCGGACAGAGCATATAGTGACTCCGTCTGCATCATTACAGTCAATGGGTCCCATCAGCACATATGTTTGAATCCCGTTTCCAGAACTTCAGACGTAAGTCCCGATGGAGCCACTGATGTGAACACAGCATTGGACTGACGTACAAAAGCTGCATGGTTGGAGAGGATTCTTACAAAAGGGAAGGAAGGTGCTTTCTGACCAGAGGGTTCCATAAAGGAATTGATTGAAGAAGAGACATATATATTAACACAATGCATATTTGTGATTAGACTCACTAGATGTGTAGACAATGACATTGCATGGTACAACAGACTGTAACTTAGAAAACAAAGACGTTGCGGGTGCTAGTCCGTGTCACACAACATGTCTCAATGCAAGAAGAAAACCACTTTGCTTTGTGGTAAGAAAGAAACTAAGAAAGGTTGATGAGTCTGAGGTTTCCTTCTTGTACCTTATTACTGCCCAGCGTTATTCTCAATTCACGTGGTTAATAATTAGCTTATATTAGCAATATATTGCTCTGAGATAAGCAGCACCTGCTGAATGGTCCTGGAAATAACGACAGGTAGGGGAACTAGAACAATTGATTAACAAACTGCAAATGTTAAAATCTAAAAGCACCATAAATATGGGTTATTGCAGTTATAATGTGTCCGCCGGTAAGAGATAATATGCCAGCTGCCTGATTCCTAGAAGCCAGGAAGCGGGCACCAGCATAGACTTATTGTAAATTATTTTCCAGTGCTTGTTTGTGATTAGTGAGGGCGGTAGAGCAATCACGTGATATGATAGGATTTCATTCACATTTACACTTCTGAGTTTCCAATAATTCTCTTTAGGCCACGTTCACACAAGTATTTGGTCGATATTTTACCTCAGTATTAGTAAGCCAAAATCAGGAGTTGAAGAATTAGGCTGTGTGCCCACGATCAGGAATAGCAGCAAAACGCTGCGTTCTACGATACAAGCACAGTGGATGGGATTTATAGAACTCCCTATGCCCACTGTGCTTCTAATAACCGCTGCGTAACCCACCCGCGGTGCGGGTTTATGAGCCGCAGTATGATAATTTCGGTAGTTTTTCCCCATAACCAGTCATTAGATGCATTAAATCCACATAGTTCACGAAGAACGCAGAGTTTTGGAGGCAGCAAAAATACACTGTGTCCAAAGCGCTGCTATTCCTGATCATGGGGACGTAGCCTCATAGGAAAAGTACAATAGAAACACATCACCACATTTTTTGCCCACTCCTGGTTTTGGCTTACAAACGCTGAGGTAAAATACTGAACTTGTGAACATGGCCTAAATCTTGGCATTTAGTGTAGAACGTATATTTTAGGTCATGTTTGATGTTACTGTCTTGGAGACCGTAGCTGCAGAGCAAGGATAGATGGTCACTACGTAAACCCTGCAACAGTAGAAGGATTTTTTTATGGACATATGATTCAGCGGTATTCTAAAAAAACACCATTATGTATTCGGTGCAGATGGATAGAATGACATTCCTGACCATGGGACATCACAGTAAAAGCCCCCATACACATTAGCAAGCTGTTGGCTTAAATTATCTCCCCTGAATACTTCATACACGGGAACTTTTGGCTGAGCAGTCCTGTGTTCTCTATGAGAGCCCCCGTCAGACTCTACAGAGAATAAAAGGATTGGCCATTGAAATCCAAAAAGGACATCATTCTCTCCTCCCAACATTGTCTATTCATATACATCAAATTGTCTGATTCCACCAAAATTGTATGGGGGTCTTTACACAATACAACATTATTGGACTATCTATATATTTATCTATCATAACCTGATTTTGACATTACTTATGGTTAACACTCGACACTGTCTATATGGGGAGAGCTAGAATGCTCCCATTCACATATTATTATTATTTATTTATATAGCACCATTATTTACATGGTGCTGTACAAGAGAAGGGGTTACATCAAAATACAAATATCACTTACAGTAAACAAAACTAACAATGACAGACTGGTACAGAGGGAAGAGGACCCTGCCCTTGCAGGCTTACATTCTACAGTATTATGGGGAAGGAGACAGTAGGTCGAGAGTTGCAGTAGCTCCAATGGTGTTGAGGTGGCCGTGTGGTCTTTACAGGCTGTAAGCTTCTTTGAAGAGGTGGGTTTTCAGGTTTCTTTTGAAGGATCCAAAAGTAGTGGATAACCGGATGTGTTGGGGCACTGAATTCCAGAGGATGGGTGATATTCGGGAGAAGTCTTGGAGGCGATTGAGTGAAGAGCGAATAAGCGTGGAGGAGAGTAAGAGGTCTTGGGAGGACAGGAGATTACATGAGGGAAGATATTGAGAGATTAGTGTGGAAATATTCGGAGGAGAAAGGTTATGGATGGCTTTGTAGGTCAGTGTTAGTAATTTAAACTGGATACGCTGGGAAATTGGGAGCCAGAGAAGGGATTTGCAAAGAGGTGAAGCAGGAGTGTAGCGAGGAGAGAGATTAATTAGTCGGGTAGCAGAGTTAAGGATGGACTGGAGGGGTGCGAGAGTGTTAGAAGGTAGGCCACAGAGGAGTATGTTGCAGTAGTTGAGGCGGGAGATGATTAGGGCATGCACGAGCATTTTGGTAGAGTGTGGGTTGAGGAAAGGATGGATTCTGGAAATATTTTTGAGCTGGAGGCGACAGGAGGTGGCGAGAGCTTGGATGTGTGGTTTGAAGGACAGGGCAGAGTCAAGGGTTACTCCGAGGCAGCGGATTTTGGGGACAGGGGAAAGTGTGATTTCATTTATTTTGATAGATAGATCAGGTAGGGAAGATATGCGTGATGGATGAAAGATAATGAGTTCTGATTTGTCCACATTGAGCTTGAGGAAGCGAGAGGAGAAGGAGGATATGGCTGATAGACACTCTGGGATTCTGGAGAGCAGAGAGGTGACATCTGGGCCAGAGAGGTAGATCTGAGTGTCATCGGCATATAGATGGTACTGGAAGCCATAGGACCTTATGAATTGTCCCAGGTCGAGTGTATAGATTGAGAAGAGTAAGGGTCCTAGGACAGAGCCTTGGGGGACTCCAACAGAGAAGGGGGCGAGATGAAGAGGTAATATCGGGGTAGGAAACGCTAAATGTGCGGTTGGCAAGGTATGAGGAGATCCAAGATAGGGCAAGGTCTTTGACCCCCAAAGGAAGAGAGGATCTGTAGTAGGAGGCAGTGGTCAACTGTGTCGAAGGCAGAGGACAGGTCTAGGAGGAGGAGTATAGTGAATTGTCTGTTAGCTTTGGCTGTAAGTAAAGCCCCCGTCACACTAAGCGAGGTCGCTAGCGAGATCGCTGCTGAGTCACAAGTTTTGTGACGCAACAGCGACCTCAGTAGCGATCTCGCTATGTTTGACACGTAGCAGCGACCAGGCCCCTGCTGTGAGATCGCTGGTCGTGTCGGAATGGCCTGGACCTTTTTTTGATCGTTGAGGTCCCGCTGGGTAGCACACATTGCTGTGTTTGACACCTTACCAACGACCTCGTTGACTACAACGTCACACAGGACCTCCCTCATCGAGGTCTGAATCGTCATAATAGCTGCCATGTGACAGGGTCACAACGACCAACGACATCGTTGTACAGGTCGCTACTGGTCGCCGCATCGCTGCTGCGTCGTTGGGAAGATCTCACTGTTTGACATCTCACCAGCGACCACATAGCGACGCAGCAACGATCCCTGACAGGTCGTATCGTTGTCGGGATCGCTTTAGCGTCGCTAAGTGTGACGGGGCCTTAAGTCGTTAGTAATTTTGGTCAGGGCAGTCTCAGTGGAATGGTGGGGACGGAAGCCAGATTGTAAGTTGTCGAAGAGAGAGTTAGATGCAAAGTGAGAGGAAAGTTCAGCATGGACATGCTGCTCAAGGAGTTTGGAAGCAAATGGGAGCAAAGATATGAGGCGATAGCTGGACATAGCACTTGGGTCAAGGGATGGCTTTTTGAGGATAGGTGTGATTGTGGCATGTTTGAAGGCAGACATAGACCAGTGTTCATCAACTCCAGTCCTCAAGAGCCACCAACAGCTCATGTTTTCAGAATTTTCTTAGTATTATACAGGTAATAGAATTATCACTTGTAAATTACTAAGGGAATCTTGAAAACATGATCCTTTGGTGGCTCGAGTAATGTAGTTGGGGAACACTGATATTGATTGTCAGCCGATTCCGCTAATATTGGAGGGTTCAGACAACTTTAGTCTGATGTGGATGAGGGGGCTTCATACGATACTACTTACGCCAGCATAATTATTGGATATCTGTCTGTCGATCTATCATAACATAAGAACTGAACGTACTTTTAACAAGTTTTAGATATATGACATAGAAGAATTTGCCAGTAAAAAGCCCCGGGTATCTACACGTTTCCTTTCCTTACTGACATAAAAAGTCGACATGTACCGTAAGTAGTACAGAGAGACTCGGTTTCTCCACCTTTGCCTCCGATATCATGGTACACTTGTTTGGCGGTCAGTACAGTCATGTATCATTACATTTATGAAGCAAGAGTACATTTATTTATATGGGGCATGGACAAAGTACAAGGTTTAGATCCACCTGGAACAATATGGGAAATGGTACATTTTTTTTTTGTGTGTCAGAGTGAATGATGTACACTCCTACCACTGGTTATATAGTACCAGTATTGTGCTGCATTGGAGAATATGTACTCTGGCAAATCGTGTGATATCATGAAGTCTTGTTTCTCAACTCATCTTAAATGACTGTTCCTTGACCATCTGAAATTAACAAGAAAACTCCATAAGCCTCACTTATCAATACTGCCTGTAGTAAAATGAAAGTTGATTTCTGATTGAGTGCTAGGGGCAACAAAGACAGTTTTATACAAATGACTGCACATAATTCGATTCTATGTTTTGAACACAATATTGAGGGGTTTGGTTTTGGGGGTCATATAATAATAATCTTTATTTTTATATTGCGCTAACATATTCCGCAGCGCTTTTACAGTTTGCACACATTATGATTGCTGTTCCTGATGGGGCTCACAATCTAAATTCCCTATCAGTATGTCTTTGGAATGTGGGAGGAAACCGGAGTACCCAGAGGAAACCCACGCAAACACCGGGAGAACATACAAACTCCTTGCAGATGTTGTCCTTGGTGGGATTTGAACCCAGGACCCCAGCGCTGCAATGCTATCCACTGAGCCACCGTGCTGCCCTGACATCTTGTGTGCATACTAGTAGCCTTACATTAGTTGACCCACGTTTCTGTTTGCATCCTTAGGCCTTTCTTTTCACCCCCACTCTAAGGGCTATAATATTGTCCTGAACAGTTGCCGCCACAAAGCCGAACGAAGGCACAGCTTCCATGATGGAATTATCTTCTCAAATCGGCCAATTCTCCCCAGAGAGAAAGTCTGGATAAGGATCCTGAAGGTTGAACAGCGATGGTATGGAGCTCTACGAGTTGGCTTTACTTCTACGAATCCTAGCAACCTTGACTCTACCTCTCTTCCCCCATTTGCTTGTCCTAACCTTACCATTAGGCCTGATTTTTGGGCTATTGGTATATCAGAGGAACTGTGCAGAGAGGGTGAAGAAATTTGCTTCTGGATAAATAAAATAGGTCAAGTACTTCTAAAGAAGAAGGGAAGTTTTAAGCCAGAGGTGTTATTCTCTGGTATACCAAGGAAGACAGCCGTCTGGGTCATGTTGGATGTCTATGGTCAGACAAAGGCTTTACAGCTTATGGGTGAGTGCTCCAGATTGTCAGCCAGTGTATTTATATCTATTAATTTATCATAGTAGTAAGATATTTTCTATTTTAATAAAAATGTTTTTTTTTATTTATTTATTTCAGATGGAAGATCAAAACAGAAGTTTTTTCGATGTTGTTGTCCTAGCAATATAGGTGAGTTCACTTTTATCAATTAAAAAAAAAAAAATTATATTGGCGATCTCAACTTCATTCTCCATAAATGCTCTCTGTCCTGTCCAGGAAAACACCCTCTTCCTGTTCTGAGACCCATAAGCCAGCTGCTCCATCCTGCCTGTAGATACCAAGCACTGGCTATATTGTATGACTGTTATCATACATTAGGAATCTATGCAAAATCAGGTCACAATAAGATTATTTGTATGGTTAACCATTGTACGTGTTATTTAACCGACTGGTTATACTGGTTATATAGTGATATCAGATGTGTGGCAAAAACTTAATACAAATAATGTATGCCCTATGACAAACCTGTTCTCTAATGCTATAAACTTTGGCAATAGATTAATTTTTTTGGCTCGTGTTAACTTCCATCAGAGCCGGACGGAGAGCAAAAATCAACCCTGGAGCACAAAGAACAGCAGTCACACGAATACGTTAGATAAAATGCATATTTGTAGTTCCCTTTACTACAGATAAGATATATTCAGAGATCATATCTGGACCAGATTACTATGCCAGACTAGCAATTAAAAATGGGTTTAGTCAAATATTACTTGGAACGTAAGGCTGTTAAGCATTTTGCCTTATTAGAATTTAGTTAAGAATTTTTCATTAAAGTTATCGCACGAAAATCATTTATCACCTATCCACAGGATTTGTGAAGATGCAACCACTGGGAGCCCCATCAATTTCGAGAATAAGATATTCATTGTCTATAAGAATGGTGGTTCCGCATGCACATTACCAAACCAATGGATCCTTAAAATTGAATAGAACGGTGATCACACATGCGTGCTACCACTCCATTCAAACAGGCCAAAATACATCAATACTTGAGATTGGTGGGAATCCCTTTGAAAAACCTTGATGTTCTCCACAGATGAAGCTGAAACTGTTGCTCTACAGAGTATAGTATCAATGAGTTATTAGCCATTGCAAAAATGAATATGTTGTTCATCGTGCATCAGAAAATAAATCAGTCCTTATCATAATGGGTGCTGTCCCGATACTGCTGATCGGCAGAAAATACATATAATAGAAATAAAGTGGATCGGCCTAATCCGTTTCTGGAAATGATTGCACCGTTAGTCATAGAGTAGGGCACAATGAACGTCAGTGTTTATCTACCATCAGCAAGTGGATTTTCATTTTATAATTTATATGGAATAAAGCTTGAATATTTATTTTACCTAGTCCTTGATTTGACTATCCACTTTTTTCTATTATATGTGTTATTTAGCCATGTATGACATGGGATTATACAACGTATTACAATCACAGCACTGACACACCTAAATGTAAAATAAAAAAAACAAATTACACTTGGTTATGTCATCTAGTGTCCTTCGTCTTGACACATGAAGAAAAAATGTAGGTTACGTCTATTTTAACCTTCATTATGATAATTAATTATGATTCATTTGTCTGTCATCTTTAATTGTTTCATTACAATGCACCTTAAGTATTCATGTTTCTATCATACATATCTATCTATAAATTAAAGTTTATTCTATATACTCAGGATCTCTGATAAGTGCCTGATTGCTGGGGAATCCATGGCTGGGACCACCTCAAATCATGAAAACAAGAGGCAGTAGCGCATGCGCACCTCTGATACATCCAGTGCGTATCTGTCATATAGGCAGTAAATATAGCCATAGCACACATGATTCAAATGCTGCACCTAGGCCCCGCTAGAGGTCTGAGCAGTGGGACTACTAGTGATCAGATACTTATCACCTATCCTAAAATGCATCATTACAGTTCCAAACTGATCCATTATACTATAATAATAATCTTTATTTATATAGCGCCAACATATTCCGCAGCGCTTAACAGTTTCAAACACAACAGTCATAAGTAATAACATTAGCAATACAATAATTAAAGCAAAATAAGACGACCCTGCTCGTGAGAGCTTACAATCTACAATGAGGTGGAGGAGATACAAAGTACAGGAGCTTATTTACAATGATGGTCCAGCCATCTTCAGGGGGTGGGGGATAGATGGAGATAGTGAATGGGCTACACACACACAAGCATAAAATGACTTTGACTAGTGAACGTGATAGGCCACTCTGAACAAATGTGTTTTGAGGGAGCGCCTAAAACTATGCAAATTGTGGATGGTCCTAATATCTTGGGGTAGAGCATTCCAGAGGATAGGTGCATCACGGGAGAAGTCTTGGAGTCGGGAGTGGGAGGTACGAATTAGTGCAGAGGTTAGTCGAAAGTCGTTTGCAGAGCGCAGTGGTCGGTTAGGCCGATAGACAGAAATGAGTGAGGAGATGTAAGGGGGTGCCACACTGTGGAGAGCTTTGTGGGTGAGAACAAGAACTTTGAATTGTATCCTGTAATGAATAGGCAGCCAGTATAACGACTGGCGAAGAGCGGACACGTCCAAGTAACGATTAGCTGGATGGACAACCCTGGCTGCTGCATTAAGCATAGACTGGAGAGGGGAAAGTCGAGTAAGGGGGAGGCCAATTAGTAGAGCATTGCAGTAGTCCAGGCGGGAGTGGATCAAGGTGACAGTGAGGATTTGTGTTGATTCCATGGTGAGAAAAGGACGGATTCTAGAGATGTTCTTTACGTGTAAGCGGCACGAGCAGGCAAGTGATTGTATATGGGATGTGAAGGAGAAATTTGAGTCAAACATAACGCCCAGACAACGCGCCTGCTGCCGGGGTGTTATTATGGTGCCACCCACGGAGAGGGAAATGTCAGATTTAGGGAGGTTAGTAGATGGCGGGAGCAGAAGAAGTTCAGTTTTGGAGAGGTTAAGTTTCAGATAGAGAGCAGACATGATGTTGGAGACTGCAGATAGACAGTCAGTGGTGTTCTGTAGTATAGCGGGGGTAAGGTCAGGGGATGACATGTATAGTTGTGTGTCATCAGCATAAAGATGGTACTGAAAGCCAAATGCTGATGGTCTGTCCAATTGGGGCCGTGTAGAGGGAGAAGAGAAGGGGGCCAAGGACGGAGCCCTGAGGTACACCAACAGTGAGAGGAAGAGGAGATGAAGTGGAGCCAGAGAACAGAACACTGAAGGAGCGGTCAGAAAGATAGGAGGAGAACCAGGAGAGAGCAGTGTCCTTAATGCCTAGTTACTGGTGCCTAGAGAGTAGGAGAGGGTGGTCAACAGTGTTGAAAGGTCGAGAAGAATGAGCAGAGAGTGGTCACCGTTACATATTGCTGTCAGAAGGTCATTGGTCACCTTGATGAGTGCCGTTTCTGTCGAATGTAGGGGGCGGAAACCAGACAGTGAAGGGTCTAGGAGGGAATGAGTGGAGAGGTAACGGGTAAGGCGGGAGTTGACTAGACGCTCCAAGAGTTTAGAGATGATGGGGAGATTGGAGACTGGTCTGTAGTTGTTTGTGCAGGATGGGTCGAGGGCGGGTTTCTTTAGTAATGGAGTAATGATAGTGTTTGAAGGAGGAGGGGAAAATGCCAGAGGAGAGGGAGAGATTAAAGATTGTAGTTAGGTGAGTTGTGACGACTGGAGAGAGAGACTGGAGGAGATGTGAGGGAATGGGGTTGGTAGTGCATGTAGTCGGACAAGAAGAAGAGAGGAGCTTGGAGACTTCTTCTGTGATGGGATCGAATGTGGAGAGTGAGCCAGGGGAAATGCAGAGAGGGATGGGAGTCGCTGCGCTTGGTGTCTGGGAGTGGATTTCCTGACGGATGTTATCTATTTTCTCTATAAAGTGGGAGGCCAAGTCAACAGCACAAATGTCTGTGATAGGGGCTTTTGCTTTTGGCCTGAGGAGGGAGTGAAAGGTGTCAAGTTTCTTGGGGTTGTTGGATAGTGAGGAGATCAGAGTGGTGAAGTAGATCTGTTTGGCGAGGTGAAGGGCAGAGTTATAGGTTTATAACATAAATTTGAAGTATATGAAGTCTTCTGGTGTGCGAGTTTTTCTCCATAAGCGTTCAGCACTCCTAGAGCATCACTGGAGAAATCGGGTTTGCAATGTGAGCCAGGACTGTTTTACTCTGTGTTTGGAGGTTCTGATGGTGAGGGGCGCTACTTGGTCCAGGGTGCTTCTAAGAGTGTCATTGTAGTGATGTACCACCAGATCAGGACCGGAAAAAGAGGAGATTTGGGACAATGATGAGTGTAGAGAGTCTGTAAGTGTGTGAGGGTTGATAGCATGTAGATTTCTGAATGTGTGGTAGGTAGGAGGGGGCTGGGGTGGGCGAGGAATTGTGAGTGTGAAGGAGAGAATGTTGTGGTCAGCGAGGGGAAGCGGTGAGTTATCTAGGTAAGAGATTGAACAGAGCCGGACGAGATTGAGAGCTGTGAGAGGCCTAGGGAAGTGGTTAGTGATAGAAGCTGAGATGCAGATGTGGAAGTGGGGATGTTGAAGTCTCCCAGGATAAGGGTTGGTAGTTCTGAGGACATGGAAGTGCGGCAGCCAGGCAGAGAAATGGTCCAGGAAGTGGGTGGGTGAGCCTGGGGGCCTTTATATGACTGCTACTTTGAGGGAGAGGGGATGAATGAGCCTGATGGTGTGAACCTCAAAAGAAGGGAATGAGAGTGATGGAGCTGGGGGGATGATCTGGAAAGTGCATTGTGGGGACAGGAGTATGCCGACTCCACCACCATGTCTGTTTATGGGTCTCGGGGAATGTGAGAATTGTAAGCAACCATGGGAAATGGCAGCAGGAGAGACAGTGTTGGAATCCTGAATCTAAGTTTCCATGAGGGCCAACAGATTAAGAGAGTTTTTCAGAAAGTAATGGTGGTGAAAAGGAAGCTTGTTACATACAGACCGTGGATTCCAAAGGGCACAACTAAAAGAAGGAGATGGAGTGCAAATAATATTAGAAAGATTTTTAAGGTTTCGATGTGAGGTAGGGTAGGGGTTGAGGTTGGTGGATGGTGGACCAGGGTTGGGGGAGATGTCCCCTGAAATCAGTAGGAGTAGGAAGATAAAGAGCAAGTAGTTTTTGGAATTGTATGAAGTTTATTTTGTGAAGTGTTTAGGCAAGATGGGCTGAGGTTTTTCCGGAAGGTGAGAAGTGCATGGGAGCTGTACATGGGAGAGGGGAAGGAGTGAGGAGCTGATGCATATGAGTCATGATGGAGGGGGTATTGGGCGGTGAATGTGGATTGCAAGGGAACATAGGAGGATAGGAATAAAGCACATGGATAGAAGGGAGAGCAAAGTGTGGGTTACCTGACTCCTGCCCTGACTAACTGCCATGGAATAACTGCTGTATCGTGACGCTTATCTTCGAGATGCTTTGCTTCGGGATATACTATGCACATTGTGGATTCTGCCTATACTTCAGATACCTGTATAGTTGCCTTATATAATAAATATGTATGCTTTTCTTCTACAGATACTCCAAATTTGGGTTTAGGTCACCCTGAATCAATTGTGACAAAGAACAAAGATTTTCTACCTTCTCACTCTAAGCAATATATGGAAAAATCTTCAAAACTGGACTTAAGAACAGAAGTGGTGAACTTACAACTGTTCAGAGAAGAGGAGCCCAACTGTGTGATCTGTCTAGACAGAACAGCAGACACTCTACTTCTCCCCTGCAGACACTGCTCCTTCTGCAAACAATGTGTTCTAAAAATCAAAGCGCAGAGCAATATCTGCCCATTGTGCCGTCAAAGTATCCAGATATCTCAAGACATTAGAGAAGAAAATCTGCTCACCAACTATTGTAGGTGACCTCTGCTATCCCTCATGGTACATGAGGACATTTTTCCTAATTTTGTACATGTTAAAGACTGACATACCTTCTTACCTTCCCAGCCAAAATGAAGGCGCATGCTCTTAAAGTATTACAGTCAATCAGGCTTGGACTGGCCCACAGGAGAATCCTCCGGTGGGCCCCCATGCAAGAGTAGGCCACCATCCTCTTATATGGGCTGTACCTGGCACTATATACTCGAATCACTACGTACACACAAATGCAGAATCTTATTCATTTAACAATCTACCCAGGTCATTGTTATATAAATTTGTGATTGCGGATAATGTCATATCTGCATGTATTTGAAAATTGGGGCCCTGGAATTGGTTACTGATGGGCATTTGGCACACCAGTCCAACACTGCAGTCAAATCATTAGCGGCTACATGGCTTTATTTTTGGCAAGAAAAGTTTCTAGTCGTCGAAGAGCACTTTGGACTTATTTTAAAAAATTCAGTATCGGTACGAAATGAAAGAACATAAGACCTATAAGTATAACTAAGGCTTTATTCACATTACATTTGAACCTACCACCAGAAAGAGTTGCAACATATTCCACTATGTAGACATAGAGTGATATATGTAACCCCCAAAAAAGTATACAGGAAATGAAATGTCCTCTACATGCAAGTACAACTAAGGTACCATTCACATGTAATTTCATCCATCCATTGAAGGTATATGGAGAATTTTCACCTTCTGAGGCATATAGTAGCATATATCATCCATGAACAACAATAGTAATAAGAAATGTATGCCAAGGGTATACAATTTTTTTTTTTTTTACAGTATACTTTGGATGAATGAAGCCTATGAATACTTTTGGCTATGCAAAAGGAGCTGTACCATAGGTTGACCATGGTTCTCACATGTAGTGAGAGCGGAATGAGGCGATAATGCATTTTATGGAGGCTGTGCATAAAAAATCAACAATATACTCCATAAAATCAGACCACAACAGTAAAAAAGAGTAATACGGATAGCTGTGTATTGTACGTCATACTCTGGGTCAAAATACACATTATTATGTTCATAAAAGCCCAACCAAGGTTGTGGACAGGATATACGTGAAGGAATGCTTGCCAAGTAAGTAAATAAGGAGGTGACTATAGAGTGTGAGAACTAAAAATGAAAGAAAATTTCCAGCTAAGCTCCACTTATACATTGATGAAATGTATATGGGTGTAATTCATACAACTTGTGATTTAGAGTAGTGTTAGAAGATGTAAATGAAGGTGGAATGACTAAAGAAGAGAAATAAGGTCAGAGGACAGGAAAAGAATGTGATGTGAGGTGATAGCGAAGGAGACGAAACTGAAAAGCAGAGAAGGAAGTTTGATATTTAGTAAGAGAGAAGTTGACATTATGTAGGTAAGGGCAGGCAAGTATTCAGAAGAAAAAAGTCAGACACATGGGTGACATAAAAAGGTGTCAAATGAAGATTCGGTGTTACAATCCGAAATCTATATCAGGCCTCAACAACGAGTCATTTTTAATACTGGGGCTTTTATGGGGCAGATAGGCATTGCAACTGCTAGTTTTGCACCCCTTACACAATGTAAAGAAGGTCAGGGAGAAATGAGAAGGTGAAATCCAGAGTAAAGTACAAGGCAGTAAGAAGAAGATAAAGAAAACTGGAGAACAGATAAGAAGCAGGTTACTTGGAATTAATATGAAAAAGGGGAGGACTATAGCAGATATCAAAGCTGTAAGTAAAGGATCTATAATGTGAAGGATGTATAAACTTGAAATGTCTCAATGTGATTATTTTTTGGTAATAATTTTTTTACTAAAATAAAGATGTGTTATTTTATTTTGTATTAATAATAGTGACCAATCGGCAAATGTGTCAATGTTCTCAGGTATATGGATTTTATAACAAAGTTTTTATGACTAATAAAGATTTATATAAAAATATATTGTTTACATTGAAAGTCATCTTTTTTATATTTTATCTAAAACCTTCCTACCAGTTATATCTTGTCATTCTCAAAGGATTAGTGGTTTGTAAACCACAGAATGTATGCATCTAAATTATTGGTCTTCAGTGAACAATCTGTACTTAGGCCCCGCACCCACCATGTGCCTTTTATGATGCTGGTATATGCTAATGTCGCAGAGGGGCTTTTGTGCCAGGGTTACTAGCACTTTATGGTGAAATCATTCACGTCAATAAGGTATTAATTGTAGTTGTAAACTACGGTACTCATATGAAGTTCATTGGAAGATCAGCAAGTGTCCGACAGATTAATGACGGCCAACGTTACGATCCATCCTGGACCTAATTCAAGGCCTTAAAAAAATAACACAGTGTTATCACTATTACAAAATTGTATACATTGAATATAATATATACAAAGGCAGTACACTAAAGTTATACACGTATTTGTTACATACTATAGGACAAGAAACAGGCTACCAGCTTATGTCATGTTCTTAAACCCTGCTACCTCGGCTTACTCCTGCCAAGCCTTCTCCACCATATGCTATATGGCGTACTTTTGTTAAGTATTCTACCCTTACATACTACTTTTACTTTTATACAGTTTTATGTATGTTATTACTCTCCATATGTTATCTCTGCATACCGGTCATGTGCTATTACATATTCTCTATATGATATTTCAGCAAACCACTTTGGCTACTTTCCCACAGGAGAGAGATGGAGCTCTGTAATCTTTTATCTTCATTTCTTGATACATTGACCTAACAACTTTGGACCTTATACCATCCTGTGATAAGCCTACACGTGATATCCTACTTATATTTGATAGTACAATCTTTACTCTTGTTTATCTATGTATCTTTGTAACAAACCTTATAGGGGTTGTCCCCGTTCAGAAAACTTTCTGATATTAGCTGTTGAAGTTCTAAAAAAAAATCTGAGTCTGGAGCGTAAGTAAGAGTGGGGGGAGGCAGGTTGGGCATGTAACCCAGATGCTGTTATCAAGGGGGCACCAATAGGCTGCTTCTGATGAGCATCTCGCCTCACGCGGCAGTCCATGGTGTCTCCCAGGTGGTAGCATTTTAACCCCCCCTGGGAGTGGTATTTGGCTGTTCTCCAAACCGGTTGCTCTTGGAGAACCTGATCATCTGCTGTCTGTAGTCTTTCAGATGTGAATACAATTATGTCTCTGATTGCTGGCAATTCCGGGGTCAAGGTGATGCACCTCAGCATGATGAGTTCCCTGATCATGCTTCTGTACCACAGAGGTGGTGCAGATGGCAGGAAGGTAGACACTCCTTGGAGCTGAAGATACAGGGGAGGTTTATTGGGGAAAGTAGTCTGAGCGGACAGTGTGAAAAGGTGGCACAGCATAGACACTGGGCAGTGTAGGAGGGACACAGGGTAAGGAGACAATATGGCTGAGAAATACTTACCCCCCTAGGTCTAGGGTCAGCTCTCCGACACTGCCCCAATCTCTGTTGATTGTTGGCAGCGCTGACATCAGAGGGACAGCATAGTAATGAATCACTGAGCTCAGCGGCTCTGCCTGTGTACACAGCATGAATCACTGAGCTCACTGATGAGCTGCATCACTGTTGATGTGATGACACTACCTGTATATAAATGGAGTGCTATACAAAATACATATAAAACATACATAATTTAAAAAAAGAGAAAAGACACGTACAAAAAAATCTATTGTATTTCCTACATGTTAATAACATCTTTGTTATCTAGCAAACACAAAAACCCAGACAAGACAAATAAAAACATTTAAAGATGCCCACATAGTGCCAGAACCTGTTTCTTAGGCCAAAAACTGGCACTGGGATAAAACCCATTATTATTATTATTATTATTATTTATTTTTAGAGCACCATTGATTCCATGGTGCTGTACATGTAAAAAGGGCCTGCAATCAAGATGCAAATATAAATTGCAATGAACAAACTAACAATGACATATTTATATAGTGGGGAGAGGGAGCTGTCCTTGTTGGCTTAGACTCTAAGTCTACAGGATAAAGAGGAAGAAAACTGTAGGTTCGGGGGTTGCAGCAGGGTCATTGTGGGCTGTAGACTTTCTTGAAGAGATCGGTTTTCAAGTTCAGTTTAAAAGTTCCGAATGTGGCAGATAATTGGACGTGTTGGAGGAGAGAACCAGAGGACAGGGGATACTCAGGAGAAGTCTTGAAGGTGATTGATTGAGAAACGTACGAGTGTGAAGGAGAGGTCTTGGGAGGACCGGAGATTGCCTGTGGGAGTTTGTAGGTAACCCTATCACATTTAAGTCGAACTGTCTCTTTCTCTCTAAAATAGGATGTCAAATAGTATTCATAAATAAAGAGAGATGCAGTACACAGGTCAAAATAATAAAACCCATGGAAACGCTAGTATAGCGCGAAACGGCCGTCCACACCTGCTCACACTAGCTCCGATCCTCACTCTCCCGGCCACAAACTTTTAATGAAGTTTCAATAAAGCAAGGATTTTTAGATCGGTGAGTGCCTTTTTTTTTTTTTTCTTTTTTCTCACATGAATGGATTTATATGGCTGCCCACTCTCCCCAGTCCCACAAGCTCGCTGCCTCGGGGGAATCCTTGACACTGATCTCTCCTTCAAACCACATATCCAAGCCCTTTCCACTTCCTGCCGACTTCAACTCAAAAATATTTCACAAATCCGTACATTCCTCAACCAAGAATCTGCAAAAACCCTAGTCCATGCCCTCATCATCTCTCGCCTTGACTACTGCAACCGCCTGCTCTGTGGCCTCCCCTCTAACACTCTCGCACCCCTCCAATCTATTCTAAACTCTGCTGCCCGACTAATCCATCTGTCCCCCCGCTATTCCCCAGCCTCTCCCCTCTGTCAATCCCTTCACTGGCTCCCCATTGCCCAGAGACTCCAGTACAAAACCCTAACCATGACATACAAAGCCATCCACAACCTGTCTCCTCCATACATCTGTGACCTCGTCTCCCGGTACTTACCTACACGCAGCCTCCGATCCTCACAAGATCTCCTTCTCTACTCCCCTCTTATGTCCTCTTCCCACAATCGTATGCAAGATTTCTCTCGCGTATCACCCCTACTCTGAAACCCTCTACCACAACACATCAGACTCTCGCCTACCATCGAAACCTTCAAAAAGAGCCTGAAGACCCACCTCTTCTGACAAGCCTACAACCTGCAGTAACTACCGATCAACCAAACCGCTGCATGACCAGCTCTATCCTCGCCTACTGTATCCTCACCCATCCCTTGTAGATTGTGAGCCTTCGCGGGCAGGGTCCTCTCTCCTCCTGTACCAGTTATGACTTATATTGTTTTAGAATATTGTACTTGTTTTTATTATGCATACCCCTCCTCACATGTAAAGCGCCATGGAATAAATGGCGCTATAACAATAAATAATAATAATAATAATATGTCATTTCCAGAAGAGCACCCGAGATCGAGAAGTATAGCACATAACCAAAAGGTTGAATACACCTGGGAGAACTTAGCGCTCCGGGCTAACCCTAACCCTAAACCTTTACAGTCACCCAGGTAAATCAGAAAAGCATCATATGGTAATGAGGCCCCCACAATGCAACACCTCAGGAAGTGCGTTATTTATTAATTTAGTTTTTATATCTTCACAAATAGATTTTAACTCTGAAGGCTCACTTATATTGTCACTCACTATATCTTAAATTTGGCACTTAATGCTACTCTCAAAAAGCAGTCACCGCTATGGGTAACCCTGTAACCCTAACAATCATTTTTTTTGCAGTACATAAATATGTTTCTTCGGTTGACAGACAACATATTTATTGAGTGCTACAAAACTGCCAAATAACAAAAAAGGGTCTTCATACCTTTAGTATTAAATTAACCCCTTACTGGTATTGGTATGTCATATGCCGGCTCCATGACTTTGACGTAGGCTCGTAAGCAAATCCTGCATCTTTCCTGGCAGATGATGGCTGAATGATTCAGCCACCATCTGCCTCTAACAGCTGCGGATGGAGCAGAGCTCCTCCTGTGGCCGTTAACCTGTTAAATGCTGCTGTGAATCCCCCGTGCCTGTTGTTATGATACTCTAGTGAAAGCCAGCGTTTAGCTGGCGTTCATTGGAGATCGTGATTTTCACTGCTGATGCACTGCTATGTACAGTACAAGTGATCAGATGATTTATTATTCTTAGTTAGTATGCTTTGCTTATATATTAATTCCATAGCACTTTACAGACATTATCATCACTGTCCCCATTGGGGATCACAATCTAGATTCCCCATCAGTCTTTGGCATGTGGGAAGAAACCAGAGAACTCGGAGGAAACCCACACAAACACTGGGAGAACATACAAACTCCTTGCAGATGTAGTGTATAGATGATTAAACTATTGATTTATCTTACCTATGTAACGAATTATGTTATTTTATTATGTCTATTCTTGATGATATGTAAAATGTCACCTCTTTTGCATGCTGACCAAGCTAGTGCATTGTCTATTTTGGTTTTATTCTTATTATTTGCCCCCCCACCCCTTTTTTAACCACTTCATGATCAATAATATTACTCTATATTTAATCATGTTTATATGAATTGAACATTACCAAATAGACTTATCTCCATAGTTATCTTTATTGTCTATTAAGGATTCACTACTTTATTATTATCATCTTATCCAATTGATGTATACTAGTTGGAGCGCCCCCACTGCCGCAGGGCCGAGGGGTACCCGGTACCGGGCCTCTCTGTCTCAGTTCTGGGGTTGTCATGGTGGCTAGACCCGGCCCGTGACCCTGCTGAGGGGCGTCCAATGAAGGTGGAGAGTGATGCTGTTGTGGTGTGGTGCCGGTCGCAGTAAATAACAAGGACACCAGGTTGCAGTCTCTTTACCTCTTTACTGAAGGCTTCAGGATCCTCAGTCCGGAATATGGTTAACCGGGCTGTGTGAGTCCAGCCGGTCCGATGGCACCTCCAGAGTTCCCTTTGCAGGTGGAAATCTGTGCCTACCTTCTAGCGCTTGTGTGTTGTAGTCCTTCCCTGCTGTGCTTACGGGATAGTCCTCACAACTGTTGTGTCTGTTTCTGAAGTTCCCTCACAACTCGATTATGATGTTCTGTTTCGTCCCCCAGATGATATGGCTAGGACGCACCCATATGACGGGTAGGCTCGGAGGTCTTCCGGGACCCTAGAGTCGCCCCTCTCCAGATGTTGCCCCCTGTGTCTGCTTAGGTGATTTTGGGTGAGACAGCCCGCCTATAACTGACTGTCCTGCCGTTGGTTTGAAGTAAGGCCTGGAGCTCAATACTTCCTCGGCGTTCCGGCCACCGGCTACGCGCCTCAGTAGGATGTTGCCTCGTCTTACAGCACGACTCCTACTGGTAATTCTCCTTGTTGCGTTGATCTCGTTTCTCACTCAGCACAATAAACCTCGCTTCTTGTCCTTTCTTGGGGTACCGCCGCAATGACGTGCAGGCGCGGTCCCGTAACGTTCTCTCTGTTCGCTAGGCCTCTGTCAGGATCCCACCCCTGACAGGGACCCCCTGAATCTTCCCCTACAACACCCTCTGCCACAGGATGTTGCCTGGTTCCAACCCAGTCAGCTTCTCTCTAACTTCCTATCTAACCCCCAGTTTTACCAGATTGTGAGGAGTGGCCTAATACATAGCACCCTTAGCTCCCCCTGGAGGCCAGACTGTGAAGTGTATTGGTGTCTGTGATACCTGATCAGGTGAACTCCTTCAGTGCCATCAGACGTACCATAGCCCCCCTTAGCGGCGGAGCATCAGTACTGCAACGACCAGGACTCTGGGGCGCTGCACTAGCAATCACTGTGATCTATGGGTGCAAGTGAAACATCGGACTGCACTCGTATGTTATCCCAGTGCAGTCCAATCTCCATGGAGGAGATGGAGAAATTACTTTCTCCGTCTCCTCCGCACCTGTGCTGTGCACTGACACTCGGGTTATGCACTGACACTCGGGTTATGCTCTTACATCGGATGCCATATACCAGTGTGATTCTAGCCTTTTAGAGTCAGGTTCATCAGCTCACACAGGTTGTTAAATTGAGGATGATATGCCGCTGTTCGCACTTTCTTGCAGCCATAGACAGTGCACAGTTCTTGGAACAATTCAGATTCAAATGCACCACCTCTATCAGGATTTTTTCTGGGTATCCATAAGGTTGAACAAAAGTCTTCCAGAAGATTTTGGCTGTTGTTTTCAATGTAAGGTCTTTGACTGGCACTGCCACAGCAAATTTTGTATAGGGATCAATGACAACATGCAGTGCCTCTTGCAAGCTAAGAGAAAAATCTCTGAGCAACTGTTTTCTGCCAAACAAACGCATTTTTAATTCTGGGACTGTTCTGGTATCAAAGATGGCACTCAATCTCTCAAAGATTTGTTCAACAAACACCAAGCTGTTTATGTACCTGGAATGAAGGCTAGAGGGATCTAACTACCATACATTATGCCACCTAACAGTATGCCAACCCACCCAGGACCAAAGCGATATTCCCTCATGAAGGTCTCTTTAGTGCATTGTCCATGTGGTCTCCAGACCAACTTCAGGCTATTATTGCATTCAAGATAAAAGGAGAACTCATCACTGAAGAGAACAGATATCCATAACAGTCTCCATTCCCATCTTGCTCTGCACCATGATAGCCTTTGAGATTGGTGGTGTGAGGTCAATGGAACACCTGTAGCTGGATTTCTGGCTTGTAGCCTAATGTAATTGTAATAGTATGCAGGTACTGAGTGTGTTACCACGGAACAGACAGACCAACAGTTGAGGGGTTTAATAACAGGAATCAGGTTCTCCTCGCAGGGAGGAAGCAGTGGAATATAACAAGCAATAAAACAGTGTACAAATATGGGAGTCAAACAGTGTAACAGAATTAAGCAGGATTTCCTGAGAAAAAGAACACTTAGTCTGATGAGGACTTGCTTGAAGGGTTATCTTCTCCAACGTAGGTGCCGAGAAACAGCGGCACTTGTCGTCCCTCTATTGTCCGTGGGCTGAGTAGTCTCTAGGAGCCCGCTGCCTGGGGTTTCGGGAGTTAATGTGGTATGCACAGGCTCTGAGTCTTTAGCTTTTACAGCACAGCCTATCTCGGGGAAACGATGGTCAGTCTATTATTAAGTCTCTCACCAGGAATCAAGGGCTCTGCACTGATACCGTGGGTACCAGGGGTCACAGTCTCTGTACTGATACCATGGGTACCAGGGGGTCAGTCTCTGCACGGGTCTCAAAGCGCCCCTCTCCAGTCACAGCAGAGTCTGCTTTCATGTACTCCCAAGATGCAGTCTTTCTGGGCAATTTCCCTGTATTTGTCCTCTGACCGGGAGCTCTCTCTTTCGGTGCTCGCGGTACACAGCTGCGCCCTGCTCTGACCGCTGCTCACACTGCTCTGCTCCTTGCGCGTGCGCCTTTTCTGCTCTCTGCCCGGCTTCCTTCCTGTCCCAGTCTCTAAGTCTGCCCCCCGGGGAACCCGTAGCACAGTTCAATGGTTCCAGGCATAGAGCCGAGAAGGTAACCGCCCCCAGACTCTTCTTGTATTTCACCTCCTTACATAATGAAACTACATTTTGATGGTGTGGGGATAGCATAACATACAGTAGCCGAACCCCTCTAGTCGTAATTCCAGATAGACAAGCAGCTCGGCGTAACATTGATTTGAGTGTGGAACTAGTGGTGCAACCATATCTCCAAAGTGTCGCAGGAGCTACTTCTCAACAAGACAAAACCATTCTGGATGTTGCTCTTGCTACTATGAGTAGCCTGCGTGGCCTAAATGTGCTACCATGGCCTATAGTGTTTCCAGACTTGACTCCAATCAGGTACATCTAGGACATCCTTGGTCAGCAACTTCAAAACGTGTTGCCAGAAGCAAATTTTGATGATACGTGAGCCCAAGTACATTCAGCATGGCATAACATTCCTTGGACAACCATTAAAACCTCATTTATAGCAGCAAAGGTGTGTAAGAGCAGGGATTTCTTGATACTGAATATTTGATATTTTTTAAACTGAGATGTTTTGAAAATTCAGTTCCCATTTTTTTCAGCCTTGGCATGTCATTAAAGGGAACCTGTCATGTGAGAAAAAACATATTAACATGCAGATATGGGGTTAATCTGCAGGTTTAAAGCATTCTGAACCTGCCCGGTGTTGGCACTTAGACGCCCGCACAGACTGAAAGCCAGTCCTAATTCAGAGCCACTGTCAGTCAGTGTGACGGCGCAGTTACAGCCGCTGCTCACTATACACAGAATGGTGACTGAAACCGCAGCGGCGCCGCCCCTGTGACTGAAACCTGAGCACTCCCGGGAAGAATAAAGTTAATTTCCTCCTGGCAGCGGAGGTCTAAGTGCTGGTGCCAAGCAGGTTCAGAATGCTATTAACCTGCAGATTAACCCTATATATGTAGGTTAATAGCGTTTTTCACGTGGCAGGGTCTCTTGAACACTTCTATCAATTTTGTAATTTCTATAATTTCACACTTTTCCTTATTTGTGTATCAAAGGTATTCTAGGAGGGCCCTTTCACAAATTAATAATATTGTCAAGAATTGCGGCTTCCACTGTGAAATATAATAAAACAATTGATCCTCCAGTAACAGTTCATTTATTGTCACACTCTTATCTACATTCTCTACAAAAGTTGTGTACAGAAGGTGGAACCATATCAGTATATAACTGTAAATTGTATCATTCTTGGCTAATAGCACAAAGCCTGTCATGGTGCTTGGCATGGGATTAAAGATCATTGCAACAATTTACCACTTCTGCAGTCTTACAACTCTGATAAATGACGGTGCTAGATCACAATGGTGTCCACTATCCTCCTATTCCACATAGTCTGTAGATACAGTGGGTACGAAAAGCATAATGCTGGGTACAGTATAATGGCCCCTCACGATGCTCCATACAGTATAATGGCCCCACACAATGCTGGGTGCAGTATAATAGCCACACATGGTTACCCCACCCCCATCATTGCCTTCTCCATCACTACACACACACACCTTTCACTGCGCTCCCTCGCAGCAGCCGGCAGCTTCCACTCCCACGGCGCTGAATGGTGTCATCCAGCTACGCCGCTGACTGCTCACGCCGCTGCAGCTGTGATACGCCACTGATAAAGACCTCCTGTGTCTCCTGTGCCAGTCAGTGTCAGAGCGAGGAGCAATATCTGCTCCGATCCGACACAGCCAGCGTCCGCTCCGTACACCTCGTACACATGCGACTCCGCTCCATACACCTTGCACATGCGGCTCCGCTCCGTACACCTCATACACACACGGCTCCACTCCATACACTTCGTACACACACGGCTCCGCTCCATACACCTTGCACATGCGGCTCCGCTCCGTACACCTCGTACACACACAGCTCCGCTCCGTACACCTCATACACACACGGCTCCACTCCGTACACCTCATACACACACGGCTCCACTCCATACACCTCATACACACATGGCTCCACTCCGTACACCTCGCACACACACGGCTCCACTCCGTACACCTCGTACACACACGGCTCCGCTCCGTACACATTGCACACGCTTCTCCGCTCCGTATACCTTGCACACACAGCTCCGCTCTGTACACCTCATACACACATGCTCCACTCCATACATCTCGTACACACACGGCACCACTCCGTACACCTCGTACACTCACGGCTCCGCTCCATACACATTGCACACGCTGCTCCGCTCCGTATACCTTGCACACACACGGCTCTGCTCCGTACACCTCATACACACACGGCTCCTCTCCATACATCTCGTACACACACTGCTCCACTCCGTATACCTCGTACACACACAGCTCCGCTCTGTACACATTGCACACGCTGCTCCGCTCCGTATATCTTGCACACACGGCTCCGCTCCGTACACCTCATACACACATGGCTCCACTCCATACATCTCGTACACACACGGCACCACTCCGTACACCTCGTACACTCACGGCTCCGCTCCATACACATTGCACACGCTGCTCCGCTCAGTATACCTTGCACACACACGGCTCCGCTCCGTACACCTCAAAAACATACGGCTCCTCTCCATACATCTCGTACACATACGGCACCACTCCGTACACCTCGTACACACACGCTCCGCTCTATACACCTTATACACACACGGCTCCGCTCCATACACCTCCTACACACACGGCTCCTCTCCATACATCTCGTACACACACGGCTCCACTCCGTACACTTCATACACACACGGCTCCGCTCCATACACCTTATACACACACGGCTCCGCTCCATACACCTCATACACACACGGCTCCTCTCCATACATCTCGTACACACACGGCTCCGTTCCATACACCTCGTACACACACGGCTCCGCTCCATACACATTGCACATGCTGCTCCACTCCATATACCTTGTACACACATGGCTCTGCTCCGCACACCTCGTACACACGTGGCTCTGCTCTGTACACCTCGTACACACGTGGCTCCGCTCCGTACACATCTTACACACACGACTCTGCTCCGTACACCTTTCACACGCTGCTCCGCTCCGAACACCTCGTACACACGAGGCTTCGCTCTGTACACGTCTTACACACACGACTCTGCTCCATACACCTTTCACACGCTGCTCCGATCCATACACCTCGTACACACACGGCTCTGCTACATCCACACTGTAAACACCTCCTGACCTCACACATACGCTTACCCTCCTCCAGTGCCATGACAACCAGCAGAGTCCTGTACACGGAGGTCCTCCCGATCATGTGACCCCCTGACTCCTCCCATCCTGTGACTTCATCATAGGTCCTGTGTGCACAGAGCAGCCAATATGCTGATCTGCGGGTGCAGGGGCTCAGGGAGCTGACCGGGTGATATACACACCTCCCAACCAGTGCGGGACAACTAATGTCCCGCCCGGGATCGCGGGGCTGACTGTCAAAATCGGGACAGTCCCGCTGGATCCGGGATGGTTGGGAGGTATGCGAATAGTATTCCGATGCCTTTAAATTTTTCACTCCTTGTTTCATTGCAGCCATTTGGTAAATTCAAAAAAGTTCTTTTTTTTCTCATTAATGTACACTCTGCACCCCATCTTGACTGAAAAAAACAGAAATGTAGAATTTTTTTGCAAATTTATAAATAAACAAAAAACTGAAATATCACATGGTCATAAGTATTCAGACCATTTGCTCAGACACTCCTATTTCAGTCACATGCTCTCCATTTCCTTGTGATCCTCCTTGAGATGGTTCTACTCCTTCATTGGAGTCAAGCTGTGTTTAATTAAACTGATAGGACTTGATTTGGAAAGGCAGTAGGGAGATGGAGAAAAAGTCTGGAGTCGCCATGGAGAACGTTCTGCTGTCTGCAACATCTTCCAGCATGATCGGTTTGGCAGTGGGTCAGTAATGATGTGGTATTTATTTGGAGGTCGCATAGCCCTCCATGTGCTAGCCAGAGGTAGCCTGACTGCCATTAGTTACCGGGATCAGATCCTCAGACCCATTCTGAGACCATATGCTGGTGCAGTTGCCCTGGGTCCCTTGATGTATGACAATGCAAGGCCTCATGTGGCTGAAGTGTGTCAGCAGTTCCCGCATGATGAAGGAATTGATGCTACAGACTGGCCTGCCCGTTCCCCAGACCTGAATCCAATCGAGCACATCTGGGACATCATGTCTCGTTCCATCCACCAACGTCACGTTGCACCACAGACTGTCCAGGATGTTGACTGATGCTTTAATCCGGGTCTGGGAGGAGATCTCTCAGGAGAACATCCGCCGCCTCATCAGGACCATGCCCAAGCATTGTAGGGAGATCATACAGGCACATGGAGGCCACACATGCTACTAAGCATCATTTCCTTGTCTTGAGGCATTTCCACTGAAGTTGGATCAGTCTGTAATTTGATTTTCCTCTTTGATTTTGAGCATCATTCCAAATCCACACCTCCATGGGATATTAATTTTGATTTACATTGATCATTTTTATGTTTTATTGTTCTCAGTGCATTCCACTATGCAATAAATAAAGATTTGCTACTTCTAGCGAAATCTAGATTATGGTATTTTAGTATTCTCTTTATTCTTTTGAGCAGTGTACATACCCACATACACATACACACGTTTTACATTTTTAATTTGGAGGGGACTATATAGGGCCATAAAAACTAAAGACACCTGCAATGGCAAATGCAAAATACAATGGTCTTTGATCTGAATGTGCTTGCAGAAAAATTAGGTGTTTATGTTAAATGTAATGTTATTTGCTACATTTCGACAATGCTTTTAATTCTCTATATCTATATTAAAAAAAAGCAAATCCAAAAATCTTGCAGTTTTATTTTGCAGTATTTATTGTGGCCCAAGGCTTAATAGTAGACTCATACTTCCTTTTCTTTCAAACAAACGCGTGGACAAAATCAGCAGTTTTCAGGATTTGGCTCATTGACTTTTGCAGAAGAGCTTTATAAGCATACTCCAGACTTGGGAAAGGTCCTTGTGAAAGGAGAGAGAGGAAAAATGACATCACTTATTGAAAATGATGGATCTTGTGTAATCTATTGTAAATAGAGGTGTTGCCTTTCAATGTTATCCTGCCTGTAATGATAATGATACTGCTGAAAAGTTATCTGTACAGAACAGGAAGTATGAGCCTCTTAAAGGCCAGCCTGTGGGAACCTATCTGCAAACTACAGCTGTAAAAATATATGGATTGTAATGCACAGACTGACTTCAGGTCGACCCCAGCCAGCACTTACAGCTTCATAAGCATATATGAGTCTGTATGGGTCAGGAGACCAGCAGAGAGTCTGTGCATTGCAGTCCTTTTTCATACCATGAAATTTAATGACAATTCTTGATACCTTTTATGACACTAAAGAGTCCACGAAAATACTGTATATTCAGCCTGGTCAAACCTCAGACAGGAATCAATTCTGAATATTGGGCTTATATATTGTATCTAACCTTAATTCACATCTTACTAGAAGGGCCAGCAGAACAGGTTACCTGAAGTGGAAACGGGGTTACGTGGATACCGTGACAAACAAAACCCACTGGATTTCTAACTGAACCTATGTAGTCAAAATGTGGAAATATCTGAACTGTCAACAATGAAGGTAATCCCAATATGTTGTGTTACCACCACTACTATCATCCTGTATTAGGGTCTCAAAGTAACTGAAATATCCTGGAGATTAAAATTATAGACCTTTGTCCGGGTTTCTACGTATGTAGAATATCTCCACATACAGCCATCATAAAACACGTACTTACAGCAAATCACATGAGATAAAAAAATGATAAGAAAAGCCCTATGGAACTCCGACAAGTATTCCCTGCATGGTTAACACATCACAAATTGACCTCATGGCTTATAATTTTGTTATAGCAAGGTTATGCAATATTCTATCTTAATATCTAAATACATCTCAAAATGATTGTGGCGATGTCAAGTCTAACTGGAAAATGAATCTAAATGGGAGAGGCTGGAAATGAAAGAGCTTAATGCAAAGTAAAAAATATACAAATTAATAACAACACTTCTTACATAATTCCTGTAATGTAAGTCAAAGTTTCTCTCCAAAAGTAGTCTGACAACAAGTCAGGAATTAGCTATCCCCTTCTGAGGAAGTTGTGACGAAACGCGCGTCAAGGGGTGGTGTGATTCGGTCCTGTCCTGGGTAATGTACCACCTTGGCTATTACCTGTGTGTCTCTCCATTTGCCCCATCCAGCATATGGCTATCTAGCATGGAGCAATGCAGGTAGAATCTGAGGTAGCTACTTTCCAATAGCACTGTGCACTTTATTAAATATTATTACTGGGAAGCCCCTACATTCTGTTTTTGCATTCAGCATTATATTAGAATAATATAAATAACTGGTTTATTATTCTACCTACGGTACCTTTCTATCTAAGCTGTTACATATATTTTTTGCTGCTGCAATATACCCAGTTGAATTAATCTCTTCAGATTGTAGCATTTTACACACTATACTGTATGTGCCTTAGGTTTCACCTCACTCCACCCCATACTATAGAATGATGCTGTAAGGAGCATACCATGACAGAATAGGAGTCAGAAGATCGCCGCATCTGGTCACACAAAATCCTGCATTGATTAGAACTGCTTCACCATTCTATTAAACAGTGCTGTCATGGTATAGGACATGATTCATGTCCTGCTCTCTCAGGGTTAATATTGCTGGCCTCTCTTTGGATCTGGGAGGGGTGTTTATACACACTCCAGACTAGGATTCCCTGTCAGCTATACTTTCATTTAGTCTGTGAGTCTGACCCCTTGAGTGTGTGTGCTCGGTTTGGATTTGCTTGCTTTGCTCTCTGTGCTTTACTCTGCTTGTTCTGCAGGTTTTCTGACTTTTGTCTCCCTTTCTGACTATCCCTCTGCCTCACCGCTTGGTTACCTTGTTATCTCCTGGTTTTGATCTTGGCACGCTTAACTACTCTCCAGTGTATATCGTCTCCTCTGTTTGGCGTCAAAAAAACCTTTTTTTTCAGTTTTAGCATACCAAAGGAACACCCACCCGCCCTACCCAAGTTGAATTTAATGTTTAAAAAAAGGAAAGTACATGTACAGTATATCAGGCTGACAGTTACATGGTAGTTTTGTAAGTAAAGTTGTCACAGCATGACTGTCTCTTCCATGATCAATTAAGTTTTAATTGCAAGGCCCGCTGTTCAACAGTTGGCATTTGGCTTGAAAGAAAAGCACAGTGATAAGAAAGGAAATGGGCATGGACTAAGTTATGTGTTTTTTATGGTTGTTATAATAAAAGCTGCGGCCAACTCTTTGACCCACAAAAGAGTGTCAGTTGTTTTATTTATAAGTTTTAGTTATAAGCAGCCCAAGGTTTTTTGGAAAGAAGGGACTGGAGATTGTGCTCTATTCTGTTGTTTTGTGAGTATATTTGTGTAATGAGCTGGCCGGCTCTGACTGTTCTGTTATCATTGACATAGAAGAATCTGTGACAGACACTGCCCCCGTGTGGCCAGAAGTTATACCTACGCCGAATGTGATTACAGGGAAAAAAACTGTATTGGCTAAGCTCCCCCCTGTTATGTCATGTGACCAGGAAGGAGGGAGAGAGGAAGAAGAGCCCGGGAAATCAGTCTGTGCAGAGAGAAGTCTGTGTATGCTGGTGCCCTCCTGTGAATGCGATATAACAGATTGTCTGGATGATCCCTCTCCCTTGAAAGCTGACTTCCAGATCCTGAACCCACGAACTGTAAGCGGGTCCTCTGTTGAGAGGCCGAATATTCACTCAGCGGTGACATCTCCTCAGATCCTGAACCCACGAACTGTAAGCGGGTCCTCTGTTGAGAGGCCGAATATTCCACCCCTACCTGCCGTACCCCAAGGACTACAGTCTGGACCTGAGAGACGGAGCTTTGTTTAATCCCTGCAGAGACAGACAGGCCTGCGACGTGGGAAGATAACCTCCTGGAGTAAAGAGACTGGTAACGTGTGGATAGGGACAGTGAGGGAAAGTTTATTATTACACGTTAATTCTGTGAATAGGTATATTTTGCATTGTTTATTACTGTGTTCCACTGTGTTAAGAAAATGTTTAACAGTAAAGATACGTTTGTTAAGATGGAATCTGAGTGTGGAAGTTTTGCTGGGCCAGATCATGGATATACATGGGCAAACTTGCCCTCGGTCACTTCATCTGGCGTAGTCGGCAGGATCTGTGCCCAGCAAGATTCCCACCCAGGCCCAGTATACAGTCAGAAACCGCCGCCGGTGTCCATTGTAAACCAGGTCAGGAAATTTGGCGGGCGAAACTACCCCGTACCAGAGTGGGCGGAACAAGTGCGGATACTGGGAGAAATGTATAATATTGACCCTAAGACCTTGGCAGAAATGGCGGTACTGACGCTAGAGGGGGAGGCATGGACGACAGTCAGACTGGAGACGGTCAGGGGGCAGCGTGTGTTGGAGGATTTGGTGCGGGTGCTGGAAAAGACCTATGGACCTACTACATACCAGGGAACACTGCGATACCTGTTCTTTAGACGGACACAGCTTGAATGGGAAGACATTCCCCAGTATGCAAATGCCCTTCAGGTACTCCTTGAACAAGTCTGTGCAAGAGGGGAACAACTGGCTACTATGGCTCCTCGTGACCTGGTACTGAGAGACCAATTCGTTATAGGGCTGAGAGACCAGTATCTTAACCGTACGCTACAGGACTTGATTCGGATGACGCCGACTCTCACCTTCGCTGAAGTCAAGCAGGAAGCCATAGAACGCTCTAGGGGACCCGTCATGGATGTGGAGACTCAAAGCGCTGCGTGCAGATCCATATTAGACATTAAACAGCCCAACAGTGACACCGAGGAGCTGAAACAGATGGTAGCAGATTTACAGCAACAGGTGTCACAGTTAACACTAGAACGGCAGAGAGACCAGCGGATGCAACCTAGCCGTCCCGCAGGACCGTGTTGGTCATGTGGTGACTCCCGTCATAGGGCGAATCGTTGTCCTCAACGAACAAACCATCAGTTACCACGACGAACAGAATATCAGCTACATCCACGAGCAGACCCGCCACGCCAGGTCTCACCACAATGGCCGCCGTTAAACTAGACACCCCTGCAGCTGAGGCTCGAGCAGCAGGGGGGGACAGAGAATGGGGTGTAGAAAAACAGAGCCAGCAACGGAGTACTCTTGCCTCGAGTAGTCCTACACTTGAAGTTATTCTGGAGGGAGTTGCAGTACAAGGATTGATGGACACTGGGTCGCAAGTGACCACGATCTCTGAACAGTTTTATGAAAAGTACCTCAAACCAAGAACTGCTTGTGATCCAGATACCACCATTAAGATAATTGCGGCTAATAACCTACCCATTCCAGTAACCGGAGTCGCCTGGATGGATACGAAGGCCTGTGGACAAGACCTAGGGAAACGAGGAATCGTCATTGTCAAGGAAGGCTTCGGCTCCGAGACTCCAGTAATAATCGGAATGAATATCTTGAAAGACCTGGATCTTATGCTGTTGAAAAGAAAAGGGCCCAAGTACTGGCAGAAAGTTACCAAACATAAACCGACTCGTCTGGCGTTCCAGCGCGTAATCCGGACCGTTGGACTTCAACAGATGGCAAAGGAACAACTACCCCTAGCAGCCATTAAAGTGCCCCGCTGTACTCGGATTACTTTGCCCACTGAAAAAGAGACAGTCATTTCCCTGCCTCTTAACACCAACCGACAACTTGAAGGAGTTGAAGTGTTAATCGAACCGAGAGCTCCAAGTGGGGGTAAGCTAAACCCACTAGTCGCCCGCACCCTAGCCGTCGTGAGGAATGGAAGAGTCCCTGTCAGGCTAAACAACACCGCAGACGTAGGTGTAGCCCTTGAAGCTGGAACGCAACTTGCCAGAGTATATGCTCTACCTACAGAAGTGAACCCCATGGGACCCTTACAATTCACCCCGTCTACAGAAGATGGCCGGACGGTAACTGTCTCAGCCATGAATGCTCAAGCAAATGATGAAGACATTGGGCGAAAACTACTGGAAAAAGTGCAACTGGACCCTTCCCAGTACACCAAACAGGAAGTGTCTCAAGTGGAGAAACTACTGCGAGAACACCAAGACTCCTTTGCAAAGCATGACACCGACTTCGGGTACACCACTAGTATCCAACACGAGATTCCCACGGGCGATGCTGCTCCTATTCGCGAGAGGTACCGACAAATACCACCTCAACAATACCAGGAGGTGAAGAGCCTCTTAGAATCTATGCTACACGCTGGAGTGGTGCGGGAAAGCCAGAGCCCATGGGCTGCACCCGTGGTGATAGTCAAAAAGAAAGATGGATCCCTGAGATTTTGCGTAGACTACCGTCGGCTGAACGCTTGCACGATCCGGGACTCCTATCCACTCCCCCGGATCGAAGAGTCACTGACCGCCCTGAAAAAGGCCAAATATTTTTCGTCTCTAGACTTGGCCAGTGGATATTGGCAGGTCCCCATGAGTGAGAAGGACAGAGAAAAGACCGCCTTCATCCTTCCCATGGGCCTGTACGAGTTTGACCGGATGCCATTCGGCTTGAGTAACGCACCAGGGACCTTTCAGAGACTGATGGAACGCTGTCTGGGAGATTTCAACTTCGAATTCACGCTGATATACCTTGATGACATCGTGGTATACTCCGCCACCTTTGAGGATCACCTTCACAAGCTTGGCAAAGTGTTCCAGCGCTTGAAGAAACACGGCTTGAAGTTAAAGCCCAGCAAGTGCCGTCTATTCCAGCAGGAGATCGATTACCTGGGACACCGGATCTCAGCCGAAGGTGTCCAACCCTCTCCAGAGAAGATAGCAGCTGTCCGAGAGTGGCCACAACCAACTACCATCAAAGAAGTCCAGGCTTTCCTGGGGCTAGCGGGCTATTACCGCCGATTTGTCAAGGACTTTGCCCGGCTTGCGGAACCACTGCATGAGACCCTCCGAGGAACTGCGAACAGTCCCAGAGGACGACGCATCAGCTGGGGGCCCGACCAAGAAAAATCCTTCCGGGCGCTTCAAGCTGCTCTGACATCACCCCCTATTCTGGCATTTGCAGACTACACCTTGCCGTTCCAGTTATACACCGACGCCAGCCTTCAAGGTCTCGGGGCGGTCCTCTCCCAAGTCCAAGATAACAAGGAACGCGTAATAGCCTATGCCAGTAGATCCCTCCGGGATACCGAAAAGAACCCCGTCAACTACAGCTCTTTCCGCCTGGAACTCCTGGCCCTGACCTGGGCTATGACAGAGAAATTTGCTGGCTACCTGACAGGAGCGGAGGTGCTGGTCGTGACAGACAACAATCCTCTTGCCCACCTAGAAAATGCCAAACTAGGGGCAATGGAACAGCGCTGGATGGCAAGGCTCTCTAGATTCCAATACAAAATTAAATACAGAGCGGGGAAGGAGAATCAGAATGCTGACAGCCTTTCCAGAGTGACATCATCCCCACCAGTGGGGAACCGGGATGAAGAGTTGGAGGAAGATGAACTGCCCGACTTTGCCCGGCTAGCTAAACAAATAGAAGATAGCCGCCAGTATGCTGTAGGCGGGATCGAAGCCGTAGTGGGGTCCCCCCTGTCCCAACAAGAATGGGCCAAGCTTCAAGATCGAGACCCTGAACACGTCTTACTGAAACAGTACGTGAAGACACAAGAGAAACCACCCTCCGAAGTAAGAGCCCGACTATCAACCAGGGCCTCTGCCCTACTTGCCCAATGGGATCGGCTGATCGTGAAGGATGGAGTCTTGTATCGCAGGGCCCTTTTATCCCATATGCTGGAAGAGTGTTTGCAGATTGTCGTCCCGGTGCAGCTAGCCCATGAGATGGTGGCTGAAGCCCACAGAAGGAACGGCCACTTCGGCATAGACAAGACCCTCCGGTGGACCCAGCAATTCATTTTTTGCCCAGGACTCCGTAAGCTGGTTGAAAACGTCTGCCTGAGCTGTCGTACATGTGAACTCCACAAGTCTACTGAGCAGCGTGCACCTGTCCAGACCATTAGCACATCCAGGCCCCTCGAGTTGTTGATGGTGGACTATCTGTTGATCGGAACGGCGAATAGTGGCTACCAGTACTGTCTGGTGATGGTGGACCACTTCACGAAATTCGCCGTCGCTGTTGCTACCAAAGACCAGACTGCCGAATCAGCTGCACAAGCCATCTGTCAGCACTTCGTTCGGGTCTATGGGTGTCCGGAACGGCTACACTCTGATCAGGGGGCGTGTTTCGAAGGGCGAGTCATTGAAGAACTTCAGCAGATGTATGGAATCAAGAAGTCCAGGACCACCCCGTATCATCCACAAGGGAATGGCGCGTGTGAACGTTTCAACCGGACTCTCTTACAACTGATCCGAACCTTAGCAGAAGACAAAAAGCCCGACTGGCCTCGATTCCTCCCAGAACTGCTGTGGGCCTATAACAATCAAGTCCATTCTGTCACCGGATACACGCCTTACACCCTCCTTTTTGGCCGCCCAGGCAAAGGCATCCATGAGCTACACCTGTCTAACTCTGATGAAGACACCTGTGGTACCTATCCTTCCTGGCTGCAAGCACACCGTCAAAGGATGGAAACTGTCTACCGGCTGGTGGAACAGCAGATCCAGGACCAGGTCCACGCTGATCCACTTCCAGTACAAGAAGACCTACTGAGTGTGGGTCAACTAGTCCTAGTTCGTATAAAGAAACCGCAAGGAAAACTCCGGCCCAAGTGGGAGACTGAAGTCTATCGAATAGTTGGACACCCGTACCCTGATGGCCCCGTCTATCAAGTACAAGGCGAAGACAGCGGCAGCCTCCGCACCCTGCACCGTAACATGTTGCGCCCCTGCCGTTCTCAGCCTGACTCCTCTCCTGTGATACCTAGAGAGATGGATATCACTAATACTGTGGGAGACACCGACACCGGGGATGTAGAGGTAGAAGACATAACTACCCCTGCTCGCCTGACTGACACGTCTGATACCCTTACCTCCTCGACTGACTTACCGACTGGGGCAGAGAGTGGGGTGACTGATCGGGGAGAGAGACTAGCACCCGTTAGGCGGACAGCGAGGACCACCGCAGGAGTGCCCCCGGGACAGTCCTACAGAGACCAATATGTGTGGCCCTCTTCACAGCCGGGTCCTACAACCTCCACAGCCATCGCCGCCCTGGAGACAGTCGTTGACAGGGACTGCCAACCTTCAAGTGGGGGGGCGTGTAATGAGCTGGCCGGCTCTGACTGTTCTGTTATCATTGACATAGAAGAATCTGTGACAGACACTGCCCCCGTGTGGCCAGAAGTTATACCTACGCCGAATGTGATTACAGGGAAAAAAACTGTATTGGCTAAGCTCCCCCCTGTTATGTCATGTGACCAGGAAGGAGGGAGAGAGGAAGAAGAGCCCGGGAAATCAGTCTGTGCAGAGAGAAGTCTGTGTATGCTGGTGCCCTCCTGTGAATGCGATATAACAGATTGTCTGGATGATCCCTCTCCCTTGAAAGCTGACTTCCAGATCCTGAACCCACGAACTGTAAGCGGGTCCTCTGTTGAGAGGCCGAATATTCACTCAGCGGTGACATCTCCTCAGATCCTGAACCCACGAACTGTAAGCGGGTCCTCTGTTGAGAGGCCGAATATTCCACCCCTACCTGCCGTACCCCAAGGACTACAGTCTGGACCTGAGAGACGGAGCTTTGTTTAATCCCTGCAGAGACAGACAGGCCTGCGACGTGGGAAGATAACCTCCTGGAGTAAAGAGACTGGTAACGTGTGGATAGGGACAGTGAGGGAAAGTTTATTATTACACGTTAATTCTGTGAATAGGTATATTTTGCATTGTTTATTACTGTGTTCCACTGTGTTAAGAAAATGTTTAACAGTAAAGATACGTTTGTTAAGATGGAATCTGAGTGTGGAAGTTTTGCTGGGCCAGATCATGGATATACATGGGCGAACTTGCCCTCGGTCACTTCATCTGTATGAATGTAGTTTTCTTGCATCCGTCTTTCTTCCCCTATCTGTCTGGTTAGTGTAATCCTATACACTTCAGCCTCACACCTCCCTGGGTGGGGGTGGGAACAGGTATGTTTTAAGATAGGAGCACAGCAAGGTACGTGACCCAGGTGTCTCCATCTTCCGGGGTAATCCGGGGGACAGGTATACAGTAGACTAGGGCATCCCCTAGTTTGAGGGATCAGGTAGGCACCCACCATCCCTACTCACTACATGACAGATGCCTTAAAGGGAATCTGTCAGCAGGTTTGTGCACAGTAACCTACAGACCTGTCAGGTTGGTGCCGTTATACTCATTAAAATGATACCTTGGTTGATGAAATTCGTATTGCGGTTGTTGTTCCATCCTCAAAAAGCCCTCCCTCGACCCATCCTCTGTGTCTAGCTATCGCCCGATATCTCTTCTCCCTTATGCCTCAAAACTACTGGAACAGCATGTCCATCTTGAACTGTCCTCCCACCTCTCCTCCTGCTCCCTCTTTGACCGGTTACAATCTGGCTTCGACCCCATCACTCAACTGAAACTGCCCTAACTAAAGTCACCAATGACCTACTAACCGCCAAGAGCAAGCGACACTACTCTGTCCTCCTTCTCCTGGACCTGTCTTCTGCCTTTGACACTGTGGACCATTCCCTCCTGTTACAGATTCTATCATCTCTTGGCATCACAGACTTGGCCCTATCCTGGATCTCATCATATCTAACAGACCGAACTTTCAGTGTCTCCCTCTCCCACACCACCTCTTCACCTCACCAATTGTCTGTCGGTGTCCCTCAAGGCTCAGTTCTGGGACCTGTACTCTTCTCCATCTACACCTTCGGCCTGGGACAGCTCATAGAATCCCACGGTTTGCAGTATTATCTCTACGCTGATGACAGGCAGATCTACCTTTCCAGACCTGCCCCCTATTCACGTGTAAAGCGCCATGGAATAAATAGCACTATAAAAATGTATAATACTAATAATAATAATCTATATTTTCAGTTTTTAGTTAATCATATGCTCGTGCCCCGGGGTGGTCTCTGGGCGGGGTTTCATGTGGTGCTCTGATTAGGTATTTATAATGCAGGCTGCTGACAGGTTACTGATCCCTCACTTACCTGCCCCTTAGTTTACATAATGAACATTATATGTACATACTGGAAAAAAAAAACTTCTGCAGGCAGGTGCCAGCCGTGCACCTGTGCCGTAGCATAATCACATGTGTAGTGTGTTTATACTTAATGTGGTTGTGTTTATTGTGATATTAAAAAAAAATTATTTGAAAATGGTGCCTGCCGTGCTTGCGCAGCAGCAGCTATTGGTGTATATAGAGGTGATCCGATAGCTGCTACTGTGCATGTGTGGTGGGCCACTGGGGAGGCGCCAGATAATGCAGAGGCCAGCTGGGGCATGTAGTCCCACTGGCAGCAGATGATTTCATGGTAGCTGAAGTGAGTCGCTGGACCCCTCAACAATTCCCTCATGTCCACAACAATTGTCAATAGCGGGAGGTGACACTTGTGGCTGGTATAGGACCCCCCCAGGGCATTCCTCTAGCGGTGGTGTCTGGGTGCAGGTTTTGGAGAACCCATGGTGTTTGGCAATCTCATGCAGCCAGACACACGTGAACTTGCAAACATAACAATTTTATTGAAAGTGGTAATTGGTACAGTCTCTCTCTTAAAGGCAAAGTTCACAGTATATTGTGCATATGAAAGTAATGATTCTTTCCTCATGAGACAAGCGAGGTTATGGCCACTCAGGGCGGCTGGAGCAGAGTTCTCTTCACTTGCTATTAGAGGAAGTGCTATGCGCAGTCCAAGAAATATTACACTGATGGAAGGACCTTCACAGATTGGCTCTCTGTGGAAACACATTAAAGTGTGGAAGTACTCACAGTTTTGAGCCTACCATTCCCTATTGCAGTGGGGTAGGTTAAACAAATTTGGTGGCGTGGCAGCCGCATGGGTCTGATCCTGGCTAGAAGCAAACAGGATAACCAACATGCAGAAGAGCACATGTGCAGCTTTATCTCTCCTGACAAGATGAGGCTTCACTCCCTTTTGGAGGAGATTACGTGGAGAAAGATGTCCCCTCAGCATGGACTTGCATGGAAAACTATGATTGGAGCAGTAGCGTTTGCTCCATCAGGGAGCTTGAATTGCCCAGAATTAGAGTTACCTCAGGAAGTGTGAGAGTCCTGAGCTGGGAATTACCTCAGAAAGTCTGTGTGAGCCCTGAGCTGGGAGGCTCATCCCATCCGTTTCTATGCAACTTGTTGTGAGGAAAATAATCACTTAAAGGGAATCTGTCACCTCATTTTGCAGCTATAAACTGCGGCCGCCGCCTTTAGTGGCTTATCTACAGCATTCTGTAATGCTGTAGATAAGCCCCTGATGTAACCCGAAAGATAAGAAAAACAAGTTAGATTATACTCACCCAGGGGCGGTCCGGTGCAGTCCGGGTCTGATGGGCGTCCTGGGTCCGGCACCTTCTATCTTCATGCGATGACGTCCTCTTCTTTTCTTCTGTCGCGGCTCAAGCGCAGGCGTAATTCTCTGCCCTGTTAAGGGCAGATCGAAGTACTGCAGTGCGCAGGCGCCGGGAAAGCTCAGAGAAGCCCAATGCCTGCGCACTGCAGTACTTTACTCTGCCCTTAACAAGGCAAATCAGTACGCCTGCAAGCAAGGAGGCTGACGACACAAAGCAAGGAGGATGACGACATCGTATGAAGATGGGAGATGCCGGACCCGGACCTGCGACGCCCATCAGACCCGGACCACACTGGACCGCCCCTGGGTGAGTATAATCTAACTTGTTTTTCTTTCAGGTTATAAGGGGGGCTTATTTACAGCATTACAGAATGCTGTAGATAAGCCCCTAATGGCAGTGGCCGCAGCTTATATGCAAAAATTAGGTGACAGATTCCCTTTAACTTTCATATACACACATTGGCGAGTAGATGGCAGCAAAGCACATTTATGAATCGTCGGTATACAATATAAAGTATCACATGTTCTATCTCACAGTGCCCAAACTAATTCTGACACACTGGAACAAATCTACTGCCACACAGCAACTGTCTCATTTAGCAGCAGTAGAACAGTTACCGGGATGTCACACATGCTCTGGCAGCGTCATCTTTCTAGAAAAGAAAAAAAAATCCTCCTCCAAGATGGCGCCACTGGCGCAGTAGCAGCTATCGGACCACATTTGTATACACTGATAGCTGCTACTGTGCAGGCACAGCGGGCAACATTTTCAAATGTTTTTTTTTTATTTTTATGCCTGCAGAAGTTTTTTTTTTTCAGTATGTACATATATTCATTATGTAAACAAGGGGGCAGGTCAGTGAGGGATCAGTGACCTTTCAGCAGTCTGCATTATGAATAGCTAATCAGAGCACCACATGAAGACCCCCACAGGTCGCCCTGGACCACGAGCATATAACTAACTCAGAACTGAAAATAAAGATTACACAACAATCACAACATGGATTTCATCACCAGGTATCATTGTAATCAGTATAATGACGCCGACCTGACACTGTCTGTAGGTTACTGTGCACAATCCTGCTCACAGGCTCCCTTTAACACAATTTGATATTTAGATGGTTCTGCAGTTTTCCAAAGGTCACTGTTTAATGGGTGTCTTACAAATACCCTATTGAAATGCTACAATTCTAGGTATACTGTCTTCAGTTTTCTATTTTGTTCTTGTATTCACATCACCTTCATGTTTTAATGATTTTATGTAAACTATGTGTTTAATATAGTTTGCTATTATTTCAAATTTGTTTTAATAGATCCTTTGTTCTTACATATTCATATCAATTCCAGTCAGTTAATCTAGATCAATTTTTAGCCTCATTTTGACATTTGTTTTATTAAGGAAAATGTCCATGGATAGAACACGTACCCATTAAAGTTTATTGAGCTATTCATATTAGAGTTGAGTGACTTTTACTTTTTTCGAATCGAGTCGGGTTTCACGAAACCCGACTTTGTCAAGCGTCGGGTCGGGTGAAATCGGCCGATTATTGCGAAAAGTCGGGGGCCGACTGAAACACGAAACCCAATGCAAGTCAATGGGGAATCAAAGTCGGCAGTGAGTGGAGGACAGGTAAACACCTACAGTGCCATTTTAATGCCAAAAACATCAATTCTTATTACTTAAGCTTGTCAATCTTAATTTACTTTATAATAATAGTTAGGCATTGAAAACTGGGGGTCATTTGGCTAAAGTTGTGGGGGGGTAGGGCTGGCTCAAGATTTTCATGGGCCCAGGAAACGCGGAATACGTCACGGCAGTGGAGCAGGGAGAGGTAAGTATTTCAACTTTGCAAGTGCTGTGATCCTGAGCAAGCAGGGGGGGGGCACTGGTTGGCACTGGCACAGGGCCCCTCATAGTACGGTGGTGTGTTTGACGGCGGGTGGTGCCTCCCACTGGCAGAGACACTTTTGCGTACTATGAGGGCCCTCTTTGTCCCCGTGTAAGGTGGTATAGTATGCGGGAAGGGGAACCTGACTTTCAGCAGGGTCAGATTCTGGCTGTGTAGAGTATAAGGGGAATGTAGTGGTCTGGGTCAATGTACCAGCAGACTCATCTAGCAGTGGCTGGGCAATGGGCAGGATGAGGAGGAAACACAGATATAGGCCCAAATAATAAAGTAGGCTAAATGCAGTTCAAATATGGTAACAGGACTAAACAGGCGGCATTGCTTTGTTCAGTGGAGGAAAACTGTAATGAGTGGCAGACACAGTTAGTATGCCCAAATAATAAAGTGGGCTAAATGTCTGCCAAAAAATTGTTCATTAATAAACAGGCGACATTGCTTTGCTCAGTGTCGGAAAATTGTAATGAGTAGCAGACTAAGTTAGTAGGCCCAAATAATAAAGTGGGCTAAATGTCTGCAAAAAAATTGTTCATAAATAAACAGGTGGCATAGCTAGGTACAGGGGTGGGCTCCTCTGCTGAGTAGCAGACAGTGGTAGTAGGCGCAAAGTATTAACTGGTCTAAATGGAGGCCAGGGCCCCTGTATATTTTAACTATCATCTATCATTTCAACAAATTTGTATTGGCAGTGCCATTGAAGGATTTAACAGCACAGACTACACAGTGGTGGAGCAGGGAGAGGTAAGTATTGCAAGTGGTAGAGCACTGTTCGAGTAACCACCGCCCACGGGCTCTACCACCAGACTTCCTAATGTTTTGGAAAATCTAACCAAAATAACAACCGTTATATGGTACTGTAAAACAAGGTAGAAGGTGTATATAAACTTGTTGAGAATTTAAATCTCCCTTTTTTTGGGGAGACTGAACCAAAACTCAGGCCCAGTGTATATAACAACGCAATCTAAGTGGCAGAAAGTGGCTGGCTGACATACGACAAACTAACAGGACTGAAGTATATCCACTTTGTGAGAATTTGAATCTCACTTTTTTTTTGGAGACTGAACCAAAACTCAGGCCCAGTGTATAAAACAACACAATGTAAGTGGCAAAAAGTGGCTGGAAGATATATGAAAAAATACAAGAACTGTAGTACAATTTCAATCTCCCTACAATGATCTCAGGACAAGTATGGCATCAATAAAAAGGACTGCTGCACACAAAAGTGTGGGCAAATAAACAAGATAACTGTGCAGAAAGGAGCAACAGGATTTTTGCTTTTAACCCCTTCATGACCGTGGGATTTTCCGTTTTTCCGTATTCGTTTTTCACTCCCCTCCTTCCCAGAGCCATAACTTTTTTATTTTTCCGTCAATTTGGCCATGTGAGGGCTTATTTTTTGCGGGACGAGTTGTACTTTTGAACGACATCATTGGTTTTACCATGTCGTGTACTAGAAAACGGGAAAAAATTCCAAGTGCGGTAAAATTGCAAAAAAAGTGCAATCCCACACTTGTTTTTTGCATGGCTTTTTTGCTAGGTTCACTAAATGCTAAAACTGACCTGCCATTATGATTCTCCAGGTCATTACGAGTTCATAGACACCTAGCATGACTAGGTTATTTTTTACCTAAGTGGTGAAAAAAAATTCCAAACTTTGCTAAAAAAAAAAAAAAAAAAAAAAAAATATTGCGCCATTTTCCGATACTCGTAGCGTCTACATTTTTTATGATCTGGGGTCGGTTGAGGGCTTATTTTTTGCGTGCCGAGCTGGCGTTTTTAATGATACCATTTTGGTGCAGATACGTTCTTTTGATCGCCCGTTATTGCATTTTAATGCAATGTCACGGCGACAAAAAAAAACCGTAATTCTGGTGTTTCGGATTTTTTCTCATTACGCCGTTTAGCGATCAGGTTAATGCTTTTTTTTTATTGATAGATTGGGCGATTCTGAACGCGGCGATACCAAATATGTGTAGGTTTGATTTTTTTTTATTGATTTATTTTAATTGGGGCGAAAGGGGGGTGATTTAAACTTTTATGTTTTTTTTATTTTTTTCACATTTTTTTTAACTTTTTTTTTTTTACTTTTTCCATGCTTCAATAGCCTCCATGGGAGGATAGAAGCTGGCACAACTCGATCGCCTCTGCTACCTTACAGCGATCATCAGATCGCTGCTATGCAGCAGAAAATCAGGTGTGCTGTGAGCGCCGACCACAGGGTGGCGCTCACAGCTACCGGCGATCAGTAACCATAGAGGTCTCAAGGACCTCTATGGTTACAATACTGAAGCATCGGGGTCGGCGATGACGTCATTTCCGGCCGCCCGGCCGGATGCGGTAGTTAAATGCCGCTGTCTGCGTTTGACAGCGGCATTTAACTAGTTAATAGCGGCGGGTGAATCACGATTTCACCCGCCGCTATTGCGGGCACATGTCAGCTGTTCAAAACAGCTGACATGTCCCGGCTTTGATGCGGGCTCACCGCGGAGCCCTGCATCAAAGCAGGGGACCTAACGTCGGACGTACTATCCCGTCCGATGTCAGGAAGGGGTTAAAAAAGCAGTTGATTTGCACAGCAGCGGTGCAAACAGCAATGCAGCTATCAGGGAGTCTTATAAGGCAGCCTAATAAGCTACAGAGCTGATGCACAAAAATATAGCCTCCACTGTCCCTGCAAAAAAAAGATGGTGTTGGACAGTGGAAATCGCTACAGCACAAGCAGTTTGGGGGTTAATCTTCCCTCCCTAACTATATCCCTTCTTCTGATGAAGCTGCAGCAACCTCTCCCTATGCTAAGATCGGCAGAAGTAAGATGGCGGTCGGCGTGCACGCCCCTTTATAACCCCTGTGACGCCGCAGAAAGCAAGCCAATCACTGTCATGCCCTTCTCTAAGATGGTGGGGACCGAGACCTATGTCATCACGCTGCCCACACTCTGTGTCCTCCTTCATTGACTGAAAAATGGCACTGAAAGCGTCATATGAAACGCGACTTTTGCGCGCAGATCGCCGACCTCATGGCCGATCCCACACTAGGATCGGTTTCATGAAACCAGACTTTGCCGAAAGTCGGCGATTTTTGAATTTGTCCGATCCGTTTCGCTCAACCCTAATTCATATGTCTGTGTACACAAAATAATCATGGATACATATCCATTTTTTAGCCAACTCTTGTACCAAAATTACCCTTACATGTTTATGACTCATGTAATTTTGACATTTCTGCGCAACATGTTGATTATTTTTAGCGTTATTTCTGCAATCTTCAGGAGACTTCCTGGCAGAATCGGCCTGAAAATGATGTCTTGTGCTCGTAACACTGACCAAACACTGATGAAGATCTAACCCTAAGTACCCATGAAAGTTGGACCTTTTTTGGAGTACCAGAAAAATAACAGGTGCCTGAATGAGGCCTGAGTGATTATTTCATGACTTCTCATTTTCATTTGTACTGTTTTTCATATTGGTTTCTGCTTCCTTTTTGGTTCGTTCCACTTCTGGTTTTATGGTATTAGAAAAAAATTAATTAGTGATCTGGTTACGTCTGTGATCATCAATTTGTCCCAAACTTCCGGACAAAATAGCGCACCATGCAGAAACTCTACGGACCCTAATATAATAGCGTACAACGCTCTCTGCTTGTGCCTGTATTTCGGGGGTGTGACTCTTCTGTTATTTTCAGATTTCAGTTTGTAGTATAACAGAATAGAAATACAGAAATTACAATGTGAACAAAGGCTAAGCTAAAATTATATGGAGGTTAAATTTAATAAAATACCACTGACCGTTGCCTGGGAAAGAACCATCCCCCCGTTCTTGGCCAGACAGATGGAGAAACCTTTCCAAGATGACATAGGCACAAATTGTTGACATCTACTGTAAGGTGCCAGCTCTCTGGTGATAATTTCCACGGGCATAAAGAATCTGACCTTCTTGCAATTCGCGCAGTTGTTGAATCTTCATCAAACCAGGTGGTGGTTTGATGAAGATTCAACAACTGTGCGAATTGCAAGAAGGACAGATTCTTTATGCCCAAGTAAATTATCACCAGAGAGCTGGCACCTTACAGTAGATTTCACCATTCTTCAAGCACCATCTTAATTTGCCAGAAGCTCACGGTTTTGCCAGACGCTCGGCCGGCCAAAACAGTTTGGAGACAAAAATGCAGGAAACAGACTTTCCCCACACCAATAGATGAGGCATCTACATCCAAGAGAGTTTGCTTGATGGGATCAGGGTGATGCAGCACTAGAGCATTCGCGAAAGCATCTTTCAAATGCTAGAAGGCTGACACAGCCGACTCAGGCCAGATTCTGGCATTATCCCCTTTCTTGGTTAAGGCAGAGAGGTGACATAAGGGACGAGAAGTGCAGAATAAATTGCCTGTAGAATGTAGCGAAACCTGTGAAGTGCTGGATGGCACAAAAACCTTGAGGGCGAGGCCAGGAGAGAATGGCAGAAATCGTCACTGGATCCATCTCAAGACCCCAGTTGGAAACAATGTACTCGAGGAAGGGCAAAGAGGTTTTTTCAAAGAAACATTTGGACAACTTGACAAACAAATTGTTCTCCTGTAGATGCTGTGCCTCCTTTGGTTAAGCAGATCAGAGGAGAATATCAGGATACATAGCATGAAAGGGAAAATTTAACTTTTAATCAATATAGATTAAAAAGAGGTTCAAAACAACCAACCTCCTATCAAAACGTGCTCATGTGCTCATAACATATAAACACAAAAGACAAAAATGTAAAAAAAAATTAATTATGAAAAAAATGAATGCAACCTTTTTCTCATTAGTGTGCAGATTCTCTGTTTTTACATAATCCCAACCAGATATACTTTTCTGCGAAAAAGCAGTAGTAACATCTACACACCACCTAGACAACTGCAGGTCTTATAACATAGGTCATCAAGATCATTACCTAATATGTCAACAGTTTGTGCCTATTGTTATCATTGCACATTCACCTCAAACTGAGACATTAAGGGAGCAAACCTCCATATGTCATACTCTCCTTATTAGAAGACCACAGTGTACTCATAAATAAGAATCCTCGCCCTTCCCTCAGCCATGAATAAGACATTTGTCGAAACGCGTAGGCTATAATTGCTGTAGTGGCATATGCTGCTATGTGTTGATGTTCACAATATATTCTTTATGGTACATCCATGGAACATTTTTAAATTATGGATAAATAAATAAAAAATTTTATACAAGTACCTACACACCGCTGGATCTTCTTCACGTGTGTATTTCTAACCAGTTGCTCGGCTTTCTTCCTTCCTTGCGGGATCAGATGAGGAGTAGCCTGGACAGGTGAGCTCAGCTGACTTGTGTAGGGTTTGTGGGACTCCTAAGGTGAACTCGGTGGACCGAAACAACGAACCACCCAAGGGTGAGCTGGCCTGGTAGACCACCCCCTATACAGGGAGCATCAGGGGCAAGCCCAGAGGAGACTATTGCCGCGGACGCTCTTACCCGGGGACAGGACTTGGAGAAACATGAAAGGCAGGCAAGGAAAACAGGAAGCAGAGACTGGGGATAACAGGAGGGACTGATATGGAACAGACAGAGGACGGAGGAAGGACACTCAGGAGAGACTGGAAAACGGGAAAGGCAAAGAGCAGACAGGGATGGACGGAAGGCACAAGGTGAGCACACTGAGAGGTACCAGGACATGGAAGCACAGGATACGAGACAGTGCAAAATATTGGACTGACTGGCAGCAAAACAGGAAAGCTCAGGGAAGCGAGGGACCTGAATCTAGGGTGAAGCACAATAGACAATCAGGCAAAGAACAGGGGGAGAGGCTACCTGATATAGGATGAGTATCGCAGAACTTCCAAGAATCAGGATCCAGCGAGGAGACATGAAGTGAGGAGGTCAGGTGGCGTGCGAACACACGGGAGCGCGCAGGGCCGGACAAGCACGTCGGGAGCCGGCGGAAGACTCAGCAGAAGCCCACCGGGACAGGCAAGTATGTAGAGAGCCAGGGGGAGGTGCGGCAGGCTTGACAACTTGTTTTTCATATTTGCATTAAAAATGAAAACTCATCCTGCAAAAAATAAGCCCTCACATAACTCTGTCGGCCTAAATATGGAAAACGTATAGCTCTCAGAATATGGTGATACACAAATATGTTTTTGAAAAAAAATGTCTTTTAGTGTGTGACAGCTGCCAAACAAAAAGACCTGACATTAATCTGGTATCGCTGTAATCACACTGACCCGAAGAATAAAGTCGTCTAATCACTTATACTGCACGAGAAATGGCATAAAAAATAAACAAAAAAATAATGTTACATGACCACCCCTTTTGAAAGATCATGTGATAAGTCACGTAATTAACACAGAATGCTCTCTGGTGCACATCTGTAAATGCAAAAGAAAGAGATTGCAGGGCATTATGTGCGTTGTGTAAATTTTTTCCCTTATGTACAGCGCAGGGGTGGAAGATTAATTTTCCCGAGGGGCCACATAAGAGACTGTTGTGGAGGACCAAACCAGTAAGTTAAATTAATGCTGCTCAATATAATTATTAACATATGATATTAATACTAATAATTATTGTAGATTACTGTTAGTTCAATTACTTAATATTGAGAAGAATTACGTATGCTGACATCCTCCAATATACAGTATGAGCCCATACACAGCCCCGTATATACAATATGAAGCCACACTCAGCCCCCTCTATAAAGGATGAGCCCCCACATAGCTCCTTAGGTACAGTATAAGCTGTCACATTGCTCCCTAGATATAGTATGAGCTCCCACAACTCCCTAGAGACAGTATGTGGCCCCGCATAGTTCCCTAGACACAGTATGGGCACCCACATAGCTCCCTATATACAGTGTGAACCTCTACATAGCCTTCACATAACCTCTCACATAGCTTCCTATATGCAGTACGTGAGCCCACATAAATACAGTATGAACCCCTACATAGCTCCCCATACACAGTATAAACCCCTACATAGCTCTCCATATACAGTATGAACACCCACATAACTTCTCAGATACAGTATAAGTCCCAACATAGCCTCCCAAGATACAGTATAAGCCCTCACAGAGCCTCCCTAAATACAGTACATAGCTCCCTATATACAGTATGAATCCCCACATATCTCCCTAGATACAATGTGAGCCCCCACATAGCTCCTGATATACAGTGTGACACCCCAAATAGCCTTTCTATATACAGGATGAGCCCTAACATAGCTCCCTATATACAGTATGAGCCCCCACATAGCCTCCTATATACAACCTGAGTGCCCATGTAGCCTCCTATATGCAGGCACACATCCCATACACATATTCTTTATAAAAGCTGGCACGTACATGCGCATTGTCATCGTGCTGCTGCTTGGTAATTATGTTATCGCACAGGCACGTGTCAAAAGAAGCAACCCGATTTCCTCTGGAACTGCGCTGACATCTTGCAACGCCAGCAGTGCAGTGCCAGTAAAGCTGCTTGCCCGAAGGTTTGTGCCTGCCTAAGGTGGAGCACAAAACATTCTAATGGGGGGCGATCTGGCCATGGCCGCCCATACCCCCCCCCCCAGTTTCGGGCCCCGGGTGGAGTCCAGATTACCCTAATTATAATCCGCCTAAGAATAAAAGAGTAATGGTACATTATAAAATTGTAGTAAAAAATACTCCAGAATCATTATTTTATGGAGAGCACAAGTATTTTCTAAAACAAGAATGGTGTCAGCTCATCATGTGTATAATTTTTTGGAAACCAAAATAAGCTTTTCTCTACACTGACTTCACATTTAGGATTTTAACAGTGCTCCCTCTAGTGTCCAAATTTTTATATTCATCTTTTGTTCTGTGCTGATATTTTCATGGCTTGAAAACTTGAGGGACACAACTGATCTGTTCATATAGATTTCTTCCATAATGGAAAAAAAATGCAAATATATTGGTTCAGTCTGTGTGAGAGTTTCACAATATTTTACCCTTACAAAAAAATGTAAATCAATGAATTAGATGAATAGCAGCAAAATAATGAAGCAATATAGATTCAAATATGTAGTGCAAAACGTATAAATTGAGGAAGCACGGTTTATTAATGCTTTTGGGAACAGACTGTCCCTAAGGCCTTACTTAGTTTTCTGCTTTTCTTTGCAGATGAGAGTTATAAAAAAACAGACTATTTTTATCATTAGTGGATCCAATTTTCATCTACTTTTGGTCCATGTATAATGGGCGAACGGCCTTGGCCAAGTGTCGCATCCGCTCCCCACCATATTACAGGAAAATGAGGATCCTAGCTGGGTGTGTGCTGTTAATTTAACGATACACCACTGCACACCGCATGCACATGCTGCCACTTAACATGGCATGTCAGGACTCAGTGAAGTAGAGATGAGTGAGAGAGAACAAAGTCCAAAAATAAACTTTTCTTTACTGAACAAACTATTGAGAAGTATATTCCTCCGATAGCAAGCACCACACTAAAAGAACTCATCTTCTGCATGATCCAGGGGCAGGATCTTCACGGTTACACATGGCGGTACATTACTTCTGCTATATGATATAATAGACCTGCAAACCACTATGGGAACCTCCGTTTTCCTTTGTGTCAGGACTTCACATGCTGAGGTGTGTGGCTACAACTCCTTACAACTATTGTCAAAGTCCATTTGATGTGGGCCACATGACGCTTGGTGTGCCTCTGTGTCTGTAGTTCCCCGTAGGAGAATACGTGTCCAAGCCTGGTCATCTTCTCTTTGACCCTCTGGTATGGCTACACTTCCAATTCTTATCTAGTATATTAGATAACGTTTTCTGAAGACCAGAATTGCCAGAGATAAAGAATCCTTCTTCCACTTAGTCCTTGTCCACTTTGTGAGGGGTAGCAGGGCCATAGTCGAGGCTGACATATATTGCTCAATCGCACCCTGGTTCCCCATCACATGAATACAATGTCCCCTTTTCAGCATACCTTCTGCTTCACCTTCTGCACCATCAGGGTCCCATCGGGGCTGCTGAAGTTATGCTGCTGCTGTTACGCATAAAGACACAGAGTCCAAATTCAACTTAAAACAGACAACGTTACTGGTTTATTCTCTCAGGACATCCATGTCTATTGCAGCATCAACATAGAGTTCCACACAGTTTGCATCCTTCACTTTCCCTGTGCTCTCCCTCATGTTCTTCAGCACGTTCCCGGATCGTACCCTCTTGCTGGTATCGCAGCGTCCTCCCTGTCCAACTTCACTACTCTTAGGAGTTCCCCTGTCCGCTTTGCAAACAAAAGGGCATCTGCCCACGTAGTAAGCTGCCACATGATAGAGCCACCTGCGTTCCTGTGCTGCGGCAATTCCTGATCTCCTAGCCTTAGATGTCTGGGCTTCTAGCTTCCAATGTTATAGGGCCCACTGTGTTGCCCTGGGCCCTAGAGCCCTCCGGGACTGCCTGGGCTCTCTGGCCCTCCTGGGCTGTTTGAGCTCCCTGGCCCTACTAAACTCTAACAAGGAAATATTCCTATCTTATCCACAGCTGGCCCCTCCTATGTTAACTATTTACTACTAATATGACCCCATCTAGTGGACTTATCTACTGCACTTTCCCTATTTAAACATACATTATACATATTACACATGGTAACACAAGCCCCATTAAAACCTTTAAATAAAGACACATGACACCGGAGAATAATTTTGGAAGAAAATGGCCGTGGCGTTTATTTTGGGTTACTTTTAAGATAATAATTTATTCCAAAAACCGATGTTAAAACCATTTGAATAAATAAATAATATTACTCCAATTCCTTACCCAATCCACCCGAATTCAACGGGCGATTTTCCCACGAACAAACACCACGACAGTTGATCATTTAAAAAATTCAAACATAAGGGAGGGAGGGTGGGGTCTTCAGTCTTCATCAGGTGACTGAGCGACAGCTGATGGCACAGCTGATTTTATAGAGAAAATTCTTCCCGCACTTTCCTTATCAGCCAATCATCTTTCATAAAAAGTGCGGGAATGATAACTAGTTATAACCAGAAAGAACCTGCTCACGCAAAAGCGCAGCTTACCAGATAAATTAACCCTTACAGTAAAAGCTTCTGAACCTCAAAAATTCTCAATGTGACTCTCAAATTTAATTGTATAAACTGCTCCAAAATAGTGACATGGTTAGGGGCTGTGTTATCATGCGACCCCCTTCGTAATTCTCAAAGGGGGGGCGTCCATGGTAACACAAGCCCCATTAAAACCTTTAAATAAAGACACATGACACCGGAGAATAATTTTGGAAGAAAATGGCCGTGGCGTTTATTTTGGGTTACTTTTAAGATAATAATTTATTCCAAAAACCGATGTTAAAACCATTTGAATAAATAAATAATATTACTCCAATTCCTTACCCAATCCACCCGAATTCAACGGGCGATTTTCCCAAACGCCTCGCCTACAAGGTGAGGCCCCCCCAAACGCCAGAGCCATTTTTCTATAATTGACTGAAAGTCCAAATTCAAAATATCCAAGCCCACATCAGACAAGTGGACCATATCGCCCCTGTACATTCCTGGGATAACTTCCTCTAATTCCAAGTGCCTGAAAGAGAAACTGTCAATTAAAGGCATAAATTTTTCCAAACTCCTGTTGACTCTCTTACGGATTTTTTCCAAGAACACCATTTCACTGTTGAACCATAAAAATCTTGGTATAATCTCTGAAAAAACTAAAGTGGAATCAAAAAACTCAGTTTTTAATAAGGATATATCTCTCCTCATTAGAGCAGTAAGGTTAAGGGTACTAATTTTACCTAAGTCATTACCCCCTAAATGAAATATAATTAAGTCCGGACTAGGCCAAATCTTCTTTAATCTTCTCAATTCGTCTAGCAGTTCCGTCCAACGCATTCCTCTCCTGCTAAACCAAAAAACCTTAAGGAATGAGGCATTAAAAGAGAGATTCTCAGAGTATGATCTCAAGCTTGCCCTTTTCTTAGCCCAGAAAACAAAAGAGTGCCCGATGATCCATACCGCTAAAACACCTAAAAGAGGAACCAAATGTTAAAAATAATACAAATCAGGGCGAACATACAGCTTGAATCTATTTGATTCCCATCTGCCAATGCTTTTTATCCTACTTTCTTGAAGGCCAGATCTAGCTGCCTCGGTTGCTGCGCCGATACGAAAGGAATGAGAGGAAATTTTTTGATCCGATACCTTTAATACCTTTAAACATTTTTTAAGAATAAAATTAAATTGAAATATCGATGCAGGGTCTCCATTATGGTGAATAAAAAATGGACCATCTCCTTTGGGACGTAAAGAAAGCCATTTCGCAGAGTTGGAAACTGGGCAAATGACTTTCTCAGATATAGCGTTCAAACGCAAGGAAGACCCCCTACCCATCTGGTCCGTTTTTGATTTTTTAATATGTAACAAGATGTGAGAATCAAATACCCTCACATCTTGAAAAAACAGGCCAGAAGGGGAGGATTTCTTTTGAGAAACGACTTCACTCACCCGTAGAGCCGCAAAAAAGGCTAGAGAAAATGCTGTGGAAAAAAGACAAGACTCAAATTCATTACTACAAACAACAGGAAGGATAGAGCAAATGTTTTTGAGCAGCTGGAACGAAATAGGGCGACGGTCGTCGGGTTTAAAATTAGCTTTCTTAAAGCCCTTCAAAAACTGCTTGACCTGAAATATCTCTGACATAGGACGAGCTCCCATCATTTTATGAAAAAATGAAACTCCCGCAACGTTCTTTGACACAGCTGAAAAAGACAAACCTTTGCAAACCATATGCTCTAAAAAACTAAGAGACATTCGAATGGAACAAATTTCCTGGGGATGATTCTTACTTAAACAAAATTCTAACCATAATTTCCATGCTGCCGAGTAGTCGGCCCATGTTCTATCTGCTAATGAACGAGAAATAAAATGAGAAATTATTCCTGAATTATATTCCAAATCCAAGGCGGGCAGGACACTCTGTGTTCTTCCCCTTCCAAAGACTCCCTTTCGCGCATGGGTAGCTGGCGGTGATAAACAGATGAAGATTTATCAACATGCTCTTTAGGCAAAAAGGAAGCTTTTATCCAAATATTAAACTCCAAACATAGGAATACAATCTGTCTAATAATTCTAGCTGCCCATTTGTTCTTTGAAGACAGAGTATTAAGAGCAAATACCAAACCCTGATGCTCAGATGAAAACAATAAACGCTTATCCTTCAAAAGGGTGCCCCATAGCTGAAGACATAGAAATATCAAGAATAAATCCAAAACCGTCTGATTATTTACAACTCTGTCCGCATGCCAAGCAGGAGACCAAGGCTCAGAAGCCCAACAATTAAACAAAGAGACAACAAATCCAGAATCTCTATCAGCTTGAAAATAAAGGCCAAGTTCTTCCGCTGACACAAATGATGCCTGCCACATAGACCTACCATTAAAGTTAGACAAGAACTTGGACCAAACTTTAAGGTCATCTTTTAAGTCTCTACCAAGACGTATATGACTTTTCGGGGAAACAAAACCAGCTGTAGCGTCATATAAACCTCTAGAGAAAACCCTGCCGATGGGAATAATTCTCAGAGCGAAATTCAAAAGACCTAATAGAGACTGTAATTCTTTCAAAGTAATTTTTTCTAAAGACAGACAACGGGATATTGCAGCTTGTAACTTAAATAATTTTTCTTGAGGCAAAGAACAACACATGCTATGGGAATCTATTAAAATACCTAAAAACTCAATTGAAGTACAGGGATAAACCGTTTTGTCTTCAGCAATGGGAACACCAAAAACACAACAAACTTCCAAAAACTTATCTAGCATATCCTGGCATTTCCGTGAATTTAAAGGACCAATGAACAAAAAATCATCTAGGTAGTGAATCATACCGCCTCCTGAAAATTCAAATTCAATTACCCACTGAAGAAACGTAGAAAAAGATTCAAAATAAAAACACGAAAGAGAAAAACCCATCGGGAGGCATCTGTCAAAAAATAATTTATTTCGAAAGGAAAAACCAAGGGAGTTGAAACCATCCGGATTAACTGGTAAAATTCTAAATGCAGATTTTATGTCCGATTTTGCCATAAGGGCATCGCGACCAAATTTCCGCAATAGATCCAATGCGACATCAAAAGAAGTATATTTTACCGAACAAGGATAATCATTCACTTCGTCGTTTAGGGATTCACCTCTAGGGAACGATAAATGATGAATGAGTCTAAATGACCCACTGTCTTTTTTAGGAACTACTCCTAGAGGTGAAATCCTAAAATTGTCGAAAGGGGGATTATCAAACGGGCCAGAGACCCTACCCAATTCTAGCTCGGCTATGATCTTTTCCTCCACTATGTGAGGAAATTCAAGCGCGGACGGCAAATTAGACACAAGTTTGCAGCCTGCACCCGAAAATGGGGGTACATAAAATCCCCTTAAGAAACCATTAAACAAAAGGGAACTAATCTCCCGATCTGGGTAGATGTTTAGCCATGGGACCATGCTTTCCAGTTTCACTGGGGTCGATGCTTTTAGAAAAGGGTTCTCTGCCGTTAATTTGCTGGTTGCTTTGCAGTTGCTTCTTAAAACATTTGGCCATTGTATGAGTGCCCCCACAAAAGGAGCACTCATGACGAAATCTACAATTCTGGGCCAATTTACATGTCGATTCATTATAGGCAAAGCATACTCCTCTCTTCATCGTGGGGGCAGGATTCTGTCTATGAGATGGAAACCTCTGAGGTATCATGAGGTTAATCCACAACCCCACATCCTTCGTTCCCCACGATAAATGAGGGAACATTGATAGCTTCTGCCTAAATGACTCATCATACAGCAACCAGGCCATTCCCCCAAAATTGCGATATGCCTCTAAAATAGAGTCTACATGCTGAAATAGACCCGAGCAAAGGTGTGGAAACTTCTCCCCAAGGACAGCAGAGTAGATCGAGAACGCCTGAATCCAGTTATTAAATGATTTAACTGGATTGGACTTCCTTCTATCATCCATATCCTCTTTCTTCTCAGACCTACCCTGCTGTTCCCTACCTGAAGGCAAAAGGGAAAAAATATCCACAAATGCTCTACTCCAAATCAATTCTTTCACCGCGGGGGTTAAATGAAAACCCAGCGGTGAAATATCACATGTAAGAGATTCTTTCGCAAGAACCTCTGGAATCCCAGGCTTCAAAACCACATTACAGCTACCAGAATTAGTATCGCTAAAAGAATATCTGGGAGCAGGAGAAAGGACACTGCTGCCCAGGTATTCCTCCAGCGCCTCCCTGACTAAATCCTTTACATTACTGGGATTAACAGACGAAGTGACAATTAGGCTCTCACCATCTCCGTGAAGCCTCCGGTCCTGGACATCATGGGATTCAGCACTCAAGCTTGCTCCAGCAGGCGAATGCACTCGGCGAGGGGGATGCGCCAATGGTCCGACGGGTGCTCCAGTTTGGTCCATCCAGGATCTGGCAGCAGCGGACACGGAAGCCGGAGAGCTTTGGAGGGCAGTCTCGCCGACGTTGAGCCCCGGGATGTGCCAAGGTCCCTGGACCGCCATGGCGCTTGTACGGCCATAGCGGTTAGATGAAGCACTGGATGCAGCCGCAGACGCGGCGGATACTTCCGGGTCAACACCTCTTGACGCGCCGGACCCAGCTGAGATATCCGGCGCCGAAGTATGAGACGTCATCTGGCTCCTCTGCAGATCTCGCGGTGGACTCCGGGATTTCCGCCGCGACGACTTCCGCTTGCCAGCGCGCGCCTGCCGAACATTTTCGGGCGCCAGGGAAGGCGGAGGCGATGGAGAGTAGGTCACTCTCGCTCTCCTATTCCTGACTGGATTCCTGCTTGAACGCGCCGGCGTCGAGGGAGCTTCATCTTGTTGCGGGGAGGGAGACCGCCTAGGCGTTGGAGAAGCCGGCACCTCTATGATAGAGGTAGGTTTTATAGCTGTCCTCATTGCCAAGCAGCTCCGCAGCCATTCGGCGCCGCCCTCCGCTTCAGCGCTCTGGATCAGCTGCTGTAGAAGGGGATCCATCAGCTGTGTTCAGTCTTCATCAGGTGACTGAGCGACAGCTGATGGCACAGCTGATTTTATAGAGAAAATTCTTCCCGCACTTTCCTTATCAGCCAATCATCTTTCATAAAAAGTGCGGGAATGATAACTAGTTATAACCAGAAAGAACCTGCTCACGCAAAAGCGCAGCTTACCAGATAAATTAACCCTTACAGTAAAAGCTTCTGAACCTCAAAAATTCTCAATGTGACTCTCAAATTTAATTGTATAAACTGCTCCAAAATAGTGACATGGTTAGGGGCTGTGTTATCATGCGACCCCCTTCGTAATTCTCAAAGGGGGGGCGTCCATTACACTATACAGTAGCAGCATTAAAAAACATACATGACATAACACAAGCATGGGCAAGGGGAGCGTGGTACATCACGTAGCCTTGGCAGACCCCTTAGAACTTCAGCACTTTGCTATCTGAGTTTGATCTTTGCAGGTTTGCTAACATTAGGACCATAAGTCATTTTCTTTCCAACACTTCCCTATCTGCCCAACAGCATTTCCTATGCTTACTTAGCTCATCCTACCATGAGGTGGACCCAGTATTTAACCCTATCCAGTAGTTAGCTAAGTGCTTCAGGCCATACAATAGATAAAATAACATTCAAAACCTCACTATGAATTATTTAATCATAAGATCTTCAAGGGGGAAGGGGTGTAAACAGCTTTTACGCCGCTTTACATGTCTCAGTTTTCAGCCTCTGTATTTTATTTTTATTTTTTTTCTTTACTGTCGTATTCACTTGCGGATGAGTTTGATCCACAAATCTGGGAACAAAATTGACAAGTCTGGGTTTATTTTTCAGAAAGATGCTCTGTCAAAAAAAGGACATGCTGACATAGATGTGGTCCACAAGAGAAAGACGTGGATAGAATTCACAGGAATGTCTGAATTTATTATATAAATCAGGAAAAGCTGCCATCTTATGCTTTTAACTTGCCCATAGACATCATCGGCCAAACATTTGTCAAAAGAAAGCCCTTTTGGGTTATGGTTGGGTGACATGACAGGATGGCTTTGCTGCAACTATATTTTTCTGTTTCAGGTTTACTGATGGGAATGAGACTTTAGAAAGAGATGTATGAATGTGTAGTAGTGGGGTCTATTATAATTGTAGCCATCCTCCATTACCTCACTTAATTTTCCACTAAGCATTGATATACTAGCTGGAAATTTCCACTTCCTTTTCCTGGAGTTCCCTAGAGAATAACTGCATCAATCAAACGTACGAACTATATTATATATCCCAATATTGGGACACATTCAGATGTCACTTTTTCTTATATGAGTTCTGTGTTTTTCACCTATTATAGGCTATGGAGCTGTTCACATTTCAGTGTATTTTTGCAGACTGAGTGGGTTTGTAAATGAATTCAGCAGCCCTCAGATGCCATCCATGTGACATCTTTGTGCTGTCCATTTTCCACTGACTGTTTATTATGCCTCATGCACACAAACGTTTATATCGGACAAACACTATCTATAGTTTTGATGAATACCTGCATATCTGATTTTTTCCCACACATACAGAATGGAAAAATATGGCAGCATGCACAATTTGCCTCTGTGAATCAGACTGCACTCACCCATTCAAGTCTATGGGTCTATGGAAAATATCAGACCCATTGACATTTTCATGGAATGACTGCATGGAGAAACTTTTTATTCATTTCCTCCTCAGAGAAAATCAGATCCCACTCTGATCTGAGTCTTATTAGCGTAATCAAATCGAGAAAACAATTGTGTGACAGAGGCCATTAACCCCTTTCCAACGTTGGACGTAATAGTACGCTCACGTCGGAAGCCCTCCCTCTCAGCGCCGGAGCCCACATCTTTCCCAGCACATGTTAGTTGTTTTGAACAGCTGACATGTGCATCCAACAGCTGCGGGTGGAATCGTCTGTTAACCTGAAAGCGCACCAGAAATCCCGCCCATCAGTGAACCTGTCACGTAATCGTGTGTCACTGATGGGTCGGCGTGACAACCAGAGGTCTCCAGCAGACCTCTATGGTTGTCATAGCCGGATTGCTAGGAGCACCGCCCAGTGGTTGGCGCTCGCAGCAAGTGAGCATTTCTGCTGCATACAGGTATCTGATCATTGACTGTGTGTAGCAGAGCCTATCGGATAACTGGAGGATCTAGAGGGCGCCCTATCGTGTCCGGTGTTGACTCTTTGGGTCAAAATGTGGGGATCTATGTTGATCGTATTTTACGTCCATTTGTGACCTCACTCCCCTCATATCTGAGGGACACTATGGACTTACTTACTAAACTTGAGGACATGGATATTGGGACAGACACCTATCTTGCGTCGATTGACGTAGAAGCATTATATAGTAACATTCCACATGAGGCAGGCATCAGAGGGATGGAATTTTTTCTTAACACTCGTGCCAATCAGTGTATCCCGCACAATAACTTGGTTGTTGAACTTATGACGTACATCTTGAACCATAATTACTTTCTTTTTTCTGGGAGGACCTACCACCAGCTCAGGGGGACGGCGATGGGGAGCCCCTGTGCCCCATCGTATGCCAACCTCTTCCTGGGCTGGTGGGAGGAGACTGCTATTTTTGTGGATGAGGCCTGGTGGTTCCCGAAGATTTTATTTTGGTCGAGATTTATCGACGATGTGTTCATTCTGTGGACAGGTACAGTGGATGAATTTAATCAGTTTATCTTGTGCATTAATGATAATGAAATCAATATGAAATTTACTTCAGAGATACATGAGGAGTCTATCAATTTTCTCGACCTTAATATTAAGAAAAATCATAGGGGTGGAATTTCTACCAGGACCTTCAGAAAGCCCACGTCCACCAATAGTCTCCTCAGATGGGATAGTTTCCACCCAGGTACCTTGCGCAAGGGTATCCCTAAAGGTCAATTTCTGCGTATCAGGAGAAATTGTTCTGACAACCAAGAGTTTACTACACAGGCCTATGACCTTAAATGTAGATTTAGCCAGAGGGGATACCCGGGGCGGGTGCTGGATGGAGCATGGGGATATGCAGCGGGCTGCGCCCGTCGTGATTTGCTTCATCCACCACCTAAAACTGACGTCATTGAGGTTCCTAGAATCATTGGCATGTTTGATAATAAGTCCAACGTGGTACAAAACATTTTAAAAAAACATTGGGGGATCCTGAGAGCTGACCCCGATCTCAAAGATTTTGTCCCACTCACCCCAAAAATTACGTACAAAAAGGGTAGATCGTTAAAGGACAGACTGGTCCACAGCTTTTACGATCGACCTAAACCATCGGGCACATGGTTGGATCGAAAGCCTTGTGGTACCTTTAAATGTGGTGATTGTAAATTCTGTCTGTGGGTGAGAAAGGAAAAGACATTTAAGAGCACTAGGTCGGACAGGATCTACTGTATGAGGGACTTTGGCAATTGTAAGACTGAGGGAGTGGTATACATGGCTACTTGTCTGTGCCCTCTCAATTATATTGGTAAAACCAAGAGGGAACTACGGAGACGCATTGGTGAGCACCTCGGGGATATAAAACATAAACGGGATACACCATTGGCTAAGCATGTGAGATTGACCCACTCTAATGACAATAGATCTATTTCCTTTTGCGCCCTCGAAGTAGTGCGACGTAATCCACGAGGTGGTAATTTGGACAGATTACTTTTACAAAAAGAATGTCAATGGATTTTCAGGCTGCGGACTCTTGTACCGGATGGTCTTAATGAACAGCAAAATTATTGCTGTTTTTTGTAAGTCAGTACCTCATTATCACTAGCCAGACCTTTTAGTCCGGGCTGTTGCCTGGCATGTCTTATAATCTATTTATTATCTAGTCTTTATCATTTTATATGAATCTATACACATTTTTTGCGGGTTACATTTCATCCATACCTGTTTCTAAGGGGCTGGTACTATTATTAGCTTATACTCTTATTCTAAACGTTCCGACATGATGATATTTAATGTATTGACAGATTTATCACATTATGCTATCTATTGTTCTAATACTGGTGGCAATGTATATTAGGGCACAGTTTCGGTTACTGCTGTGCGGTATGCCACATGTACCAGCCTCTATATGTGCGCATCAGCTTGATATGGCTGTTCACGGTGCTAGGATTTTTTATGTGGACAGGTCAGTTATAGCGGATCATGCTGCTGTGCTTCTCCCCTTCTTTAGATTGTCCATCTATACCAGCGCTCCGGCTACTCCTGACATCATCAGTCTTTTAGTATTAGCGCATGCGCTGTCCAGAGCGACCGTCTGGCGCGTTGTGGCCGCTGGAGCATGCCAGCACTCCGGTCCCTGTATGGGGGCATGTGTGCACTCCAGAAACATGGCGGCCAGTGTAGGTGAGCATTGCGCTCTTTGGTATCTGTGCCTGGTCCATTTAGGTATCATTATAGCACTTCATCAAACAGGAAGTGCGTGTTCAGGAGCGTGTATATATGGGAGGTAACTTCAGGTAACTACCGCAGCCCTATTTTTCTCCTTTACTATCAACACTGCCATATGTGTATTCAATCTCTCCTGATGAACCCAAACACATGGGGGAAACGCGTCGAGAGGAGTGGTGAGATATCCCTCACCATTAAATCATCAATGTGAGCTATCACATCTGGACGAGTTGCAGTCTGTAGCAGATGAGTATGATTTCATTTTTGGACGTATACATGTACTTTAATAGTGCACTATGAGGGTCTGCAAATTATCTGTTCCAGTTATGTGTGGTACCATCTGAGCAACTATGTGGCATATGTACCTTTGCAGGTTTTTACTATTGGTCAGTTTCAGTTAGGTCTGATCCAGTTGGTGTCCTCAGCATTGTAATCCTTCCCCCTGGTGTCCTTTATGTATTTATAACAATTGTTTCTGGTTTGTCTTATTTTTGCCCTCCATTGTAAGTGGTGGATGTATGTGTATATAATTATCTCTATCCTTGGGCCTCACAGCACATTGGAGGGGAGGGCCTGTGACGCTGTATGAGGGGCATTACACATATTTATATATATATGTACAAGTTATTCACAGCCACCTGGCATTCTGTTTCATTTTTCTATCCCTTATAGGGAGTAGCCAGGAGACCAGGGAGAGCCATCGGACGAGCGGGGGCGCCATTCTCGTTTTCTTTAAGGGTGCCAACCTCCGCATCTAGGCAGGTGTATCTCTAGGATTGATTGCTAACTGATAGGGATACCTTTTATATATCTATACACCCTTATAGTGTTAGTATGTATCACATGTGCTATTAACACTTTCAAACCTTGATATATCCGGTGCAGGGGTTATCTAGGGGTTTTTAGCCCTCCCTGCACACTGCAGCTGATCTATTTTATAGGGCGTTTATTGTTGTTTTGTGTTGTTTGGTCATTTAATAAAGTATTGAAGTTTTAGGGGGTTTGTTCTCTTGTTATACTGCTTATTTTTCCCTCTATTTACAAATTCCTTTCGGTGTGAGCAGGATCTAGTCTCACATGGAGGCTATTGAAACATGCAAGGAGTAAAAAAAAAGTTTTTCAAAATATTAAAAAAAAAAAAATCTAAAAGTTCAAATCACCCCCCTTTTTCCCCATTCAAAACAAAGCACTAAAAAAAATCAAAGATACACATATTTGATATCGCCGCGTTCAGAATCGCCCCCGATCTATCAATATAAATAAAGAATTAACCTGATCAGTAAATGGCATAACGAGAAAAAAATTCTAAAGGCCAGAATTATGTTTTTTTAGTCGCCGCTACATTGCAAAAAAATGCAATAAATGGTGATCAAATAATTGTATCTGCACCAAAATGGTATCCTTTAGATCAATTGCAGAGTGGAGATCACAAGTAGGGTGCTAAACAGTGATGAGGGAGGAGATATACAGTAAGGTGGTGCAGAACTGTGGAGAACTTTGTGGGTGAGAGATAAGTTAGTATTGTATTCTGAAGTGAATGGGCAATCAGTGCAATGACTGGCACAGGGTAGAGGCATCAGTGTAGCGGCTGGACAGAAATAGGACCCTGGTAGCCACATTCAGGACAGATTGCAGAGGAGAAAGTTTGTTTAGAGGGTGACTGATCAGTGCAGAGTTGCAATAGTCCAGATAAGAATGAATAAGAGCGGTAGAGTTTTTGTAGTTTCAATGTTGAGAAAAGGTTGATACTGGAGCTGTTTTTAAGATGCAGGTAACATGAGTGAATGAATGATTGGATATAGGGAAGAAATCAAAGTTTTGTGTCAAATATAACCCCAAAACAGGGGTTGTGCTGCTTGGGAGTTATGGTTAGAGATGAGTGAACATTGTCGGCTCCCTCCTTATTCGGCAAGCTATAGCGCTTAATGAAGAAGCTGCATCGGGAACCCGGATACCTGGAGCACTCCCGATAATCACCTGCTCAGCACCGCAGCTGCATGTGTCGCAGCTGTGTGACAGTCACAATACATGTATGGAGAGCCTGTGTGTTGTGACTGTCACACAGCCGCGACACATGCAGCTGCTTGACAGACACCAGATTATCGGGAGCTCTCCAGGTATCCGGGTTCCCGATGCAGCTTCTTCGGTAAGCACTATAGCTTGCCGGATAAGGAGGGAGCTGATGATGTTCGCTTATCTCTAGTTATGGTTAAACCATCCAAGGCAATTGCAATATTGGATATGTCAGTTACTGAAGGGAGGAAACATCAGTTTTGGAGAGATTTTGTTTCAAATAGAGAGAGAATATGATGTTATAGAGACAGCGGACAGACAGATCCTGGTATTTTAAGGTAGGGGTAATGTCAGGAGAAGAGGTGGATAATCGAGTGTCATCAGCATAGAGATGATACTAGAAACTAAATCTGCTGATGGTTTGTCCATTAGGGGCGGTGTACAGATAGGAGAGGAGGGGTGCCTAGGACTGAGCGTTGAGGAACCCCAATAGTAAGGAGAAGATTAGAGAAGTAAGAGCCGGCAAAAGATACAGTGAAGAAGCAATCAGGAGGAGAACCAAGAGGGAACGGTGTCCTTCAGACCGATAGAGCGAAGCATAGTGAGGAATAGCTGGTAATCTACAGTGTTGAGTACTGCAGAGAGATCCAGTGCGGAGTAGTGAGTAGTGACCATTAGATTTAGCTGTTAGTAGATCCAGTAAAGTGTAAAGAACGAAGGGTCAAAAAGAGAGTGATCTGAGACATAGCATATTATAGAGTGGACCAAACATTCCATTAGTTTATAAATGAAGGGGAGATTAAAGACCAGTAAGCTTAACCTCTACTGTGGGTAAAATCCTGGAGGGTATTCTAAGAGATACTATACAGGAGTATCTGGTGGATAACCTCATGACCCAATATCAGCACGGGTTTACTAGGGACCGTTCCTGTCAGACTAATCTGATCAGTTTCTATGAATAGGTAAGTTCCGGACTGGACCAAGGGAACCCAGTGGACGTAGTGTATATGGACTTTTCAAAAGCATTTGATACGGTGCCACACAAAAGGTTGATACATAAAATGAGAACAATGGGGATAGGGGCAAATATGTGTAAGTGGGTTAAGAGCTGGCTCAGAGATAGGAAGCAAAGGGTGGTTATTAATGGAGAACACTCGGACTGGGTCACAGTTAGCAGTGGGGTACCACAGGGGTCAGTATTGGGCCCTTTTCTTTTTAACATATTTATTAATGACCTTGTAGGGGGCATACAGAGTAGAATTTCAATATTTGCAGATGACACTAAACTCTGCAGGGTAATCAATACAGAGGAGGACAATTTTATATTACAGGATGATTTATGTAAACTAGAAGCTTGGGCTGATAAATGGCAAATGAGCTTTAATGGGGATAAATGTAAGGTCATACACTTGGGTAGATGTAATAAGATGTATAACTATGTGCTCAATTCTAAAACTCTGGGCAAAACCGTCAATGAAAAAGACCTGGGTGTATGGGTGGATGACAAACTCATATTCAGTGGCCAGTGTCAGGCAGCTGCTACAAAAGCAAATAAAATAATGGGATGCATTAAAAGAGGCATAGATGCTCATGAGGAGAACATAATTTTAACTCAATACAAGTCACTAGTTCGACCACACTTAGAATACTGTGCACAGTTCTGGTCTCCGGTGTATAAGAAAGACATAGCTGAACTAGAGCGGGTGCAGAGAAGAGCGACCAAGGTTATTAGAGGACTGGGGGGTCTGCAATACCAAGATAGGTTATTACACTTGGGGCTATTTAGTTTGGAAAAACGAAGGCTAAAGGTTGATGTATAATGTATAAATATATGAGGGAACAGAACAGAGACTTTTCTAATGACCTTTTTACTCATAGACCTGAGACAGGGACAAGGGGGCATCCTCTACGTCTGGAGGAAAGAAGGTTTAAGCATAATAACAGACGCGGATTCTTTACTGTAAGAGCAATGAGACTATGGAACTCTCTGCCGTATGATGTTGTAATGAGTGATTAATTGCTAAAATTTAAGAGGGGACTGGATGCCTTTCTTGAAAAGTATAATGTTACAGGGTATATATATTAGATTCCTTGATAGGACATTGATCCAGGGAACTAGTCTAATTGCTGTATGTGGAGTCAGGAAGGAATTTTTTTCTCCAATGTGGAGCTTACTCTGCCACATGGGTTTTTTTTCCCTTCCTTTGGATCAATATGTTAGGTTAGGCTATGGGTTGAACTAGATGGACTTAAAGTCTTCCTTCAACCTTAATAACTATGTTGCTATGAAATGTGTGTCAGGTGCATTTTTCTTCCCATGGGACAGGTAATTGTATTTTGTAAAATAGCTCCATTTTTAGTTTAGAATTTTTTGACTGAGCTATCTATTTGTTTATAGCAGCTGAGTTATTTACAGTATTACTTAAATGCTATTCTTTATATTTACACTAGTTGCTTACATGAATATACTTATGCGTGATCCCATATCTAATCTTTTGCATTGAGTTATTTGTATCACTCTTATATTACTGTTAATAGCTTTATTTATGCCCAGATTTGTTTTCATATACGGTACTTTCTTCTTATCTGTATGATGACTCAGTAACTGAGATATACTTTACTGTATACCTATTACAACTATTTCCTTGCTTTTCATAAATCATCATCTACATTGTATTATATTTAATACCACGGCACAGGGGAATTTCAAGTGAATCAGACATGATTTATTTATGCCGCAGGAAGTGTCTGTACATGATTCAGGCCAACGTTTCGGTCGGAGACCTTTCTCAGGGCCTACAAAATTATATATATTATGGAAATTAGGACATCAAATAATATGTACAGAATAAAAACAATAAGAATGACATGAATAATGTGTTACATAATCAAGTATAAATAAAAATATGCTGCACAGTTGAGAAAACAGGTATAAAATGAGAACCATGAGAAATCACATTCAAAAAAGCAATGAAAAAAACATAAATAACCTAATTACTAGTGATGAGCGAGTATACTCGTTGCTCGGGTTTTCCCGAGCACACTCGGGTGGTCTCAGAGTATTTGTGACTGCTCGGAGATTTACTTTTTGTTGACACAGCTGTATGATTTACAGCTACTAGCCAGCCTGAGTACAAGGGGGTTGCCTGGTTGCTGGGGAATCCCCACATGTAATTAAGCTGTCTAACAGTCGCAAATCATGCAGCTTCGGCAAGGAAAACTAAATCTCCGAGCAGTCACAAATACTCGGAGACCACCCGAGCGTGCTCTGGAAAACCTGAGCAACGAGTATACTCGCTCATCACTACTAATTACCTAATTAATACAAAAAATGCGTCAGAAAATTTGCAACATCAAAAACTCACCAAATACTAACTTAGCCTAATGAGGGCGATGAAGTCACGTTGAACACTATCTGGCCTCTTTTCTGGCTGTGTCCCCTCTTTTCAGGTGTTGATGACAACCTGACTGACCATAGTTTTGCGCATGTCTAAAAAGACAGGACAACACTGGAACAGAGACCGGATGGACTCCACAGTGTCTCCATCTCCCTCATTGCAGTGAGTAGTTATGTCAAGGTTTCTGTCTGAATACCGATTTTGAGGGATTGTAGAAGTGGTAATCAGCATACAGCTAAGGATAAATGTGAACCTATAAACAATAACCTATATGAAAAAAGAAATACCAAAAATAGATATAAAACAAACAATGATTACTATAACCAATATTCAAAGAAAGTATTCAAAGAAAGCAAGTGCAAATGTAATAATTTAGTATTGAATCTAAAGACATGATGACACAACAAATAAGAGATAAAACATGATTACATGAAGAAAATAAAGAAACAAAATATAAAAAAAAACACAGGTGTATGAGGGGGACAGGATGTGTCAAATGAATTGGCAATTCATCATGAGTAGTGACAAACAAAAAACAAAAACAAACCAAAATCAAAAATGTGCTCTAAAACAAGTATCTAATGGGGAAATCCTATACAACCCTAGCTGAGGCACCTGTATCTGCCCCTACCTAGCTGCGGAGGTGGACGCCCTAGGGGGGAACGTTATGGCGCCCCCGCTCCACGATGACTATCCCTATGGGCCCTGATAAGCCCTGCAGCCACTAATGAGAACCTCTACCCAAAAAAAAAACTAGAGGATCCTCTAACGCTATACAGTACTCAACTATGCTAGGGAAGACCTAGATCCCCAGAAGAATAAAGCTATATATGAACACATATGGCGATATATGATATACAGAATATGTGATTATTTCTTCACAGTGGACACTATACTTTCCAAAAGATGTGGCTATCGACCATATACAATTTCTATAGCCGGATAAACTACATTCCTTCAACAGGTAGAGACACCAATCATATGTGTCCCCTACCACAAACCCGGTCTTATTATCAAACTCCTTTAGCATAAATCACTTCATGTGCACAAATATATATGGAAGCCATGAATACTCATCTATTGGTACGGCCACTGTACTCGCCATCTATAATGAACGCCTCAACGCATTTCGCCTGCAAAGGCTCATCAGGAGGCCTGATACATTGATAACTCGTGTCACATAAGATAGTGGATAGCTGAATGCCAAATGCTACATCACTTACTTTTATATCTACCACCGATCAGACTCCGCCTAAGTGCCCCCTCTTCACTTCCTGTGGCGTACCTCAGAGCCTACCGCGCATGTATGCAATGCAGTGCGCAAAGCAGTAACCATATTACAGGCTCCTGCGCACACAGTATCTGATGCACTAGGGGCTACTGCACATGCCCGTAAACGGGCACTCCTTTCACTCTACAGCGCATGCCCAAGATGGAACGCACAGGCTCACCCCTTACTTCCGTCAGTGGTTTACCGGTGACGTAGCCTGCCCGGATCATTTCATTGTGCACGCCCATAACAAGAGGCGCAGCGCTAGAAGCTCCACATCCCTTTGGTGATGCTTGTCCCTAACCACTCCCGACCTTGATAACCTAAGGTAACAGGGAGCTGTCTAATACACAACTATAACGCGCATCTCAGCGGAGGAGACCGCCAACGGTGTCGTATCATCATCAGCTATATTGGCACACTACAGATCTAGGTGCACCCTCAGCTATATAATAAAGTAGTATGCCATATCATACCCCCTATGTATAAAAACCGTGCCCCACGATTACAGAAGCCATGGAAGCCCATTTAGCACCAGCTATAGAAGGGCCATCTCACATATGTACGAAGAATCCAATCACATATCAGACATGTATGTAGACTCAGGGTTATCAGAGGTATCACATACTGTCTAGAATATAATACACGTGAGGGGTGCTGAGGATGCTATTTAAGTACACCCGTAATCTGCCCTACCAGTTGACCAGTTGACCATGTTGTCAAAGGCAAAAGTTGTATATAATACACATTTAGTGGAGGCTAACTTATGCACAAAAAACCATAGTGTATATCTGGCAGGTGTGTAAACATAGGGTTAGCAAAAGCATCATACACTGTCTAAAATATTACCAAATAGGAGAACCATGAGTCGAAAATAGCTAAAAGAATAAAACAGAAGTGTAAAGTTTATTGAAAACACATATTTTCACATACACAATATTGACGTATAAAAGATTGTTAGAAATTTGTGACTGAATCCATAGATACAAATAGTGACCTAAAAACACAGTCCGGGACAGTACCACAAGTAATTGCTAATTAGTAGACATGCAACAAACATGCTGCCAACATATGCACATTAGTATCTACCGGTATCAGGCGACATAACTTAATAGTATAAGCGCATTATCAGTGCTGCTACAATCGCCATGAATCCGTGTGCAAAAAGTGCAATAAAGAGAAGTAAATTACCCATATGAAATGGAGGTCCCGTCTGGATCCTGGTCACGTACCCCAACGCGCGTTTCGTGTTCAATAGTTACTGCTTCCTCAGGGGGCGTGGCTTAATCAAGATCTCAGTCCCGTATAAATAGAGGTAACATCTGATCATGTGACAGGGTGAAAGTAACACGTGCGCATGCGTGAACCGCAAACAGAGCCTCATCTATGCGCTCCAGGTCCCAAAACTGCCCAGCGATCCCGGTCATGTGAGCGAGCCAGCACCACGCCCACAACACATGACACGGGACCGCCGCCACATAAGAAACCAGGGGCGCAGTGAGCTCTGTATGGCGGCCTAAAAAACGCCATTTTGTATATATATATATATATATATATATATATATATATATATAAAGTGACTGAGTGCAATAAAGTGCAAGGGTGTGCGTTAATAAATGTGTATTGGCATTCATATGCTAATCATATAAAGTGGAATAGTGCACATACGTAAGATATAGTATGATGACGTAAGTCCCCAATATCCCACTACTACCACCACACAATGGATCCCAGCTAAACCCACACCCCATAGCTGAGGTCCATCATCAGGTGGAAAGCCGGGCAGGGGAGTTCCATTAAATAAGTGAAAAATGTGAAGGTGCGTTACCTACCATATATGATACTAGTACTAAAACTTATTAAAAGACAAAAATCATGAGCACAAAAATATAAAACATCCCGGCGATACACATTAGAGAACCAACAATAGGGGACACTCAAGGTTTAATAATATTAAGCATTAAGGACATACAGAGTAAATGGCAAAAAAACAGAAAATATACTATTCCAATGTAACAAGTCCTCTATTAGCTACCATTAAAACAGATGTCATAATTGGCCTATATACACCAACTTTGCCACAGATTGTATAGTCCACTTCCAAGTCTCTATGGTCAGGATAATAAACACACTAAAAATAATACAGAACAGAGATACAAAATTAAAAACTGGTAAGATATAACAGAGACAACAGGAAAAAGGATGTATATATATATATATATATATATATATATATACACAGACAATTATAAAAAAGAGGAAAATCCATGCGCTTCATTGAGTCCCATGGGAGTTATTGTGCCCAGTGTGGTTATCCAACCAACGGCACTCTCTCTGTGTCAGGATACGTTTGACACCTCCACCTCTAATACCACACTGGACAAGATCAATTCCACGTACCACAAAGGACTTAGGGTTACAACCATGAAACTGTTTGAAGTGACGTGGTATCATTTTCAATTGTGTCATGTCTGTCTCATTTTTTGCAGCCATTATGTCACTCACATGTTCTCGTGTGCGTGTGCCCAAACGACGAGATGTTAACCCAATATAAATTTTTGGGCAGCTGCATACAGCATAATATACAACCTGGGTGGTATTACAGGTTATATGGTAGATGATGGAAAAAGTTCTTCTACCATCTGCTGAATCAAAAGTAGCAATGCGGCAGACATTTTGACATGAGACACAATCGCCACATGGAAAGCAGCCATGGGGTGGCCCACCAAATCCAAAATTATATTTGCTCACTTTTGGGATGTAGTGACTTGATACCAATAAGTCTTTGAGATTTTTGCTTCGTCTAGCAGTCATTGAGGGGCAGTTAGTGAGACATTTAGAGAGCAACGGGTCACTTTGGAGAATGCTCCAATGTCTTTGGAGACAGCGTGGATTTTCTGAAGACATCAGTCTGCAAATACCGATCACCATCAACCTCAATCTTGATGTCCAGAAAATCCACCTCGGTCTTACTCACTTGGTACGTCAATTTGATGTTATACATATTATCATTCAATAAATGCATAAACTCATGTAAAGCTTCATGAGGTCCTTGCCATATGATGAATAAATCATCAATGTAGTGCAGCCAGCACTGCACATGGTCCGCAGCCCGCAGCCCTTCCCCACCAAAAATCTCCCTCTCCCAATACCCCAGAAAGAGATTGGCGAAAGAGGGCGCACAAGCCGCGCCCATGGCAGTGCCGCGCTGCTGCAAGTAGAAAACATGAGGCTCTGTTTGCGGTTCACGCATGCGCACGTGTTACTTTCACCCTGTCACATGATCAGATGTGACCTCTATTTATACGGGACTGAGATCTTGATTAAGCCACGCCCCCTGAGGAAGCGGTAACTATTGAACGCGAAACGCGCGTTGGGGTACGTGACCAGGATCCAGACGGGACCTCCATTTCATATGGGTAATTTACTTCTCTTTATTGCACTTTTTGCACACGGATTCATGGTGATTGTAGCAGCACTGATAATGCGCTTATACTATTAAGTTATGTCGCCTGATACCGGTAGATACTAATGTGCATATGTTGGCAGCATGTTTGTTGCATGTCTACTAATTAGCAATTACTTGTGGTACTGTCCCGGACTGTGTTTTTAGGTCACTATTTGTATCTATGGATTCAGTCACAAATTTCTAACAATCTTTTATACGTCAATATTGTGTATGTGAAAATATACACTCACCGGCCACTTTATTAGGTACACCATGCTAGTAACGGGTTGGACCCCCTTTTGCCTTCAGAACTGCCTCAATTCTTCGTGGCATAGATTCAACAAGGTGCTGGAAGCATTCCTCAGAGATTTTGGTCCATATTGACATGATGGCATCACACAGTTGCCGCAGATTTGTCGGCTGCACATCCCAAAGATGCTCCATACAAGGCAGGATGGATCCATGCTTTCATGTTGTTTACGCCAAATTCTGACCCTACCATCCGAATGTCGCAGCAGAAATCGAGACTCATCAGACCAAGCAACGTTTTTCCAATCTTCTACTGTCCAATTTCGATGAGCTTGTACAAATTGTAGCCTCAGTTTCCTGTTCTTAGCTGAAAGGAGTGGTACCCGGTGTGGTCTTCTGCTGCTGTAGCCCATCTGCCTCAAAGTTCGACGCACTGTGCGTTCAGAGATGCTCTTAGGCCTACCTTGGTTGTAACGGGTGGCGATTTGAGTCACTGTTGCCTTTCTATCAGCTCGAACCAGTCTGCCCATTCTCCTCTGACCTCTGGCATCAACAAGGCATTTCCGCCCACAGAACTGCCGCTCACTGCATTTTTTTTCTTTTTCGGACCATTCTCTGTAAACCCTAGAGATGGTTGTGTGTGAAAATCCCAGTAGATCAGCAGTTTCTGAAATACTCAGACCAGCCCTTCTGGCACCAACAACCATGCCACGTTCAAAGGCACTCAAATCACCTTTCTTCCCCATACTGATGCTCGGTTTGAACTGCAGGAGATTGTCTTGACCATGTCTACATGCCTAAATGCACTGAGTTGCCGCCATGTGATTGGCTGATTAGAAATTAAGTGTTAACAAGAAGTTGGACAGGTGTACCTAATAAAGTGGCCGGTGAGTGTATGTTTTCAATAAACTTTACACTTCTGTTTTATTCTTTCAGCTATTTTTGACTCATGGTTCTCCTATTTGGTAATATTTTAGACAGTGTATGATGCTTTTGCTAACCCTATGTTTACACACCTGCCAGATATACACTATGGTTTTTTGTGCATAAATTAGCCTCCACTAAATGTGTATTATATACAACTTTTGCCTTTGACAACATGGTCAACTGGTAGGGCAGATTACGGGTGTACTTAAATAGCATCCTCAGCACCCCTCACGTGTATTATATTCTAGACAGTATGTGATACCTCTGATAACCCTGAGTCTACATACATGTCTGATATGTGATTGGATTCTTCGTACATATGTGAGATGGCCCTTCTATAGTTGGTGCTAAATGGGCTTCCATGGCTTCTGTAATCGTGGGGCACGGTTTTTATACATAGGGGGTATGATATGGCATACTACTTTATTATATAGCTGAGGGTGCACCTAGATCTGTAGTGTGCCAATATAGCTGATGATGATACGACACCATTGGCGGTCTCCTCCGCTGAGATGCGCGTTATAGTTGTGTATTAGACAGCTCCCTGTTACCTTAGGTTATCAAGGTCGGGAGTGGTTAGGGACAAGCATCACCAAAGGGAGGTGGAGCTTCTAGCGCTGCGCCTCTTGTTATGGGCGTGCACAATGAAATGATCCGGGCAGGCTACGTCACCGGTAAACCACTGACGGAAGTAAGGGGTGAGCCTGTGCGTTCCATCTTGGGCATGCGCTGTAGAGTGAAAGGAGTGCCCGTTTACGGGCATGTGCAGTAGCCCCTAGTGCATCAGATACTGTGTGCGCAGGAGCCTGTAATATGGTTACTGCTTTGCGCACTGCATTGCATACATGCGCGGTAGGCTCTGAGGTACGCCACAGGAAGTGAAGAGGGGGCACTTAGGCGGAGTCTGATCGGTGGTAGATATAAAAGTAAGTGATGTAGCATTTGGCATTCAGCTATCCACTATCTTATGTGACACGAGTTATCAATGTATCAGGCCTCCTGATGAGCCTTTGCAGGCGAAATGCGTTGAGGCGTTCATTATAGATGGCGAGTACAGTGGCCGTACCAATAGATGAGTATTCATGGCTTCCATATATATTTGTGCACATGAAGTGATTTATGCTAAAGGAGTTTGATAATAAGACCGGGTTTGTGGTAGGGGACACATATGATTGGTGTCTCTACCTGTTGAAGGAATGTAGTTTATCCGGCTATAGAAATTGTATATGGTCGATAGCCACATCTTTTGGAAAGTATAGTGTCCACTGTGAAGAAATAATCACATATTCTGTATATCATATATCGCCATATGTGTTCATATATAGCTTTATTCTTCTGGGGATCTAGGTCTTCCCTAGCATAGTTGAGTACTGTATAGCGTTAGAGGATCCTCTAGTTTTTTTTTGGGTAGAGGTTCTCATTAGTGGCTGCAGGGCTTATCAAGGCCCATAGGGATAGTCATCGTGGAGCGGGGGCGACATAACGTTCCCCCTAGGGCGTCTACCTCCGCAGCTAGGTAGGGGCAGATACAGGTGCCTCAGCTAGGGTTGTATAGGATTTCCCCATTAGATACTTGTTTTAGAGCACATTCCTCATGAGTAGCAAACCATCAGTAACAATAAGCACATTTCCAAGAGATTGCTGTATGATAATGAGTACCAATCAAATGATAAAGCACATAAATTCATAAAACATAAGTATTAATTGTAAAATATTGCCTTATTATTTAGTGTGTAATCCATACATTTATGAATGTAAGGCAAAAAGAGATTAAGGACTCAAATGTGCAGCAGCCAGTAATAATAAAAATCAGTGGGAATAAGTGCATAATAGGGGTATGATTTTACATAAGTAACTTCAAGAAGGTGCATGGTGCAGTAAAGAACATAATGCTGTATATACAGCAAGTCAGGCATAGATGGATATACAATGAAAGAAATGCATGATAACACAATGATACCAACCAAAATGACACTGCCCCCTCACACCACTCCTACACGCGTTTCGCTATGGCTTTGTCCCTGACGAGGATTCTGCAAATGGTATCCGCAATCTATTCCAGCAAAATCTGCATTCCAAACGTCTAGAGAAATTTTGCAACAAATTATGTGGTTCATTTTCTCTTATTGCACCTTGTGAAAATGAAACATTTGAGGCTAAAGCAATATTTTGGTGGACAATAATGTAATCTTTAGTTTTCACAGCCCAATCTTAAAAAAATGTGTGAAGCACCTGAGAGTTCAAAATATTCACCACAGTCATAGATGAATTCCTTGAGTTGTCTAGTTTCCAAAATGGGTTCACTTGTGAGGGATTTTATTTGTTATTCTGTTACATCAGGAACTCCGGAAATACAGTTGTACTTAAAAGTTTACATTCCCAGGCAGAATTTTTGCTTTCTTGGCTTTTTTTCAGAGAATATGAATGATAACCAAAACTTTTTCTCCACTCATGGTTAGTGGTTGGGTGAAGCCATTTGTTGTCAAACTACTGTGTTTTCTCTTTTTAAATCATAATGACAATACAAAACATCCAACTGACCCTGATCAAAAGTTTACATACCCCGGTGATTTTTGCCTGATAATATGTGCAGAAGTTGACACAAATGGGTTTGACTGGCTACTAAAGGTAACATCCTCACATGTGACCTGTTTGTGTCACGATGGGACTGGCGAGTAAACTGGGAACGGGGCACCTTTCCTGGCCCTAACACTAGGGGGCGCCCTAACTTGTCCTGCTCCCTGGGATACCTCAGATGGCGAGGATGCCAGGGCCTCTGCTCTTGCCCTGTCTCCTAGCAGCAGCCCTGCGATAATCCCATTCCCCCAGAGAGAGGAAAGAGAGGCGCTACCGTGTACTGCAGTACATCAACCCAACAAACAGGGGAACCAAGACAAGGGTAAAAGAAAAACTCCACTCACACAAAATATACTCTCACAAATAACAGAGGTATTCACCAGGGTGTGTAGGAAGGGGGAAGAACATAAGGCAGGTAAGGATGAGGAATTTCCAGACGAAAAAAAACAAGCAACAGTCGCACAACAAACTCCTCCAGCTCTCCAAACACTAGCTCCTCACTCTCCAGATCTATGTAGCAAGTGCTAACTCAGACAAGGATCTGCCCAGCAGGCCTAGCTTTTATAGGAGAGAGGAGTGGTTAATTGAGCACAGCTGAATGCAGGGATTTCCACATGGCTGATTAACCCCTGTCCCACTGAAAGTAAACAAATACATTTAATACACCGGAGAAGTGCTTCTCAGTGGCGAAGCAGGAGCCATCAGATGCTGCGGTCTTCTCGCTCTGCTCTGTTGCGATAACCCTGCGACAGTTTGCTTGTAATCAGTGTATGTGCATAAAAGCTAAGTGAGTTTCTGGGATCCAGACAGACTCTTGCATCTTTCATCCAGCCACTGACGTTTCTGGATTGTGAGTCATGGGGATAGCAAAAGAATTGTCAATGGATCTATGGGAAATGGTAGTTGAACTGTATAAAACAGGAAAGGGATACAAAAAGATATCCAAGGAATTGATAATGGCCGTCAACAGCATTCAAACTGTGATTAACAAATGGAAAATCAGGGTCGCTGTAAAAACAAATCCATGGTCAGGTAGGCAAACAAAACTTTTGTCCCCAACTGCCAGGAAAACTGTTCGGGATGCAAACAAAAACTGACAAATAACAACAGCTGAAACACTGGACTCTCTGAAAGGGAACATTGTGGCTGTTTCATGATGCACAATAAGGAGGCACTTGAAGAAAAATGGGCTGCATGGCCGAGTCGCCAGAAGAAAGCCATTACTGTGCAAATGCCACAAAGTATCTCACCTACAATATGCAAAACAGCACAGACACAAGCCTCAAAACTTCTGGAACAAGGTAATTTGTTGTTATGAGACCAAAATTGAAAATTGAACTTTTTGGCCAAAACCATAAACGTTACATTTGGAAAGAGGTCAACAAGGCCTATGATGAAAGGAACACCTTTCCTACTGTAAAGCATGGAGGTGGCTTGCTGATGTTTTGGGGATGTGTGATCTACAAAGGCACAGGAAACTTGGTCAAAGTTGAAGGAAAGATGAATGCAGCACATTATCAGCAAATACTGGAGGCAAATTTGCAATAATCAGCATGGAAGCTGTGTTTGGGACGTTCTTGGATGTTCCAACATGACAATGATCCAAAACACAAGTGTGGCGCCCCAGGGTCCTGGTCATCACAGTAGCATTCCTTTCCTCACAAGGAGAGTGATGTTATGTTTGGAAGCGATGAAGGCTAACTCCTGGCCCAGCAAGCATAAGAGAAAGTAAAGAGTTAAATAACTGTTGCTGAAAGTTTAAAATGACTGTTCAAGTTTGAAAATTCTTTTACCTGACCAAGGTTTTTGCATTGAAAAGTATAACTGATTAAAAGGCATTCGGATCATGGACAGTGAATGGTCCACAAACTTTCCATTGTACATAGTTGGCACCTACAAGGTACACCCTGGTTCTGCCCACTTGCCGGCGTGGGTAGGGCCTTACTTGCTTGTAAATAGTTGGCACCTCCTTAAGGTGCTTTCTACTGGTTTTACATAGAGCTCTTAAAGGAACTGTTCTAATGTTGCCTTAACTGATAATCTGTTTACATTTAGACCTGAAGAAAAACCCGTTTGGCGTGGCAGAAGAACAAGGGTCTGATGATATGCCTTGTAGCCCGCCTAAGGCCTACGTTGGGGGTTAGCAGAAAACGGGTCTCCCCATATTGTGACTGTTGTTTGCAATACAAATGTGATTGATTGAACGATAAAATTGCACCTTTAAATATGCTACTTCAGTGTAAAGAGTTAAATATGTTGCACTTTAGGGTAGCCATAATGTTTAATCTAGTTAGAAGAAGTGAAAGAAAAATGCTGAAAGACTTGAAAAATGTTTGCACGATTAAAGGGAATGTTAACTTGCTGCACTTTGTTGAAGTAATATCTGAAGATAGTCAGAAGTGTACCTTATCTGCCAGATAGTTAATATATTAGTGAGTTAATATAAAGAATAAAAATGAAAACTGAAACTTGAATCCAGATAGTGTTATGTGCAGAAAGTATTGAAGTTGTCTAATGTTGCACTTGTGAATTAAATGGACCTGATGCAGTGTACCCGTAGGGGTAGTCTCCGTTTTGTAGGAAAAGTTCTGCACTTTGAATAAAACAAAGTAATATAATGTTTGTTTTGCACTGTGAAGCCTTCAAATAGTATACCTGTAGCGGGTAATAGCCTTTCATAGTTAGTTAGTTATTATACTGTTCTCTATTGTTAAAAGTAGGTCTACAATGTAAATATGTTCTTGTAACATTCAAACATCCATTCCTCTCTTAAAGGGAAGCTCCAGTTTACATTAACTTGTTTTATATGTTTGCCTGCATTCAAAAATGTGTATGTCTTTTTGCTAATTTGTATTGTTGTTCTTCTTTTCCCAGTCTGGGAGGACTGGATTTAACGGAGGGGGGAGTGTGGCACCCCAGTGTCCTGGCTGTCACAGTAGCATTGCTTTCCTCATGGAGAGAGTGATGTTACGTTTGGAAGCGATGAAGGATAACTCTCATCAGGTAATCACAATGCACACAACATGTTCACACTCCAGGGAGCTTTTGATCCTATTTACTAGGTGACTCCCCTATATACATTGTGGTTTGGAGGGAAACAGAGTTCAGATTGTCAGAGAGACAGGACAGGGCAGACGGACCTAGAGTGTCAGAACGTCTGAAGGGGCCGTGTGGTCTGAAGCAGCACAGCTCCTGGAAAGAGACACACAGACAGCAGAACATCGTTTAGTGAGCGTGCAGGAGAGTGAAGCACAGGAGAGGAAATATCAGGGGAGACCAGCTACGAGCAGGCTGCCTCCCTCTGAGGCGCAGATAACCAGTAGCCGGACCACCGAGGTTGTAAGGACTCTATAACTTACATCAGAAACCGGCAGGACAGCTGAACTGCAAGTTACCTGTCCACCTTAATACCCAGGAGACACAGTGACACCTATAGAGCCCGGGGCATGCTAGAGTCACTGTAAAAAGGCTCAAGTCACCAGTCATATGGGTTATGTACTGTCCTATATGGGGGACAGAGAGAACAACTGTGAGGACCTTATGTGAAGCCATAGGCAGTAAGGGACTACAACACCACCGCACTTGAGGAAGGCTTTTAACTCCCACCTGGTAAAGGGGGACTCTGGATTCGCTTCCAAACCAGCCGGACCCTGCCTGCCCTGTGAGCTGGTACCCAGGACTGTGGCTGCCTGAAGTCTTCAGTAAACCAAGTAAAGAGACTGCAACCCTGTGTCAAGAAAGCAAACATTCTGTTGAGGTAGGTAAACTTTTGAGCACAACTGTATGTGCTTGCTTTTATACACCTGTTTGCAATGGCTATGGCTGGAACTTCTGATCTCAATATTTAGGAAGTACGTTCATACACTTTGCACAATGTAGCACAATTATGTGGTCCCTTATAACTAGTAAATAAATGTCCGAATTCATATATGTTTCATCATTTATCATGCAACCTGTCCATTGATAGGATCTGGGGAGAATTATTAGATACTGTAAAATACTGCAAGGTAAGAGTTCTCAATGGCTAACTGAAGAGATGGTAACAAATTGCAAGGTTTCCAGACTACTCAGGTCTAGTCATGAGCGAATATACTCGTTGCCCAGGGTTTTCCCGAGCATGCTCGGGTGATCTCCGAGTATTTCTGACTGCTCGGAGATTTCGTTTTCATTGCCGCAGCCGCATGATTTAAGGCTGCTAGCCAGCTTGATTACATGTGGGGATTCCCTAGCAACCAAGCAACCCCCACATGTACTCAGCCTGGCTAGCAGTCGTAAATCATGCAGCTGAGTCAACAAAACTAAATCTCCGAGCAGTCACACATACTCGGAGAAAACCCGAGCAACGAGTATATTCGCTCATCAATACTTAGGTCTCTTCATCAAGCATAGAATAACACAAAATCTGATGAGTCAGATATTTATGCACAAGAGGACACAGGAATAATGCAATAGATACGACAAGTGAGGTGAGGCAGATCTATAAATGTGGGACGGGGAGAAAGCAGTTATGGCCGGAAATATTGGAACAGTTTATAGATAAGGATTGTGAAAGTTTTATTGTCCTGTGATTGAGGTCTGGTTGAGCTGTGATGCCTCCAAATGGTCTGATGAGCACATTCCTTAGATGATATAGAAAGACATGAATCCATTCAACACATTCATTCCTTCACTGTTTCAAAGGTTGTAATAAGTTTGTCATTTTTCTGTCTCCCTGAGATCTGGTTACCTTTTAATACCAGTAATATCATGTTCGTTGATGCTGTAATCAGGGATTGATAAGTACAAATGATCCAGCTGTGAACCAGAGGATAATATTTCAGTTTATTTTCGTAAGTTGCCAAAATTAAGACATTTGAGTTTACCTATCCTGGGTCACTGCCTCATTACCACACTGTCGTGAAAGCCGCTGCCTTACAATATCCAAGCACTCCTTCACTACGTAATAATTTTTCTCTGCCCTAAGTTTCTTACACAAGCAGGTTACTGGATGATCTTCTGCATTCACCTATAGTGACAGAACCTCTCCTAGGCCTAGAATAGAGGCATCCGTTTGAACGATAAAGCTTTTCCTGAAGTTATGGCTGATGAGGACAAGCTGTCTGCACAACACCAACTTCATGGACTTCAATGTTTCCTCCGCCTGAGGGTTCCACCAAACCATGACCGATTTCCTTCCCTTTAAGAGATCAATCAAAGACGCCAGTCACCTAGCAAAATTAGGTTAAATTGTCGGTAATACCCAATGACGCCGAGGAACGCTCTTACCTGTTTCAGAGTAAGAGGCCGGTGCCAGTTTTGAATGGCTTCAATTTTGTTTATTTGGGGTTTCATAACCCCAAGGCCAATCACGTACCTCAAGTACCAGGCTTCCTCGAGACCTATTGCACATTTTTGGGGGTTCGCTATCAAGCCCACGGCCCTAAGCGAATCCACTTTTGCTTGCACCTGGGACAAGTGAGTATGCCAGTCGGTACTATAGATGATAATATCATCCAACTACACTGAAGCATATTTATGATGGGGCTCTAAAACTATGTCCACCAGCCTCTGAAACGGGGCCCCATGTTACCCGAAAGGCAAGATGACATAGTCATTGAGACCCTCCGATGTAATGAGGGTGGTCTTTTCTTTCGCCTTCTCTGTCAGAGGCACCTGTTAGTTACCTTTGGTCAGATTGAGCATTGTAAAATACTGGGCCTGCCCCAGTCTCTCAATCAGCTCATCTACCAGAGGCATTGGATAAAGGTCCAATTTTGACCCCTTATTCAATTTATGGAAATCGTTACAAAATCATAACAATTCGTCTGGCTTTGGAATCATCACAATGGGACTAGTCCACCCACTCCTCTTGGACTCCCCAATAACTCATAGCTGGAGCATTTGTTTCTTTTCAGTTGCGATGGCTTGGCTTAAGGCATCTGGTACATGGTTAATTTCCACCCAGTGCCGGTTTTAGACAAAGTGGGGCCCCGGGCAAAAGTTTAAAGTGGGACCCCAAATGCTAACATATTGCACCATCACACAGAAACATTTTGGTTGTATTTACATGTGTTGAGTTCAGGCCGTTAAATGAGTGTGATCGACAATATTGATGTCTTTTGACGCTTATTTCCCGGCCTCTTTACACCGGCTGAGGAAGAATGACGGGCACAGAACGATCGCAGCATATCTACAGTTTTCCCTTGGCAGTATGCTGCTGAGAACAATGATTTTTGTTCCGGCATAAACAATGCACCCATAGTCCTCCATATTGTATAATGCACCACCCCATAGTACTCCATATAGTTCAATGCACACCTCATAGTATAATGCACCCTATAGTCCTTCATATAGTATAATGCATTCCCCATAGTCCTCGATACAGTATAATGCTGGTCCCATATAGTACAACTAGTATAATGACCTCCCCATAGTCCTTGATAGATTATAATGCAGCCCAGATAAAGTATAATGCAGCTCCTATATCGTATATATAGTATAATGCACACCATAGTCCTCAATAGAGAATAATGCAGCTGCTCCACAGAGTATAATGCAGCTGCCCCATAGAGTATAATGCAGCCACCCCTAGAGAATAATGCAGCCCCCTCTCAGAGTATAATGCAACCCCCTCAGTGTATAATGTAACCCCCTCATAGAGTATAATGCAGCACCCCTCATAAAGAATAATGCAGCCCCCATAGAGTAAGATGCATCCCAAGCTCATCATGATTAAGGGTTTGCAGACACCTGAAATGCGTTGATGCGGGTTATGTGAATTTGTGTTGTTGACTGTGTATGTCCTCCGAAATGCTTATGTGAATAATCACAGTTGGTGGAGCTTGAGATCCTTTAATTTTGATGCCTTGACAAGGCACTTCCGTGATCCAAACACCCTCATGATGCAATCATGGTGAGCAGAATTTTATTTTGTCTTTCTTATGTCTCTAATGCAGGCCCCCATAGAGTGTAATACAGCCACCCCATAGAGCATAATGCTGCTCCCATAGAGTATAATGCTTCCCCCTCACAGTACAATTCAGTGTCCCCCAGAGTATAATGCAGTGCCCCTGATAGAGTATAATGCAGCCCTCTCATAGAGTACAATGCAGCGCTCCTCATAGAATATAATGTAGCCCCCTCATAGAGTACAATGCAGTACCCCCTCAAAGAATAATGCAGCCCCCTAGAGTATAATGCAGCCCCCTCATAGAGTGTAATACAGCCCCCTCATAGACTATAATGAAGCCCCCCCTCATAGAGTACAATGCAACCCCCTCGTAGATTATAATGCAGCCCGCTCAGAGTATAATGCAGCCCCCTCATAGAGTATAATACATCCCCCCATAGAGTATAGTGCAGCCACCCCGTGGAGTATAATGCAGTATCCCCATAGAGAATGCAACAACCCCACAGAGTATAATGCAGCCCTCATCTATGATGCAATACAGTTGAATTTGCAATGTGAGTTGCTGAGTGGCACCGGCGCTGGGTCTCCCTGACTCATAAGCCGCATAGAGGCCGCATGGGGTGCCGCTGTTAGTGGCATGCCACTGACTAGGGACCCCTGGGGTAGTAGAGGCCATTGTCATCTGACTGCCCCTAATGCCGGCAGTGTTCACACAATGTCATAGTGGATCACAAATGTACAGCCAGGCAATTCTGAGAATATGTCCATATTCTGCTGTACTAATTTCCGAGCCTACCATCGCTGCTGTTTAGAGAGAGGATCGTTTATCTTTACTTTGTTCCCAGCCTCCTCCTGGGCCAGTGTCAGAGGTTCCTCAGTCAATACGACCGGAGTCGCTTCCGTAACCATGTAACCATCCATTCCCAGTCTTTCCACACCTATTGACATTATATAGTTGCTCAGGTTCCCTCTTCCCAGGCTAGTTCACCCTGTAGCTCATATTACACTTGGCCATGAGCGTACTTTCTACGGTGGGCACCAAAACTAATACCCTATCCCCTTTTTAAAGGACCTGTCTGTGTCCTTTTTTTGTACACAACACATTCACTAGATGTTCCTTTACAATCGGCATCAAAGCCACAATCTGGTTCTACATACTTGGAACGTGCACTATTACTCTTTTATGGGGAGTACACTCCTGTTCCCACGTCTCCTTGGCTATGTCCAGCAGGGCTCTGGGATGTCTACTGTATAATAGTTCGAATGAAGAGAACCCCATTGAGGACTGTGGTACTTCCCAGATGGCAAACATTGAATAGGGCAGTGACATATCCCAATCCTTCCCATCTTTGGAGACCACTTTCTTTAGCATTCAGTAGATTTAAGGGTTTTGTTAAATCTTTCCACTAGACCATCTGCCTGTGGGTGCACAACTGTTTACACAATTACTTTGTAACCTTGGACATAAAAGGAGTCCCCCGATCCATAAGGGTATGATCAGGAATAGCATGATCAGGAATAGCAGCATTTTGAATCCGGAGATCCCATAACCGCCATGACCCATGGGCGAGTATCACTCGGCTCACTGAGTATAGGAGAGCCTCCGCCCAGTGTTGCGCACCTGGCACAGATGTGGTGCACAGTCCATGAGACCGGTTTAGGGGAAACTGATCACCTGCCAACCTCATTATGGGAACCCCCCTCATTATGGGCTCGGTTCTGACTGACCCCAGCAGATGGTCGTGTCCATTTTGCAGGCTCCTGGACTTGAAGGATTTGGAATGATACCCGCAGTGGAGCATAGTCTCTTACCAAGTCCTGGGTGGCCATATAACAAGGCTAACCATCTGACCTTCATTACCTGTGTCCCCTTGTCCCACGCATCACTGTATAGGTACTGTCAGAGTGTGCACCAACCAGTCGACAACTACCCTCTCTACCATCTGGGCTGGGCTCATGGTTGCAGGTTGGTGCCACTTTTTTACCAAATGGAACAGGTAATATGCCTGAAAACTAGCTCGTCGGGCCTTCATAAAGGTCCACTTGAAAACTCTCTGTGCCTGTACATAAGTATTAACCCAAATCCGGGCAAGGATCTCACCTATGAGCTTCCCATAGTCCTGGGCATTTTCCCAGGTGAAGTCAAAATAGGCCTTCTGACTGTCTCCCATCAGGAACAGGGCTGCCACTTCAGCCCACTGGGAGTTAGGCAAACTTTCCCGCTCCGTGGTTCTTTCAAACAATGTGTGGAAGTGGACCACCTGCTGTAGGAGTTCCTCCATTATCCTTCGATTTGCAGCGGGATCAATCCATTGCCATGGGTGACTGTACCACCGTGTAACTCGTCCGTGCGGCAATGGCATTGCTCTCTCTGGCTCTTACCTGTGTTCAGTCTCACACAGACCTGACACACCCAACCATAATCTGAAAGTTTAAATGGGAATTGCAGACATGGGATACTCCCAAAACCAAGAGTGGAGAGAGAAATCCGTCCCACTAACTTCCTACAGATATCTCCAAAAATAAAAGTCCATGTCAGGTTTCCCGAAATCTGAGTTGGTCGAATAGCTTGACCAAGCCCTCACTCTCTTTATCTTTGAATTGTAACCACAGCTGTGGCTGTAATTGCAATGCTCTCCAGTGAGTTCAGTATGCTTCTATGCACATCCTGGGGGACACATAACGACCCTTGCATATGATCCCCTCACACCTCACAATATTTATATATTATATATGATACCTATTTATATAGTGCCATTCATTTCCAATGCATTGTACACACATTATCATCACTGTCCTCATTGGGGCTCATAATCTAATTTCCCTATCACTATGTCTTTGGAGTATGGGAGGAAACCGGAGAACCCAAAGGAAACCCACGCAAACACAGGGAGAGCAGGCAAACTCCTTAGTAGGGCATCCAATTTTATAAAATCTTTACTACAATACACAACAAAATAGTTTCGGGTATTGTGAAATTATCGTAACATTGATAGTGACAACGGGGCCATCTGTGTGGGCAAGAATGAAAAATATAAGGAAATTTGCCTACGGTGATATACTGGTTTCCTCCCCATAAGATGTTAGTGCAGCTGTGTATCTAAGCAATTAATGTGTGGTTAGAAGTAGGAGGTAGCGTATAGTTTCCCTCACGCAGCGCTCTACTTCCTGTACATCATATTCAAGGTATATGTTGAGCGTCCTCTATTATTAGTCTGTCTTCTCTTTATTCTTCCCTCGTGGACCTGACTGAAGAATTACTTAACGGTGGACGCATCTTACTTCTTTCCTTATTTTATCTTATAATTGCTCCTCTGATGTCAGACTCAGCACTAGAGACACAGTTGTAACTATTACTAGAATGTTTTTACTTTTACATACTTTTGTGCTAATTTTTGGCTCAAGTAATTTTTTTTTGCCTTCATTTCACCAAACTCTTTCTCCACTCTTGGACATAAATTCATTTTTCTTGAGCCACAAGGAACTGTAATATCTCAAATGTTCGGCACCTTCTGTCATGGCCTTTATCTTGAAGCTCCTTGGGTATGGAGGGGAAAAGAAACATCTAGTGGAATGTCCATGGCTCCGTCGGGATATTAACCCGGAACAGGACTGGGAAATCCTCACTGAGCTTGGAGATGGGGCGTTCGGAAAAGTCTACAAGGTAAATAGTATTAATGAATATAAGAGCAATACAAGGGTCTCTATGATTGTGTGGCCTGTAGTCCAGGGCTGGTTTTAAAGGGTGGTAGCCAGGACAATTGCCAAAAGATTATATTTTCTAGGGTCCTCCCCAAGGAAAAAAACTCTAAGGAGCAACCTAAGAGTAGAGAATTTCCCTTCCAATGGCAATATTGTGCGGCTCACCTGTGGTAGTATCATTTGGAAATGTTAAGGCTGTGGTATTTTGAAATTAGATGCTATTGTGTGAGCGTGGTTTTCAGATGTATACATTAAGATAGACAGATAGATAGATAGATCATTAAAAGAAGAGCTCTAGTTAAAAAACGTAATCTCAGGCTTTTAGCTTAAAAGATCTTGCAAGACACTTATCAGTTCGCATGTTGTCATGGAGAAAGCACTACCGAAATTTTTTTTGCTATTGTTAGATGTCAAATTATAGCCTCAATTTTCTTCCTTGTATCAATTGCCAAAGCTATATTTAAAGCAGATCTGTCACCAGATCTAACAATACCAACTGCATACATTATTAAATAGATGTTTTAGACCTAATGAGGCTGGTGTACTTGTTTTCAAAATGCAATACCATAATGGCTGTATAATCCATATTGATATTTATATATTCATATTTTTGTTCCATACAACATTTATTTTAATATCATGATTATACAGTCACTCAGATTCCATTTTAAGTATAATACTGTAGATCTGCATATTAATAAATGCAGTTCTTATGTTTTAATCTGTTGACCGATGCCTTTTAAGGCTCATGCACATGACTGTAAAAATGGAACGAGTGCTAATATCCATCTAATTTTACGGATGGCACTCTTTCCCATGTTATTCAATGTGGCCATGCACATGTCCAATTTGCGACAATCAGAACGCACTCGGCCATTCAAATTTATGGGTCCCTGGGGAAAATCGGATCCGCACTCAGTTGACATCCGAATGAGGTCCAATTTTCACAGATTCACTGAGTGGACTAAATGGAGTAACTTTTTTTTTTAACCTCCTCATCCGAGAAAATATTATCGCACTTTGACCTGTGTCTGATTAGAATAGGAGTAGCATAAATGGACTTATTCTCAGAAGAGAGAAAACTGGTCTTGTGACCTTAACCTAAGGATGCATTGATGAAGAAGACATGCTGAAGAACACCTGCACCCATTAAATATCCCAAGATCTCCGAATTGGCGGGCATAAGAATCCGCTTTTTTAAATTAGATCATGGTTTTCCGTGCGAGATCGCCATTCATTTCCACAGGCTGTGGCTTAGAGTGGCATGTAAAAGTTTGGGTACCCCTGGTCAAAATTACTGTTATTATGAACAGTTAAGCAAGTTGAAGATGACATGATCTCTAAAAGGGCTGAAGTATAGATGACACATACAGTATGTTGCCATATTGCCATCTATTCCTAAAAGGTTCCTTAGTCTGTTTCAGTAGGCTCCACAATCATGAGGAAGACTGCTGACTTGACAGATGTCCAGAAGGAAGTTATTGACACACTCCACAAGGAGGGTAAGCCACAAAAGCTCATTGCTAAAGAAGCTGGCTGTTCACAGAGTGCTGTTTCAATAGGTCAACATTTCAGATTTTAAAATAATTTTTTAAGCTGGTGTTAAAAAGTATTCTAATTTACTGAGATAATGAGTTTTGGGTTTTCATTGGCAGTAAGCCATAATCATTAACATAAACAGAAAGAAACACTTGAAATAGATCACTCTGTTTGTAATGACTCTATATAATATGAGTTTCACTTTTTGTATTGAAGAACTGAAATTGTATTGAAGAACAGGCCACTCCAAAGTCTTAATCTGGCTTAAGAAAAACAATTCAGAGGAGGACTTGCTGGTGTGTTTTGGATCATTGTCCTGCTGCATAACCCAAGTGTGCTTCAGAATGAGGTCATGAACAGATGGCCAGACTTTCACCTACAGGTTTTTTTGGTAGCTTTCATGGTTATATTTACCACAACACGTCCTCCAGGTCCTGAAGCAGCAAAACAGCCCTAGACCAACGTACTACCACCACCATATTTTACTGTTAGCATGATGTTCATTTTCTGAAATGTATTACTTCTACGCCAGATGTAATTGAACATACACCTTTGAAAAAGATCAACTTTTGTCTTGTTTGTCCAGAGAGTATTCTCCCAAAAGTCTTTAGGATCATCAAGATATTTTCCTGCAAAACTGAGACAACCTTTTATGTTCTTATTCCTCAGCAGTGGTTTTCATCTTGGAACTCTGTCATGCAGGTCATTTTTGTCCAGGCTCTTTGTTATGGTACAGTCATGAACACTGACCTTAACTGAGGCACGTGAGGCCTGCAGTTCTTAGGATGTTGTTGTGGGGTCTTTTGTGACCTCATGGATGAGTCGTCACTGTGCTCTTTGGGTAATTTTGGTTGGCTAGTCACTCCTGGGAAGGTTTACCACTGTTCCATGATTTGCCATTTGTGAATAATGGCTCTCACAGTGATTTGATGAAGTCCCAAAGCTTGATAAATGGCTTTATAACCTTTTCCAGACTGATAGATCTCAATTACTTTGTTTCTCATTTGTTCCAGAATTTCTTTGGATTGGATCGCAGCATGATGTCTAGCTTTTGAGGATCTTTTGATATACTTCACATTGTCAGACAGGTTCTATTTAAGTGGTTTCTTGATTGAGAACAGGTGTGACTTTAAGCAGGCCTGCATGTGGCTAGGGAATTTGAACTTAGCTTCCTAAAGATGTGATAAACTACAATTAATTTATGTTTTTATGGGGAGGAGGGATACCGTATTTTTCGGACTATAAGACGCACCGTACCATAAGACGCAACCCAAATTTGGGGTGAAAATTGCAGAAAAAAAGATTTTTTATAAGATGGGGGTCCGTCTTAATGTCCGAATTTAAGATCTCTTACCTGAGGGCAGGCAGTGGCAGAGCAGGGTCACAGGAGGCATGGTGGTGACAGAGGTGAGGTGATGCAGAGGTGCGGTGGACGGAACGGCGTGCACCTGAGCAGGGTCCCATCCTGCTTAGGTGGGCGATGCCATGGCCTGGTGTCCATGGGGAGGTTGCTGTGGTGGCGGCAGATGTGCGGTCACTTCCTCAGGTGGCGGCGGCCAGGGTCCCTTCCACATTTGAGGTGACGCCACAGCAGTAGTGAAGGAGAGCAGCAGAGCTGGGTGAGTCACGGCTTTCCTGGTGGCGGTGGGCTTACCGGCATTGTGGCGGCGACAGAGGTGCGGGGATGATGTGGCGTGGTGAGCTGTATGGCGTGAGCAGGGTCCCATCCATATTTGAGGTGAATCCGCGGCCCGGTATTGATGGAGAGCAGCAGAGCTGGGTGAGTTACGGATTTTTCCGGTGGCGGCGGCCATCTTGCTGAGGCCGCGCGTGCGCAGATTTACTACTCTGCGTCCCAGGGCTTCAGGAAAATGGCTGCGGGAGGCCGCGCGTGCGCAGATGGAGATCGCGGTGGCCATTTTCCTGAAGCTGAGATCTCAATCTGCGAACTCGGCTTCAGGAAAATGGCCGCCGCGATCTCCATCTGCGCACGCGCGGCCTCCCGTGGCCATTTTCCTGAAGCCCTGGGACGCAGAGTAGTGAATCTGCGCACACGCGGCCTCAGCAAGATGGCCGCCGCCACCGGAAAATACCGTAACTCACCCAGCTCTGCTGCTCTCCATCAATACCGGGCCGCAGATTCACCTCAAATATGGACGGGACCCTGCTCACGCCATACAGCTCACCGCGCCACATCATCCCCGCACCTCTGTCGCCACCACAATGCCGGTAAGTCTGCGTTCCAACTATAAGACGCACCCCCCATTTTCCTCACAATTTTTTTTGGGGAAAAAGTGTGTCTTATAGTGGGAAAAATACGGTAATCACTTTTTCATACATGGCCATGTAGGTTTGGATTTCTTTTTTCCTTAATACTAAAGACCTTCATTTAAAAACTGCATTTTGTGTTTACTTGTGTTACCTTTGTCTAATATTTAAATATGTTTAGTGATCTGAAACATTTACGTGTGATAAACAAGCAAAAGTAAAAACAACTGTATCTCCTCCTGATATGTCTATTTTAGCAAAGCGTTCCCCAAAAATATCAAATCTTTTATTAAAACTCTCCATTGTGATATCCCTCTGTTATTACTCCTGGAAGTATAGGAATACATTTCAAACAAGGCATTATTATTCTTTATACTGGTCTATGAGCTGCAGTGCTCAAGAACGGCCACTGCACAGTGCGCAGAGATGTGGTGTCCTGGTTCTGCTTTGATGGAACCAGAACTTCGACCCCCACCAATCTTGATGACCTATCCTGTCCATTTCTTAATCACGACATTACTGATTTCCTATGTCAGCTAAAGACCTGCAACCTACTGCTACTGCGACGCAGAGTCGCAAATGTTTCCAAATGTGTTGGATTTTCTGTTGCAAGTTCTTTTGGCCAGATTTTACAGCAACATTTTGATTTTTAAAGCAAAATTGCAGCTCTAAAATAGTCACACAACAGCAAGTTGCACAGATGTTTTGATTACACGACTGACAATTGCTGTCACACCAGCACTACTACACTTGTATTGAAAGTCTTAAGTGGTATCTTTTCTTTATTAAACCTGCATTTTGGAAAACAAACCCTTCTAGTTGGGGTTACACACACAGGTCTCTTGAACAAAGATCGCTATGCGCCACTGCTGTTCCGCAGCATAATACATGTAAATGGGGCAAGAAGCAAGACACAAAAAATCCAGCTGGTTATGGCGTTTTGTGATTTGCTTGTCCTGGTGACTCGCGGGTTGAAATGTGAACTTATTAGGGATGAGCGAACGTGCTCGGTGATATTCGGTTATCATCACTCGAGTATCACAGTGCTTGTAAATCAGCGCGCAATGGGCGGTGCTCAATGTAAATCTCTAATCCTGCATCTTTGACACCTGTTACACAGTCAATAAGCATGCGGGGATTGTCTGTGAGTCACTGTAATGCCGTAGCTATCTTGGTTCTGGCATTGCTGTTATTGGCTGGCCGTCTGACGTCATCAGGGATTAAAAAAGGACAGGCGCCCCCAGCTCAGCACAGTTATATCATAACACAACTCTGTGTCATTTCACATTGTAGGGAAAGAGTGCTGGCCTAGGCAAGTGTGTTTGCACATTATAACGAATCAGAGGCCTGTTCGTGTTGGTACTGGTGCTGAAGCTGAGCCATCATACGAACAGCCCTTCTAAGGGCTAATCGTTTGCAGCACATGTAATCGCTGCAAACAAGTCGCAGGAACAGTCGCAGGAACAGGAAGAGTGACAGAATCCAGTCTGTAGACAGGGATTAGGCATGTGCAGTCTGTTGGCAAATATATAGCTGCAGTTTTTTTTGTGGGGGCTGAAAAAAATGAATATATTTTGACCCATCAAGTATTACATGCTTTGAGGTCCTTTTTTGTGTTATATAACACAACATCATTGAAACATTTTCCTGGACTACATTTTTCAGCCATACACTATTCCGTAGAGTGGAGTAAATATCTATGACCTCTAAAACTGCCAAAAAGCTTTTCAAAATTTTGTAGGACTCCATTTCTCAGACATACAGTGTTACATGTCCAAATATTAGAAAATAGCCAACAGCACAACTGATATAGGGATGCCCGTTCTAGTTCCACTGGACCCAAATGGAAAAGTACATACTGCAGCAAAGTGAAGGACAGCATCCAATCCAGGTGAAGTATAAAAACTCCTTTATTGTGCCAAATGCATTTAAAGGACTTTTTATACTTCACCTGGATTGGACGCTGTCCTTCACTTTGCTGCGATACAGTGTTACATAGTCTGTGAACATTTCTGTGATCTGTCCATGATTGGTGCCATCTGGTAGACACAGAGAATTTCCACTGACTCATGGCGTCAGCCCTCAATCTGTACTCGGTCCTCAGCCGCCACTTTATCTCCTGATGTGTTCAGGAATATTCCCTGTGCTTTTACCAATGCACTTACTGGTATTGTCCACTTAACGACTGACATGTGGACAAGCGCTTGTGGCCAGAGATGCTACATTTCCCTGACGGCACACTGAGTGACCCCACTGTGGAGGCTGTGAAGCTTGGCAAGCTCACACACATACCATGCTTGGCACATGTGCTCAACTTGGTAGTTCAGCGGTTTCTGAAAAGATACCCAGATTTGACAGAGCTTCTGAATACGGAATGCTGCTTCAGCTCCCATTTTGGCAAGTTGGCTACAGCTGCCACCGCTCTGGCAGTGCTGCAGCACACATGCAAGTGCCAGCTCACCGACTGGCGTGCAAAGTCACCACGCACTGAAGCTCCACATTACACATGCTAGCAAAGCTTTGTGAGCAGAATAGGCCAGTGGTTGAGTATTAGTCCATCACACCTGGTCAGCATCCGCACATAACGACTGAAGAGTGGACATGGAGATCTGATATTTTTTGGGGGGGTCTCTAAGTCTTTGAGGGCTCCACAAAGATGGTTTGCAGGGATGATGCCATAGTCAGCTCAACTATCCCGGTTCTGTGCCTACTTAAACAGTCACTGCTCACAATTAAATTAAAAGCTTTGTATGCGGACCTGGTGGGAGTTGGAGGAAGACATCACACAGACAGATTGTAGCCAGCCCAGCCTCATCTCATCTTCTCAGTTTGGATTGGTAAACAATGAGGCGGTGGATGCTGAAAAGGAAGAAGAGGAGGAAATGGAGATGGTGGCTAGCGCAACAGAGGCTAGTAGCTACACAACCTTTGTCCATCTCTCCTATGTGGATGGGCTGAGGAAGAGAATGAGGAGCAAGAGAGCGAGGAGGAGGAGATGGAGAGTCATCATCATGGTGGAGACAGTGAAGTGTTGGCTGTATGGAGCTTGGCACATACAGTGGGGAAAAAAAGTATTTAGTCAGCCACCAATTGTGCAAGTTGTCCCACTTAAAAAGATTAGAGAGGCCTGTAATTGACATCATAGGTAGACCACCACTATGAGAGTCAAAATGAGAAAACAAATCCAGAAAATCACCTTGTCTGATTTGGCAAGATTTGTTTTGCAAATTATGGTGGAAAATTAGTATTTGATCATTAACAAATGTTCATCTCAATATTTTGTTATATATCTTTTGTTGGCAATGAAAAAGGTCAAACGTTTCCTGTAAGTCTTCACAAGGTTGGCACACACTGTTGCTGGTATGTTGGCCCATTCCTCCATGCAGATCTCCTCTACAGCAGTGATGTTTTGGGCCTGTTGCTGGGCAACACGGACTATTGCTCCCTCCAAAGGTTTTCTATTGGGTTGAGGTCTGGAGACTGGCTAGGCCACTCCAGGACCTTCATATGCTTCTTACGAAGCCAATCCTTCGTTGCCCTGGCAGTTTGCTTGGGATCTTTATCATGCTGAATGACCCATCCACATTTCATCTTCAATGCCCATGCTGATGGAAGGAGGTTTGCACTCAAAATCTCACGATACATGGCCCCATTAATTCTTTCATGTACACAAATCAATCGTTCTGTCCCTTTGCAGAGAAACAGCCCCAGAGCATGATGTTGCCACCCCCATGCTTCACAGTAGGTATGGTGTTCTTTGGATGCATCTCAGCATTCTGTCTCCTCCAAATACGACGAGTTTTGTTTCTACTAAACAGTTCTACTTTGGTTTCATCAGACCATATGACATTGTCCCAATACTCTTCTGGATAATCTAAATGATCTTTAGCAAACTTTAGACGGGCCTGGAAATGTACTGGCTTAAACAGGGGGACACATCTGGCACTGCAGGATTTGAGTCCCTGGTGACATAGTGTGTTACTGGTGGTAGCCTTTGTTACGGTGGTCCCAGCTCTATGAGGTCATTCACTAGGTCCCCCCATGTGGTTCTAGGATTTTTGCTCATCATTCTTGTGATCATTTTGACCCCATGGGGTAAGATCTTGCGTGGAACCCCAGATCGAGGGAGATTATCAGTGATCTTGTATGTCTTCCATTTTCTTATTATTGCTCCCACAGTTCATTTAATCACACTAAGCTGCTTGCCTATTGCAGATTCAGTGTTCCCAGCCTGGTGCAGGGCTACAATTTTGTTTCTGGTGTCCTTCGACAGCTCTTTGGTCTTCACCATAGTGGAGTTTGGAGTCTGACTGTTTGAGGTTGTGGACAGGTGTCTTTTATATGGATAACAAGTTCAAACAGGTGCCATTATTGCAGGTAATGAGTGGGGGACAGAGGAATCTCTTAAAGAAGAAGTTACAGGTCTGTGAGAGCCAGAAATCTTGCATGTTTTTAGGTGACCGAATACTTATTTTCTACCACAATTTGCAAAATAAATCTTGTCAAATCAGACAAGGTGATTTTCTGGATTTGTTTTCTCAATTTTGACTCTCATAGTTGTGGTCTACCTATGACGTCAATTACAGGCCTCTCTCAACTTTTTAAGTGGGAGAACTTGCACAATTGGTGGCTGACTAAATACTTTTTTTCCCCACTGTATGGCCAACTGTACATACCGCTGCCTGTCCCGTTATTCGTTATGCGTTACGCTCATCTTGGCCAAAAAATGAGTACTGGCTGTTCACCCAGCTAGACCCACGCTACAAGGAAAACTTTGCATCTTTCTTCCTGAGGTGGAGAGGTTTTCTAAAATGGTGCTATACCAGAAGGCCATTGTGGAAAATATATGTAAAAAATGATATGAATTGTCCTTCTATGCTTTGGAGATGTTGTGCTGCCCTGCCGCTAGCATCTTGTGTAGGTGGGTTTTTAATAATTGACAGGAGCTTCCCCAGGCTCAGTCTCATAAAAATGAACAAAGCCTGGATTAGCCCGCACTTTTCCAAACCACCAGATGACCGCAGCACATAAAGTATTTGGAATATTCAATATTTTAATGAGGTCCGCCAGTTTAAACCATTAAACCCCTGACCCTTCATAACTTCTTTTACTCTAAAGCCTCAATGAACACACCAGGCTTAAATTGGATTAATTGGCCACAGCAGCCTTTTATTAACATTTAATACAAAACAATTTAAACAATATCCTCTCAGAAGGGGTGGTCCTCGAAACCTCAATCTATAAACCACAAATATCCAAATTCCACCTTGGCCCCACCGGGTTAAGTCTCACCCCCAGCCGCTAAGTACCAGCTCGGAGGCAGATAATAACTAACATAGCTAAACCCAAAAAGAACATCAACGAGTCCCTTAATCATTCCTTCCGTGGGATTATTTAAACCCGTCCACTCTAATTCACCCAGGGGGAGTCCAGGACCACTTGAGATCCACCCCCCTCCAATCCATCATTCTCCAATTCTACCAACTTCGAGGACCTCCCCCCATGCCACTAACATAAATGTTTTGACCCCTTAAACATTTATGTCCCCCACACCTTTAAACCACTTTCAATGCCATCTTGTATGGCCAAACACCACAAGTCTGTGCCGACAGCATTCAAAAGAACTCCGTCCGTCCTCCAAATTTTCCCTTATCCTCACTTCAAATACACATGTTACACCACTGCCATACTTTAATTCTCGCTTTATTCACCCCGTCAATAGACCAAGCACCCCCTCCAAACCTTCCTGGGGAATAATATCTGACCAGATTACCAAAACCTTCGGGAACATTGCCCACAGTCTCAACATATCCAACTTGATATTTTTTATTAATTCCTACAAGGCCTCTTGCCTAAATCATTCCCCCCCAAATCTATGACCACGAAATCCGGCGCATGGTCCAAACGAACAAAATGGTGAAACTCGGGTAAAAATTGCTTCCAGACCATTCCCTGTTTACCAATCCAACGCAGCACTGCCGAATCCCATGAGAAACCCAACTGACGTCCATCCAGATTAACCGCTGCCAGCATCGCAGCCCAGAAAATGAACGTGTGTCCCAGTATCTATATGAGCAGCTGAACAAAAGAACAATAACACAACATCAGACAATCACATACATTCTCACTAAGCCAAATCAGGGTGAACATACAACCGAAATCTTGCAGACTCCCAACACCCAATCCTCTTCACCATTCCTTCGCCCAAACCCATACTAGCTGCCTCCGTGGCTGCTACGATCGGAAATGAATGACCACTGTAATCCTTTGCCGAGATGCCCCCCAGCTCCAAACAACACTTAAATATAGCGATGAACTGGAAAGGCGACAAAAAGGAACCGTTGCATGGACTAATAAAGGATTACTCAACACGCCACCCTGCCTCATGAAGCAACTTACACAGACCCTCACAGCCTGCACGGAAGTCTCCACAACTCTGCAGGACACTCCAGGCCCGATGAATCCGCTCGAGGTGCCAGCTCCCAATAGCGATCCCACTGTAAAAGAAAAAGAGCATCAGCAACGGGATTAAACACTACTGACCTCACCTCAGCCACAACCCACAAATTAAACACCAAGCCCAAAAAGGCCAAGTGCTGCAACAACCGCCGAAGTCGCTGATGATAATGAGTTTATCACCGCAAGAACCCCCTCGAGCTCGCAGGGAAAACAAATCTTTTTATTTCTTACGCTTCCACCTCACAACGACAATGTCACAACAATGGGAAATAAATTAGGCATGTTTCCACTACCGGTTGAATCCAGATAAATTTACCGTTGTACTCCTCCAAAGGGTGCCCACACCTTCAAGCCCTCCGTCAATTCCTTCTTCAATCTGATAAAATGTACAGGTGATTTCACCCCCACCGTCACCAAAGATATCCGACAACAAAAAGCTCGACCCATTGGCATTACCCTGCAAGCAAAATTTAGCTTGCCTAACAAAGACTGCAAATCCCACAACATTATTTTCCACGAACCACCCGCTTTCAAGACCTCCACCCGCAAAGCGATCACCTTCTCATCAGGTAATCTACACTCCATTGCCATAGTATCGATCTCAATCCCCAGAAAACTCAATGAAGTCACCGGCCCCACTGTTTTCTCCACTGCCAACAGAACCCCAAATTTCTTTGCCATACGTTTCATCGTATGCAATAACATAGAACAATCAGAAGCCTGAGCTGGACCAATAAACAAAAAATCATTGAGATAATGAATGCACAAATTCAAACCGACTTGTCCTTAACAACCCATTCCAAAAAAGTGCTAAACTTTTCAAAATAAGCACAGGAAAGTGAACAACCCATAGGAAGACAACGATCAACAAAAAATCCTCCGTCCCAAAAACAGCCTAACAAATGCATGCTATCAGGGTGTACCGGTAACAAACGAAATGTCACTTCTATGTCAGTTTTTGCTAACCACGCCCCTTTATCACACAACCGCACCAAATCCATAGCTGCATCAAACAATGTGTACAACACAGAACACAACTGAGGATCGATTCCGTCATTCACTGAATACCCTTTAGGAAAGGATAAGTGATGAATTAACCTGAATTTATTGGGCTCTATCTTTGGAAGCACCCCAAGTAGTGAAACCCTCAAGTTATTGAGGGGAGCCACTGCAAATAGACCCACCATTCTACCCAAAGAAACCTCCTTCTGTAACTTATCAGTAACCGCTTCAGGAAACTGCATCGCCGACTTTAAATGTTTTGTGGATAACCGAACTTCCTGTTCAACAAACGGGATTTTGAAACTGTTCCTAAAATCATCTCTCAACAAAACAGCCACCGCTGCATCGTGGTACCTATTTGGAAATCCCTCCATCATGTCCAGCCGTACCGGCGTCACCCCTTTTATCAATGTTATCGCCCCCCTCCCCTTTGTCTGCCCCCTTTAAAACATTTTCTTGCTCCATGCGTGCCCCCACAGGCTGAACACTCATGCTTAAATTTGCACGACCCCTCATTGAACGAGAAACACAGTCCTCTTGCATTGCCACTAAGTGCCCTGACTGTCCCGAACCCCTGGTGCCCCTTGGAAAAGGCTGACTACTTTTTCCCAACCTAGACTGAACTATAACCCTCATCCACAAAGCTATATCCTTATGGTCCCAGCCAATACTGGGCCGAACCGCTTTCTTCTGATGAAACTGTGCGTCGTATCTCAACCAGCCCTGAATGCCATATACCCAATAAGCATCACCTATAACGTCCATATAACAAAAAAAGCCAGAACAATTAACAGGGGCCTTCTCATCAATCACACTAGCCTACATGGCGAATGCCTGCAACCAATTAGAGATTGTTATAGTAATTAAACGATACGTCCTCTTCTCTTCATCCTCCTTCTTGGAATCCTCTTTCCTCATCCTATCTAAATTAAAACGATCTAACGCCAACAAAGAAAATATTTCAATGTGTACCCGTTTACAGATCTTCTCTCTAAATTCCTGCTTCAGGTGAGCCTCCAATGGTCCCTCAAAAACATACATATACCTCACCCTTCGCTGCATCATCCAAGCGCATTGCGTCATGCTTCTCTTTTCCCCCACTTGCCCCTGGTTGGCCTAAATCCACTGGATCATCTGCTGGTGTAGTAACATTGGATGCCCCGCCACTTCCCCCCGACGATGCTGAAACACCTGCCCCCGCACCAGAATTACCATACCCAAAAAAATTCTCAGTGAACTCCCGACTCTAAAGCAGCGCTAGAATTCCCCAGCCATGCGGCAGACAGTGATACCCCTCCCTGAAGCCCCCCGGACCCCCATAATATAGCTAAATCTCTTAACCCATGCAGAATTAACCCCATAGCCCCGTTAACTCCCCCAGAAAATGCATCCTAACTCCTAAGCTCTGGGGAAGCTAACATCGGGTTATTAGGAAATAAATGGTCATTATCACCTAGCTGCCTGGGCGCTGTGAGCCCAGCAGAGAAGATCCAGAATCCTGTAGTGGTTCTCCTGATCCCATCCTGTGCCAATCTGAAGTAGATTCTGCAGCTCCTGGGTCTCCCTGGCCGCTCCTGCTCCCAGCATCTCCTGCTCTGCTTCAGATGAGAGGGAGGCCGACTCCTTCCCCTGCTGTAGGCCCTGCTGCATCACTGGATTCCTCCCACTTCTCTGATGCAGGGCAGCCGACCTGCATCGCTCACTGGAGGGTCTCCGGAGGGGTTCCTGTTTCGGCGCCCGACCCGGGGGTGATCTACGGACTTAAGCACACCAGAGGCCTAGACCTCCGTGGCCGGCATTCCTCTGATGGAGCCTGGGCATTTCCGGCTACCATCCCCTGCAGCAGGCCGCTCACCGATGCCTGCAGTCATTCAGTGCCTTGGGTGCCTGTCGCGTCCCTCAGCCTCTGCAGCAAGGCCTCCACGTCCATGACTACAGGTACCCTACAGCTTCTTTCTCTATCAAGGGGGTACTTAAAATGGTTGCCCCAGCCAAAATGGCTGACCCTTATATACTGGCCCCTAACCCTATCTCTAACCCCTCCTCCCCCATGACCAAACCCCTTCTTCACCTATAACAATCTATTAACCCCCAATCTACTACCTAGCTATCCAGCTCACTACATTCTCATGCTAACCTGTCATGTCGGCCTCCCTTCAAGGCCAGGGGCCCAGTACGGCCTCTCTAGACCTTATTCATCTGCATTATGCTGGGATGCAACAACAGCAAAGAGCGACTTTTGGCCACATTAAATGTGTCACAGCTAAAATCTTTGTGTAACTCCAGCGTTAGTGAAACTTTAAAGAATGCAGAATGTGAGTTTTAAAAATCTGTAATAAAATCTGATTTTGCTCTGTTCTTCTCATCCACTAAGGCTGGTTTCACACTTGCGTTTTGATCTGCAGCTTTTTTTAAAAAACGCATGTGGTGAAAAAACGCATGAAAACGCATGCAAACGGTGCGTTTTTTAGACGCATGCGTTTTTGCGGCAAAAAAAAAAAGCGGCAAAACGCGGCGTTTTCCCGCATTTACATGCGTTTTTTCCCGCGTTTGCGTTTTTGAAACGCATACTGAGAAGTGTGTGACAGCTGCCAATCATCAAAATCAACTAGAAAACACACTATTAATAGAATTAGCTAGGGTTAGGGTTAGGGTTAGGATCCCTAAGGTTAGGGTTAGGGGTAGCTTTTTATTAGAATGTCCTGGTCACCAGGTCACTGATAAGCCACCCCCCACCATCAAGGTGATAAAGGGATCCAAACCCTAACCCTAACCCTACCCCTAACCCTAACCATAGAGATCCAAACCCTAACCCTACCCCTAACCCTAACCATAGGGATCCAAACCCTAACCCTAAACCTACCCCTAACCCTACCCCTAACCCTAACCATAACCCTAGGGATCCTAACCCTAACCCTAAGGGTTAGAATCCTAACCCTAACGCTAAGGGTTAGGATCCCTAGGGTTAGGGTTAGGATCCCTAGGGTTACTAGGGATCCTAACCTTAGGGTTAGGGTTAGGGTTTGGATCCCTATGGTTAGGGTTAGGGTTTTCTTGTTTTTTTTGTGTTTTCTTGTGTTTTTCTATAAAAACGCATGCGTTTTTAACGCAAACAAACGCATGTGCTTAAAAACGCATGCGTTTACATAGACAGCAATGCATTTTTTTGCCGTGAAAAAATGCATGTGTTTTTTTGCGGCAAAAAAACGCCGCTAGAAATTACTACAGGTTGCATTTCTGCAAATGAACGCACGCGTCAAAAAACGCATGCGTTGCCGAAAACGCGTCAAAACGCATGCGTTTTTAATGTTAAATATAGGGGGAAAAAACGCATGCTTTTTTTTGCGTTTTTTAGCGCTAAAACGCAGCTTACAAAAACGCAAGTGTGAAACCAGCCTAATCTGTTCTATTTGCATTTCTACAATGTCACACTATTGTACTCACATGTTGTTTTTCGGTAATCTCAGGAGACTTGAGTTCCTTTTTTTTGCTATTAGAACTTTGATTAAGAATAAGATCTCTTACACAATGTCCCATCTTCCCCCAGACAAGCAATGAAAGGACTCTCTATTCATAGTTTCATAGCTTTTAAGGTTGAATGTACACGTAAGTCCATCGCGTTCAACCTATAGCTTAACATGTTGACCCATGGGGCAGACACTAATAGTTCCATATTAGGAGAAAAATTCCTTCCCAACTCCACATACGGAAATCAGGCTAGTTCCCTGGATCAACGCCCTCATCACAGAATCTAGTGCCCATAACCTGTAATATTATTTTTTTTTTTTAAGAAATACATCCAGGATTTTAGTAGTTAATTAATCAAAGTCTCACAGTAAAGAATCTGCGTCTGATTAAACCTTTCTCTTAGATGTAGAGGATTCTCCCTTGTCACTTTCAAAGGTCTAGGTGTAAAAAGCTCATTAGAAAGATCTCTGTACTGACCCCTCATATATTTGCACATTGTAATAAAATTGCCCTTAAAAATTCGTCTTTCAAAACTGAATAACATTGGTACTGCAATCCACCCATTCCCTTAATAACCTTGGTTGCTCTTCTCCTCCCGTTTTAGTTTAGCTATGTCCTTCTTATACACTGGAGACCAAAATACGGTAATACACAGTATTTTAAGCGTGACTTGTATAGAGCCCAAACTATGTTCTTGTCATGAGCATCTGTGCCTCCTTTAATGCATACCATTATTTTATTAGGCTTGGCAGCAGCTGCCTGACACTCACATGCCCAAGTCTAGTTCTATGACAGTTTTAACCAGTGTTTTACCTTTAGTACCTAATCATATATTTATTTCCTCTGACCACGTTTATGACCTTACATTAATCTACATTAGACTTTAATTACAAATTCTCAGCCCAAGCCGCCAGATTACATAAATCTCTTTGTAATATTAAATTACCCTCCTCTGTGTTGATTACCTTGCAAAGTATAGTATCATTATTCAGTATTTCTGTCTTGTAGAGCCTAATTTTTATCCGATACTTGATGCACTGGGGAATCTGCTGTTTCTACCATCATAAATTTGGGAAACCATGATGAACTAGCCAAAATACCAGAGAATAGATATTAAACTGATCCAGCAAATGATCAAATTTGGTGAGAAGAATCATAGGGGTGTACAGTGGTCCAAAGCTGGCCATACACATATGGTTGCCCACAGCCAAGTGCTCATTTGGCCATCAGTTATCTCTCCTGACTCCTCCATATACATGAACATTTGGCTCAGCCAATAATTTATACGTTTTCATAGGGGATAGTGGAGAAAGCTGCTGCCAAAGGACTCTGGCAGTGGCTTCTCTCCTGAAGAATAAAAGGGTCAAGTGTTCAAATTCAAACTGTCTGACCCTTAACTCCCCCAACATCATCTGTTGGGGAAGAGATGGAAGGCCCTCATAGACATTAGATGGGAGATCAAAACAGCTGAAATCGATGGGCTCAGCCAACTTTAGTAGAGTCTCAAGGAGTCCTATTAATGCCACTCTAATGTGGACAATAGAAGACCCCTTGTATTACGAATCCTGTCCCTACTGATCAATGCCTGTCCTCTACAAATGTAGCAATAGTCTTGATAAACATAGTGAAAATTCTTAATAAAACTATAAATTAAATTAACACAAATTTTCATATACTCTGAGTAAAAAACACCAAACTCCATAATGTGGAACCTTGAGAAATATTTCTAAAGTTAAAAATCCAAGTGAGGTGGCCAATAGGGTTGAGCGACTTTCATTTTTTAAGATCGAGTCGGGTTTTGTGAAACCCGACTTTGTCCAGAGTCGAGTCGAGTGCAGTCGGCCGATTATCGATAAAAGTCGGGGATCGACCGAAACACGAAACCCAATGCAAGTCAATGAGGAAGCATAGTCGGCAGTGAGTGGAGGCCAGGAAAACACCTACAGTGCCCATTTTAATGCCAAAAACATCCATTCTTGTTTCTGAAGCTTGTCAATCTTAATTAACTTTATAATAATAGTTGGGCATAGGAAATTGGGGGTCATTTGGCAAAAGTTGTGGGGGGTAGGGCTGGTTCAAGCCTTTAGTGGGCCCAGGAAAAGTGGACTACGTCACGGCGGTGGAGCAGGGAGAGGTAAGTATTTCAACGTTGCAAGTGCTGTGATCCTGAGCAAGCAGGGGGGGCCCACTCGTTCGCATTGGCACTGGCACAGGGCCCCTCAAAGTACGGCGGTGTGTTTGCATGGCGGGGGCGCCTCCCACCAGCAGCGACACTTTTGCGTACTCTGAGGGGCCCTGTGCCAGTGACGTCGCCAATGAGTATGCCCCCCCCACCTGATGAAGGAACCTGCACTTTCATCTGCACCTTCCTCTTTGTCCCTGTGTAAGGTGGTATGACATGCGGGAAGGGGAACCTTACTTTCAGCAGGGTCAGATTCTGGCTGTGTAGAGTGCAAGGGGAATGTAGTGGTCTAGGTCAATGTACCAGCAGACTCATCTAGCAGTGGCTGGGCAATGGGCAGGATGAGGAGGAAACAGATATAGGGCCAAAGAATAAAGTAGACTAAATGCAGTTCAAAATTGGTAACAGGACTAAACAGGCGGCATTGCTTTGTTCAGTGGAGTAGCAAACCCAAGAGCAGCAGACACTGTTTTAAGGGCCCAACCACACTAGTAGGCCAAATGCAGTTTAATATCTGATACTATAGGCCGAAAGCCAGAAGGTTGAAGCTCAGCTGTATTCAGTTGAGGGCAACACCAGGGAGGGGCAGACACCGTTAGTAGGCCCTAACCACCAATTTTTAAAAACACAGCACTTAATGAGAGCCAGAAGGTTGAAGCACAGCTGTATTCAGTTGAGGACAAACACCAGGGAGGGGCAGACACCGTCAGTAGGCCCTAACCACCAATTTTTAAAAACACAGCAGCACTTAATGAGAGCCAGAAGGTTGAAGCTCAGCTGTATTCAGTTGAGGACAAACACCAGGCAGGGACAGACACCGTTAGTAGGCCCTAAACACCATTTTTTTATTTAAAAACAGCACTTAATGAGAGCCAGAAGGTAGAAGCTCAGCTGTATTCAGTTGAGGGCAACACCAGGGAGGGGCAGACACCGTTAGTAGGCCGTAACCAAAGTTGAAGGTCAAATGCAGTTTAATATCTGATACTATAGGCCGAAAGCCAGAAGGTAGAAGCTCAGCTGTATTCAGTTGAGGTCAACACCAGGGAGGGGCAGACACCGTTAGTAGGCCCTAACCACCAATTTTTAAAAACACAGCACTTAATGAGAGCCAGAAGGTTGAAGCACAGCTGTATTCAGTTGAGGACAAACACCAGGGAGGGGCAGACACCGTTAGTAGGCCGTAACCAAAGTTGAAGGTCAAATGCAGTTTAATATCTGATACTATAGGCCGAAAGCCAGAAGGTTGAAGCTCAGCTGTATTCAGTTGAGGGCAACACCAGGGAGGGGCAGACACCGTTAGTAGGCTGTAACCAAAGTTGAAGGCCAAATGCAGTTTAATATCTGATACTATAGGCCGAAAGCCAGAAGGTTGAAGCTCAGCTGTATTCAGTTGAGGGCAACACCAGGGAGGGGCAGACACCGTTAGTAGGCCGTAACCAAAGTTGAAGGCCAAATGCAGTTTAATATCTGATACTATAGGCCGAAAGCCAGAAGGTAGAAGCTCAGCTGTATTCAGTTGAGGTCAACACCAGGGAGGGGCAGACACCGTTAGTAGGCCCTAACCACCAATTTTTAAAAACACAGCACTTAATGAGAGCCAGAAGGTTGAAGCTCAGCTGTATTCAGTTGAGGGCAACACCAGGGAGGGGCAGACACCGTTAGTAGGCCGTAACCAAAGTTGAAGGTCAAATGCAGTTTAATATCTGATACTATAGGCCGAAAGCCAGAAGGTTGAAGCTCAGCTGTATTCAGTTGAGGGCAACACCAGGGAGGGGCAGACACCGTTAGTAGGCCGTAACCAAAGTTGAAGGCCAAATGCAGTTTAATATCTGATACTATAGGCCGAAAGCCAGAAGGTTGAAGCTCAGCTGTATTCAGTTGAGGGCAACACCAGGGAGGGGCAGACACCGTTAGTAGGCCGTAACCAAAGTTGAAGGCCAAATGCAGTTTAATATCTGATACTATAGGCCAAAAGCCAGAAGGTAGAAGCTCAGCTGTATTCAGTTGAGGACAAACACCAGGGAGGGGCAGACACCGTTAGTAGGCCCTAACCACCAATTTTTGAAAACACAGCACTTAATGAGAGCCAGAAGGTTGAAGCTCAGCTGTATTCAGTTGAGGACAAACACCAGGCAGGGGCAGACACCGTTAGTAGGCCCTAAACACCATTTTTTATTTAAAAACAGCACTTAATGAGAGCCAGAAGGTAGAAGCTCAGCTGTATTCAGTTGAGGGCAACACCAGGGAGGGGCAGACACCGTTAGTAGGCCGTAACCAAAGTTGAAGGTAAAATGCAGTTTAATATCTGATACTATAGGCAGAAAGCCAGAAGGTAGAAGCTCAGCTGTATTCAGTTGAGGTCAACACCAGGGAGGGGCAGACACCGTTAGTAGGCCCTAAACACCAATTTTTTTTTTTTAAAAAAAAGCTTAATGAGAGCCAGAAGGTAGAAGCTCAGCTTTATTCAGTTGAGGACAACTTGAATTAGGGACTGCAGACAGACTTAGCAGGCTGTCCCCTGTGTGGACCATGCATCCAAGACATTAACCCATTGCGCCATAAAGGACACGTAACCTTCCGTGGCCATGCCTACAGGTCCATGTGTCTGTTGTCAGGTGTACCTTTGGACTCACAGATTGACAGAGTGCATGGACAATGCGGTCTTTTACATGCTGGTGGAGGGGTGGGATGGCTTTTCTCGCAAAAGAATTGTCAACTGGGTAGCTCATAGCGTGGTACAGCGTAGTCCATCATGGCTTTATTAATATTAAATAAAATAAAAAAATAGGCTCTATGCACTGTAAAATAGGTTCCAGGGGTAAACGGGCAGCATTGTTGTGGTCAGTGGAGGAGGATTGCAAGGAGGCACCGCAGACAGGCTTACTAGGCCTAAAATACCTAAAAATAGGCTCAAGGCAGTTTAAAATAGGTTACATGGATACACAGGAAGCTTTGTGGTCAGCGGAGGAGGAGTATTGCAAGTAGGGGCCGCAGACAGGCTATCAAAGGCCTAAAATAACAAACAATAGGCTCATGGCAGTTTTACATCGGTTACATGGATACACAGGCAGGCAGCATTGTGGTCAGTGGAGGAGTAATGCAAGTAGGGGCCGCAGACAGGCTATCAAAGGCCTAAAATAACAAACAATAGGCTCATGGCAGTTTTACATCGGTTACATGGATACACAGGCAGGCAGCATTGTGGTCAGTGGAGGAGTAATGCAAGTAGGGGCCGCAGACAGGCTATCAAAGGCCTAAAATAACAAACAATAGGCTCATGGCAGTTTTACATCGGTTACATGGATACACAGGCAGGCAGCATTGTGGTCAGTGGAGGAGTAATGCAAGTAGGGACCGCAGATAGGCTATCAAAGGCCTAAAATAACAAACAATAGGCTCATGGCAGTTTTACATCGGTTACATGGATACACAGGCAGGCAGGCAGCATTGTGGTCAGTGGAGGAGTAATGCAAGTAGGGGCCACAGACAGGCTATCAAAGGCCTAAAATAACAAACAATAGGCTCATGGCAGTTTTACATCGGTTACATGGATACACAGGCAGGCAGCATTGTGGTCAGTGGAGGAGTAATGCAAGTAGGGGCCGCAGACAGGCTATCAAAGGCCTAAAATAACAAACAATAGGCTCATGGCAGTTTTACATCGGTTACATGGATACACAGGCAGGCAGCATTGTGGTCAGTGGAGGAGTAATGCAAGTAGGGACCGCAGATAGGCTATCAAAGGCCTAAAATAACAAACAATAGGCTCATGGCAGTTTTACATCGGTTACATGGATACACAGGCAGGCAGGCAGCATTGTGGTCAGTGGAGGAGTAATGCAAGTAGGGGCCACAGACAGGCTATCAAAGGCCTAAAATAACAAACAATAGGCTCATGGCAGTTTTACATCGGTTACATGGATACACAGGCAGGCAGCATTGTGGTCAGTGGAGGAGTAATGCAAGTAGGGGCCGCAGACAGGCTATCAAAGGCCTAAAATAACAAACAATAGGCTCATGGCAGTTTTACATCGGTTACATGGATACACAGGCAGGCAGGCAGCATTGTGGTCAGTGGAGGAGTAATGCAAGTAGGGGCCACAGACAGGCTATCAAAGGCCGAAAATAACAAACAATAGGCTCATGGCAGTTTTACATCGGTTACATGGATACACAGGCAGGCAGCATTGTGGTCAGTGGAGGAGTAATGCAAGTAGGGGCCGCAGACAGGCTATCAAAGGCCTAAAATAACAAACAATAGGCTCATGGCAGTTTTACATCGGTTACATGGATACACAGGCAGGCAGGCAGCATTGTGGTCAGTGGAGGAGTAATGCAAGTAGGGGCCGCAGACAGGCTATCAAAGGCCGAAAATAACAAACAATAGGCTCATGCCAGTTTTACATCGGTTACATGGATACACAGGCAGGCAGCATTGTGGTCAGTGGAGGAGTATTGCAAGGAGTGTCTGACCCAGTACTCCCAAAATATAAATAGATGTTAATGTCTCGCAAAACAAACAAAAAAAAATAAAAAGGGTGGCATACTTAGGTACAGGGGTGGGCTCATCTGCTGAGTTTCTGACATAGTAATTTGGCAGTAAATATTTAATGGTGCCAATATAGGACACTGACCCAGACTACTTTAAGTAGCATCATAGATGTCTACAAATTGGTATTGTCAGTGCCAGACATTGAATGATGTCAGCGAATAGACTAAACATTGGTGGAGCTGTGCGAGATAATTTTGCACGTGGTAGAGCACAGTTTGAGCTGGGGGGGGGGGAACTCTCTTGTGGCCGGCGGTACCGCCCCAGGGCCCCTCATGTTACAACGGTGTGTCTGACGTTGGGTGCGCACCACCACCGCCAGAGACACTACATTGTACTATGAGGGACCCAGTGGCAGTGCCGTCGACCAAAAGCGGGCACACCCACCTCTTCAGACAAACAGCACTATAACGGGTGCTTGAGCCAAGTGGCAAGACCACGGCCCCGTGGGGGGAGTTTTCACATTGCGGGAGGTGTAAACCTGTCGTATGCTGGACAAACAGCTGCTGCAAATTAACAGATTGGAACACTCAGTAAGACCAGTCCACAAGCAAGCACTTTTTATAGGAAAGCTAGGTGTCAGCCGGGAAAGGTGGGGCAAAATAATTTGAAATCCAGGAGTAGTTCATTTTAATGAAGGTGAGATCATCCACATTTTGGGTAGCCAGACGAGTCCTTTTTTCGGTTAATATTGAACCAGCAGTACTGAATACTCTTTCTGATAGCACACTAGCTGCTGGGCAAGCAAGCTCCTGCAATGCATATTCTGCCAATTCAGGCCAGGTGTCTAATTTGGATGCCCAGTAATCAAATGGGAATGACGCTTGAGGGAGAACATCGATAAGGGCTGAAAAATAGTTCGTAACCATACTGGACAAATCTTGTCTCCTGTCACTTTGAATAGATGCTGCAGTACCTGTCCTGTCTGCGGTCATTGCGAAATCACTCCACAACCTGGTCAGAAAACCCCTCTGTCCAACGCCACTTCTGATCTGTGCACCTCGAACACCTCTGCCATGTAGCCCCCTGCAGCTTGTGTGAGACTGAGAACCATCACCGGCGCTGTGTGCTGGGAATGCCTGAATCAAACGGTCTACAAGAGTAGCTTGTTTGGTTGCTAATATTTGTTCGAGGTTCTCATGTGGCATAATATTTTGCAATTTGCCTTTATAGCGAGGGTCAAGGATGCAGGCCAACCAGTAATCATCATCGCTCATCATTTTAATAATGCGTGTGTCCCTTTTGAGGATACGTAAGGCATAATCCGCCATGTGGGCCAAAGTTCCAGTTGTCAAATCTGCGGTTGTGCTGGTTGGAGGGGCATTTACAGGCAAATCTACGTCACTTGTCTCCCTTAAAAAAACAGAACCCGGCCTTGCAACGCCACTAATTTCTGTTGGCCCAGGAGAAGCTTCCTCATTCAAAAAGTACTCATCTCCATCATCCTCCTCGTCCTCCTCCACCTCTTCGCCCGCTACCGCGTCCTCAACACGGCCCTGACCAGACAATGGCTGACTGTCATCAAGGCTTTCCTCTTCCTCGGCTGCAGACGCCTGCTCCTTTATGTGCGTCAAACTTTGCATCAGCAGACGCATTAGGGGGATGCTCATGCTTATTATGGCGTTGTCTGCACTAACCAGCCGTGTGCATTCCTCAAAACACTGAAGGACTTGACACAGGTCTTGTAGCTTCGACCACTGCACACCTGACAACTCCATGTCTGCCATCCAACTGCCTGCCCGTGTATGTGTATCCTCCCACAAAAACATAACAGCACGCCTCTGTTCGCACAGTCTCTGAAGCATGTGCAGTGTGGAGTTCCACCTTGTTGCAATGTCGATGATTAGGCGATGCTGGGGAAGGTTCAAAGACCGCTGATAGTTCTGCATACGGCTGGAGTGTACGGGCGAACGGCGGATATGCGAGCAAAGTCTGCGCACTTTGAGGAGCAGGTCGGGTAACCCCGGGTAACTTTTCAGGAAGCACTGCACCACCAGGTTTAAGGTGTGAGCCAGGCAAGGAATGTGTTTCAGTTGGGAAAGGGCTATGGCAGCCATGAAATTCCTTCCGTTATCACTCACAACCTTGCCTGCCTCAAGATGTACAGTGCCCAGCCATGACTGAGTTTCATTCTGCAAGAACTCGGACAGAACTTCCGCGGTGTGTCTGTTGTCGCCCAAACACTTCATTGCCAATACAGCCTGCTGACGCTTGCCACTAGCTGTCCCATAATGGCACACCTGGTGTGCAACAGTGGCAGCTGCGGATGGAGTGGATGTGTGACTGCGGTGGACGAGCTCTCGCTTCTGCATGAGGAGGAGGAAGAGGAGGAGGGGGGGCGAACGCCTACAGCCAACTCTTTCCTTGACCGTGGGCTAGGCAAAACTGTCCCAATATTGCTGTCCCCTGTGGACCCTGCATCCACCACATTCACCCAGTGTGCCGTGATGGACACGTAACGTCCCTGGCCATGCCTACTGGTCCATGCATCTGTTGTCAGGTGCACCTTTGCAGTCACAGACTGCCTGAGTGCATGGACGATGCGGTCTTTAACATGCTGTTGGAGTGCTGGGATGGCTTTTCTAGAAAAGAAGTGCCGACTGGGTAGCTCGTAGCGTGGTACAGCGTAGTCCATCAGCGCTTTGAAAGCTTCGCTTTCAACTAACCGGTAGGGCATCATCTCTAATGAGATTAGTCTAGCAATGTGTGCGTTCAAACCCTGTGTACGCAGATGCGAGGATGAGTACTTCCTTTTCCTAACAAGAGTCTCATGTAGGGTGAGTTGGACTGGAGAGCTGGAGATCGTGGAACTAGCGGTGGTGCCGGTGGACATGGGTGAGTGAGAGAGAGTTGGAGATGGTATTCTTGCCGGTGCCCTACATGCAGTGTTTCCTACTGCAAATCTGGCGATTCCCTGACTTCTTTGGCCTGGCGACGAAAGCTGCACAGATACTGCAGGTGGTGCGGGAAATGGTGGGTTTACAGTGAGCGAAGGGATGTAGCGTTGCTGACTAGCTTCATTGGCCGAGGGTGCTGCAACCTTTAGGAACGTTTGGTAGTTAGTCCAGGCTTGCAAATGCATGGTGGATAAATGTCTATGCATGCAACTTGTATTTAGACTTTTAAGATTCTGACCTCTGCTTAAGGTAGTTGAACATTTTTGACAGATAGTTACATAGTTACATAGTTATTAAGGTTGAAGGAAGACTGTAAGTCCATCTAGTTCAACCCATAGCCTAACCTAACATGCCCTAACATGTTGATCCAGAGGAAGGCAAAAAAAAACCATGTGGCAAAGAGTAAGCTCCACATTGGGGAAAAAAATTCCTTCCCGACTCCACATACGGCAATCAGACTAGTTCCCTGGATCAACGCCTTATCAAGGAATCTAGTGTATATACCCTGTAACATTATACTTTTCCAGAAAGGTATCCAGTCCCCTCTTAAATTTAATTAATGAATCACTCATTACAACATCATACGGCAGAGAGTTCCATAGTCTCACTGCTCTTACAGTAAAGAATCCGCGTCTGTTATTATGCTTAAACCTTCTTTCCTCTAGACGTAGAGGATGCCCCCTTGTCCCTGTCTCAGGTCTATGATTAAAAAGATCATCAGAAAGGTCTTTGTACTGTCCCCTCATGTATTTATACATTAAAATAAGATCACCCCTAAGTCTTCGTTTTTCCAAACTAAATAGCCCCAAGTGTAATAACCTATCTTGGTATTGCAGACCCCCCAGTCCTCTAATAACCTTGGTTGCTCTTCTCTGCACCCGCTCCAGTTCAGTTATGTCTTTCTTATACACCGGAGACCAGAACTGTACACAGTATTCTAAGTGTGGTCGAACTAGTGACTTGTATAGAGGTAAAATTATGTTCTCCTCATGAGCATCTATGCCTCTTTTAATACATCCCATTATTTTATTTGCCTTTGTAGCAGCTGCCTGATACTGGCCACTGAATATGAGTTTGTCATCCACCCATACACCCAGGTCTTTTTCATTGACGGTTTTGCCCAGAGTTTTAGAATTAAGCACATAGTTATACACCTTATTACTTCTACCCAAGTGCATGACCTTACATTTATCCCCATTAAAGCTCATTTGCCATTTATCAGCCCAAGCTTCTAGTTTACATAAATCATCCTGTAATATAAAATTGTCCTCCCCTGTATTGATTACCCTGCAGAGTTTAGTGTCATCTGCAAATATTGAAATTCTACTCTGAATGCCCCCTACAAGGTCATTAATAAATATGTTAAAAAGAAGAGGGCCCAATACTGACCCCTGTGGTACCCCACTGCTAACCGCGACCCAGTCCGAGTGTGCTCCATTAATAACCACCCTTTGTTTCCTATCCCTGAGCCAGCTCTCAACCCACTTACACATATTTTCCCCTATCCCCATTACTCTCATTTTATGTAACAACCTTTTGTGTGGCACCGTATCAAAAGCTTTGGAAAAGTCCATATACACTATGTCCACTGGGTTCCCTTGGTCCAGTCCGGAACTTACCTCTTCATAGAAGCTGATCAAATTAGTCTGACATGAACGGTCCCTAGTAAACCCGTGCTGATACTGGGTCATAAGGTTATTCCTCTTCAGATACTCCAGTATAGTATCCCTTAGAATGCCCTCCAGGATTTTACCCACAGTAGAGGTTAAGCTTACTGGCCTATAATTACCGAGTTCAGTTTTTGCCCCTTTTTTGAATATTGGCACCACATTTGCTATACGCCAGTCCTGTGGTACAGACCCTGTTATTATGGAGTCTTTAAAGATTAAAAATAATGGTCTATCAATGACTGTACTTAATTCCTGCAGTACTCGGGGGTGGATCCCATCCGGGACTTTGCGCTGATCATTTGGATGTTGTTTAAAAAAATGCCAGACTGCACTCTTTCTACTATCGGATACCTTTTCAGGCATTGCAGACTGAGCTTCTTTAACCGGATGGCCACGCTGTCCTCCAACTGGTTTTGGTTTGGCCACGTGTTTTTGGCCAGATACGGGCCCGGCAGATGGAACCTGTTGTGATGTTGATGCCAGCTGCGGCTCCTCCTCCTCCGCTTCTGAACTACTGCCACCTGCACCCTGTTCCCCCAATGGCTGCCAATCGGGGTCAACAACTGGGTCATCTATGACCTCCTCTTCTATGTCGTGTGCAACTTCGTCTGTGTCACCGTGTAAGCCGGTGGTATAGCGTTCGTGACGGGGCACCATAGTCTCCGCTGGGTTTGATTCTGGCTCAGTACACTGCGAGGGCAATGTTCTGGTCTGAGTCAAAGGAACAGCATAGTAATCTGGCTGTGGCTGTGCATCTGTGCACTCCATGTCCGATTCAACTTCTAATGGGCATGGCCTGTTAACTGTTTTACTGTCTAACCCAGGAACGGTATGTGTAAAGAGCTCCATGGAGTAACCTGTTGTTTCGACTGACGCATCCTTCACTGTTGTTCTGGGTGAAGGACACAAGGAAGCGACTTGTTCCTGACCGGGAGCATCCACTGATGATGCACTGCTCTGACATTTTGCACTTTCCGAGGAGGAGGCGAAAGAGCTAGAGGCAGAGTGAGCAATGAAAGCCAATACTTGTTCCTCCTGCTCCGGCTTCAAAAGTGGTTTTCCTACTCCCAGAAAAGAGAGCGTTCGAGGCCTTGTGTAGGCAGACGACGTTTTTGGCTCAACAACTCGAGACTTAGGTGCTGTACTGCTTTTACCACGACCACCTGATGCTCCACCACCACTACCATCATTACCAGCTGACAATGACCGCCCACGGCCACGACCTCTTCCACTAGACTTCCTCATTGTTTGCGAAACGTAACCAAAGTAACGCTATTTGTTACTGTAAAACAACTTATAAGTTGAACTCAAACTTCTGTAGGATTTATATATACCTTTATAGGTGCCTGACACTGAAAGGAAAATCAGGCCCAATGTTACACACTAGGTTTTCTGTGCCCCAATAATTTGAGACAGATGGCACACACAGGAGCAGCACTCAAGCAGACTTGCCAATATTTATCTCCCACTAACTATTTTTTTTTGAAAAGGGAGAATTTACCCAAAAAAACCAAAAAGGCCCAGTATTACACAGTGCTTTTCGGTGGGACACAATGAGAGACAGATGCCACACACAGGACTGGCACGGAGGAAAACTTGCCAATATTTATCTCCCACTAACTATTTTTTTTTTGAAAAGGGAGAATTTACCCCCAAAAAACCAAAAAGGCCCAGTATTACACACTGCTTTTCGGTGGGACACAATGAGAGACAGATGCCACACACAGGACTGGCACGGAGGCAGACTTGCCAATATTTATCTCCCACTAACTATTTTTTTTTTAAAAGGGAGAATTTACCCCAAAAAAACAAAAAGGCCCAGTATTACACAGTGCTTTTCGGTGGGACACAATGAGAGACAGATGCCACACACAGGACTGGCACGGAGGCAAACTTGCCAATATTTATCTCCCACTTTTTTTTTTTTTTTTGAAAAGGGAGAATTTACCCCCCCCAAAAAAAAAGGCCCAGTATTACACAGTGCTTTTCGGTGGCACACAATGAGAGAGAGATGCCACCCACAGCAATGGCACGGAGGCAAACTTGCCAATATTTATCTCCCACTAACTATTTTTTTTAGAAAAGGGAGAATTTACCCCAAAAAACCAAAAAGGCCCAGTATTACACACTGCTTTTCGGTGGCACACAATGAGAGACAGATGCCACACACAGGACTGGCATGGAGGCAAACTTGCCAATATTTATCTCCCACTAATTTTTATTTTTTTTGAAAAGGGAGAATTTAGCCCCCCAAAAAAAATGGCCAAGTATCACACAGTGGTTTTTTCGGTGCCACACAATGAGAGAGAGATGCCACCAACAGCAATGGCACGGAGGCAGACTTGCCAATATTTATCTCCCACTAACTATTTTTTTTTGAAAAGGGAGAATTTACCCAAAAAAAACCAAAAAGGCCCAGTATTACACACTGCTTTTCGGTGGGACACAATGAGAGACAGATGCCACACACAGGACTGGCACGGAGGCAGACTTGCCAATATTTATCTCCCACTAACTATTTTTTTTGAAAAGGGAGAATTTACCCAAAAAAAACAAAAAGGCCCAGTATTACACACTGCTTTTCGGTGGGACACAATGAGAGACAGATGCCACACACAGGACTGGCACGGAGGCAGACTTGCCAATATTTATCTCCCACTAACTATTTTTTTTTTAAAAGGGAGAATTTACCCAAAAAAACAAAAAGGCCCAGTATTACACAGTGCTTTTCGGTGGCACACAATGAGAGACAGATGCCACACACAGGACTGGCACGGAGGCAAACTTGCCAATATTTATCTCCCACTAACTATTTTTTTTTGAAAAGGGAGAATTTACCCAAAAAAAAACAAAAAGGCCCAGTATTACACACTGCTTTTCGGTGGGACACAATGAGAGACAGATGCCACACACAGGACTGGCACGGAGGCAAACTTGCCAATATTTATCTCCCACTAATTTTTATTCTTTTTGAAAAGGGAGAATTTAGCCAAAAAAAAAAAAAATGGCCAAGTATCACACAGTGGTTTTTTCGGTGCCACACAATGAGAGAGAGATGCCACCCACAGCAATGGCACGGAGGCAGACTTGCCAATATTTATCTCCCACTAATTTTTATTTTTTTTGAAAAGGGAGAATTTAGCCAAAAAAAATAATGGCCAAGTATCACACAGTGGTTTTTTCGGTGCCACACAATGAGAGAGAGATGCCACCCACAGCAATGGCACGGAGGCAGACTTGCCAATATTTATCTCCCACTAATTTTTATTTTTTTTGAAAAGGGAGAATTTAGCCAAAAAAAAAAAAATGGCCAAGTATCACACAGTGTTTTTTTCGGTGGCACACAATGAGAGAGAGATGCCACCCACAGCAATGGCACGGAGGCAGACTTGCCAATATTTATCTTCCACTAATTTTTATTTTTTTTGAAAAGGGGGAATTTAGCCAAAAAAAAAAAAATGGCCAAGTATCACACAGTGTTTTTTTCGGTGGCACACAATGAGAGAGAGATGCCACCCACAGCAATGGCACGGAGGCAGACTTGCCAATATTTATCTCCCACTAATTTTTATTTTTTTTGAAAAGGGAGAATTTAGCCAAAAAAAAAAATTGCCAAGTATCACACAGTGGTTTTTTTCGGTGCCACACAATGAGAGAGAGATGCCACCCACAGCAATGGCACGGAGGCAGACTTGCCAATATTTATCTCCCACTAATTTTTATTTTTTTTTAAAAGGGAGAATTTAGCCCCCCCCCAAAAAAAATGGCCAAGTATCACACAGTGGTTTTTTCGGTGCCACACAATGAGAGAGAGATGCCACCCACAGCAATGGCACGGAGGCAGACTTGCCAATATTTATCTCCCACTAATTTTTATTTTTTTTGAAAAGGGAGAATTTAGCCAAAAAAAAAAAAAATGGCCAAGTATCACACAGTGGTTTTTTCGGTGCCACACAATGAGAGAGAGATGCCACCCACAGCAATGGCACGGAGGCAGACTTGCCAATATTTATCTCCCACTAATTTTTATTTTTTTTGAAAAGGGAGAATTTAGCCAAAAAAAAAAATGGCCAAGTATCACACAGTGGTTTTTTCAGTGCCACACAATGAGAGAGAGATGCCACCCACAGCAATGGCACGGAGGCAGACTTGCCAATATTTATCTCCCACTAATTTTTTTTTTTTTTTTGAAAAGGGAGAATTTAGCCAAAAAAAAAAAATTGCCAAGTATCACACAGTGGTTTTCGTTTTCGGTGCCACACAATGAGAGAGAGATGCCACCCACAGGACTGGCACGGAGGCAGACTTGCCAAAATTTATCTCCCTGCAGTTATCTCAGAAAAGTATGGCAGGCAGCTATAAAAAGGACTGCTGCACACAAAAGTGTGGACAAAGACACAAGATAGCTGTGCAGAAAGGAAGGAAATACAGGATTTGTGCTTTGAAAAAAGCAGTTGGTTTGCACAGCGGCGTACACACACAGCAACGCAGCTATCAGGGTCAGGGAGCCTTCTAGGGCAGCCCAATGAGCGACAGCGCTGAGGAAAAAAAAATGTAGCTTCCACTGTCCCTGCAAACAAAATGTGGTGTTGGACAGTGGAAATCGCTACAGCACAAGCGGTTTGTAGCTTTATGTACCCTGCCTATCACTATCCCTGCTTCTGAAGAAGCGGCAGCAACCTCTCCCTACGCTCACATCAGCAGCAGTAAGATGGCGGTCGGCGGGAACGCCCCTTTAAAGCCACTGTGACGCGGCAGAAAGCAAGCCAATCACTGCAATGCCCTTCTCTAAGATTGTGGGGACTGAGATCTATGTCATCACGCTGCCCACACTCTGCCTCCACCTTCATTGGCTGAGAAATGGCGCTTTTAGAGTCATCGAAACGCGACTTTGGCGCGAAAGACGCGTACCGCATGGCCGATGCAACGCTGGGATCGGCTCGGTTTCATGAGACGCCGACTTTGCCAAAAGTCGGCGACTTATGAAAATGAACGATCCGTTTCGCTCAACCCTAGTGGCCAACATGATGCTGAATTAGTCGACCGTCTGCCCAACAGGAGCTATAGTGTTTACTTGCATATCAAGCCAAAAGAACCAGTAATCTATGTAGGAAATCCAAATAATGTAGAAGAGATGGCTGGTACATAGTGCACAGTGACTAAATCTTTGCTCAGTCTGAGTAGATTGTTGAGCATTTCCTTTCAGAACACACTTGTGAGGTAGAAGAAAAACCACAAAGACTTCCGACACAAGATGTAAGGTGAATATGAGTCTGTCCCATTGTGTTGTTTCTTTGCATGGTATTTACAAAAAAGGAGCTAGACATTCCTGTAGATTGTAAGCTCTTGAAGGTAGGATTCCTCTCACCTCTGTAGCAGTTTTTCATTGTTGCTTGTTCATTGTAATCTATATATGTATGTTGAATGTAAACCATTCTCACATGTACAGCACCATGGAATCAATGGTGCAAAAGAAATAATAATAATAATACACTTTGTTCCAATTTATTATGCAAATTGGATTAAAGTATCATAAAGAAACACCTGTGTTAATTAGTTTGCCATGTGAGCCCAATTAAAGGAAAACATCTTAAGAAAGGCGTTCTGTAAGGGGTGTACTGGGGGCTAACTCATGCCCTGCATTCCTTTGCATACTTTTCCTAATAAAGCGGATACATTTTACATGTAAGCGATGTGTTGTGTGATACTGTTTTATTGTGTATTAATATGTTAAACAATGTACTGATGTTCGGGTACGGTGCAAGTCATATATCTTTATAAGACTAGGGTTAGAGATAGGGAGATAAAGGGATAGAGTTAAGGTACCATTACACTAAACGACTTACCAACGATCACGACCAGCGATACGACCTGGCCGTCATCGTTGGTAAGTCGTTGTGTGGTCGCTGGGGAGCTGTCACACAGACAGCTCTCTCCAGCGACCAACGATCAGGGGAACGACTTCGGCATCGTTGAAACTGTCTTCAACGATGCCGAAGTCCCCCTGCAGCACCCGGGTAACCAGGGTAAACATCGGGTTACTAAGTGACGTCACCGCTGTGCTCTGCTTTACGGCCGGCGCTGACACAGTCAACCCTGTGGACGCCGGGGGACGTGACAGACATCAGAATGTGAGTATGTACTGGTTTTTTTTTTAACTTTTACAATGGTAACCAGGGGAAATATCGGGTTACTAAGCGCGGCCCTGCACTTAGTAACCCGATATTTACCCTGGTTACAAGTGAACACATCGCTGGATCGTCATCACACACGCTGATCCAAAGATGACAGCGGGTGATCAGCGACCAAAAACAGGCCCTGATCATTCACATCGACCAACGATCTCCCAGCAGGGGCCGGATCGTTGGTCGCTGTCACACATAACGAGATCGTTAGCGGGATCATTGCTTACGTCACCAAAAGCGTGACGTTGCAACGATATCGTTAACGATATCGTTATGTGCGACTCAGCCTTTAGGTTTAGCATTATTAAGGGGTCAGTTAGGATTTAGAACAGTGTTGGGCACAGTAGAGTAATAGATTGGATCGAGGTAAGATAAGAACTGGTTTCAGCTGGTGTAGTGACAGTTGGAAAACTGGGCTGGCCCTCAGTAGTGACAGTTAGAGTTTTTCCCTGAGGTAGTTAGTTGAAGAGCTGTGACAGAGCAGTCAGGTTGTGAGAGAAACGAGTTCATGAGGAGAAGCTAAAAAGTCCAGGCCTTACGGACGGGAGCAGACACGACGTGGAGAGAATCAGAGCAGCATGAGAGAGTCAGTGGCTAGGCTTAGTGATAAATCTCGGAACATCTAAGCCCTATGGTCTGAAAAGGATTGGCAGTGACATCCTTTAGTTTCACCCACAATGGGGAAAATGGACGGGGAGCATCAGGAAGAAGCTAGTATAGCTACTCGGGAAGTTGCAGTACCGGAGGATACGGTATGGGAACGAGAAATGGCAGGAAGGACCATGGACAATTCAGGGAAATGAATGTCCTTGATGTATGAGGATTGCGGTGCCGTGTCTGTAATTGAACTGAACGAGCTTAGTAAAGTTGTTTAATTAAAAATCAACTTGGACTCGGACAATCATTGTGTGGTGCTGAAGAACTCCAGGATGCTGCAACCTGAGGAGAACAAGTGAGTGACTGGCGATGCATACACATTACTCACATTGGACATGATGTTTATGTAGTGGAGTGCCAGGGTGTGGGAACACAGAAGCCCCTTGGCATGACAACCACCCTGGCCCCCGTTACGAGAACAAATGAGTGACTGGCGATGTTCACGTACAAGTAGTAAGTGCCTGTGAGCAGTTCTGTGTTGGGTGAACTACAGCAGAGGAGACTAAGGCAAAAGGGAGTAGTACAACCTGGAACTGACTGAAGAGACAGAATGGTTTTCTACCTTAAATGGGTCCTTGTGGAGCGCCCCCCACTGCCGCAGGGCCGAGGGGTACCCGGTACCGGGCCTCTCTGTCTCGGTTCTGGGGTTGTCACGGTGGCTAGACCCGGTCCGTGACCCTGCTGAGGGGCGTCCGATGAAAGTTGAGAATGTTAATGTTGTGGTGTGGTGCAGGTAGCGCTGAATAACGAGGACACCAGGTTGCAGTCTCTTTACCTCTTTACTGAAGGCTTCTGGGTCCCCAGTCCGGAATACGGTTAACAGGGCTGTCTGAGACCGGCCGGTCCGATGGCACCTCCAGAGTTCCCTTTGCAGGTGGAAATCTGTGCCTACCTTCTAGCGCTTGTATGTTGTAGTCCTTCCCTGCTGAGCTCATGGGATAGTCCTCACAACTGTTGTGTCTGTTTCTGAAGTTCCCTCACAACTTATTCTGATGTTCTTCTTCGTCCCCCGAGATGATATGGCTAGGACGCACCCATGTGACGGGTAGGCTCGGAGGTCTTCCGGGACCCTAGAGTCGCCCCTCTCCAATTGTTGCCCCCTATGTCTGCTTAGGTGATTTGAGTGAGACAGCCCGCCTATAACTGACTGTCCTGCCGTAGGTTTGAAGTAAGGCCTGGAGCTCAATAGCTCAATACTTCCTCGGCGTTTCCGGCCACCGGCTTTGCGCCTCAGTAGGATGTTGCCTCGCCTTACAGCACGACTCCTACTGGTGTTTCTCCTTGTTGTGTTGATCTCGTTTCTCACTCAGCACAATAAACCTCACTTCTTGTCCTTTCTTGGGGTACCGCCACAATGAAGTGCAGGCGCGGTCCCGTAACGTTCTTTCTGTTCGCTAGGCCTCTGTCAGGATCCCACCCCTGACAGGGACCCCCCTGAATCTTCCCCTGCAACACCCTCTGCCACAGGATGTTGCCTGGTTCCAACCCAGTCAGCTTTCTGTCTAACTTCCTATCTAACCCCCAGTTTTACCAGATCGTGAGGAGTGGCCTAATACATAGCACCCTTAGCTCCCCCTGGAGGCCAGACTGTGAAGTGTATTGGTGTCTGTGATACCTGGTCAGGTGAACTCCTTCAGTGCCATCAGACGTACCATAGCCCCCCTTAGTTGCGGAGCAACAGTACTGCAAAGACCAGGACTCTGGGGCGCTGCACTTGCATAGGACGACGTGTCACGAGAAACTCTGATCTTGCAAAACGTCTAAGGTAACGGACCTAAGCAGGATTGTGATACTTGTGGGTGGTCCCGAGCGGTAGTGGAAGAAACAGGACGCAGAACCACTGAGCAGGTAAAGAGACTTACTGATCAGGACTGTGGCGACATATCAGGCTGTGACAAAGTAGGGTGAACAAGTGCGCTTCACCGGACCTGGAGTAGACTACATTGGAAGGAAACGATGTGTGTGAAAATACTGTTCACTGTGAAGGAAACGTCCATATGACTTTGTACCAGCTCCCCCTTGTACATAACCCTTACCAAGTTAACGTTACGTAAAGATCCTATTTTTGAACAGAAGTCTCCTTTATTGAACTTTAATACCTATGGTCCTGGCCGACCAACACCATCTGCACAGGCAGTCTGGACACATCACCAACACCCAGCCAGGACCCATTCTTTCATGTAGCGCATCAGAGTGTCACAGGAGAAGACCAGTGCCTTGCCCACGGCTACCACCCTGCGCCGGTCTCAGAGGCGTAGATAGGGTTTTGGTTTGGGGGGGCGAAACATCTGAGTGGGCCCCTAACCAGGTAACCTTGATTACAACTGGGTGGCGCCCCCTAATAATGGATGTAGGAGAACCTCAGCAGATGACCGCGCTATTGCTGAAAATAACCTCTATATAAAAAACAACATTGATGTTACTGCCATATGGTCAGTACTACAGAAAATATAAGTGATTTCAGCACAGTTATCGATGGTGACTTACAGAGGACGTTCTTTCTGATGGAATCGTTCACTTGCTAGATCTTTTCCATCTGGCCCAGACCGACACGACAATTCCTCCAGCCATTACTCGGCTGCAGAGATTACAACAAAGACATATTTCAGGTCTAATATTTTCAGCACTGTCCCCAAAGGGAGTATTCCCAACGTGCACAAACGCTTCATTCTGCTGATACCCCAATGCTGAGCCGCTGCTGCCATATGTGTCCCTATTACTGCACTTCCTGTGTGGTTCTCTGAGCCTCTAGCTGGTAAAACAAACCTCTAGAATATAGTAATGCCCTGTGAAAGTGCCCTAAAAAACAATGCCCACATTTTGTCCCCTAGAAAGTAATAATGCCCTCTGTGCCCCTTTGACAGTCACAGTAACCTGAGTTCCTCTATAACAATAAGTGTCCATTTTACATTCAATAATATCTCGAGTCTCCCCCTGTACAGCTCCCCTATACACAGTATGATGCTCTCTTTTACGCAGTATAATGCCCCATCACTGTATATATACTGACCCCTTAGTATACTCCAAACTGTTTGATGGCTCCAACACCATATGGTCCAATCACTGTAATCTCCACATTGTATGATGGTCCTCTAGATAGCCTTCATATAGTATAATGCACCAGATAGTTCTCAATATAGTATAATACACTCTCCATAGGCCTCTTTATAGTATAATGCACTCCCCATAGGCCTCCATATAGTATAATGCACTCCCCATAGGCAGACTCTATATTGTATAATGCACCCCCCATAGGCAGAATCTATAGTATAATTCAGCCCCCCATAGGCAGACTCTATAGTATAATGCACTCCCCATAGGCAGACTCTATATTGTATAATGCACCCCCCATAGGCAGAATCTATAGTATAATTCAGCCCCCAAAGGAAGACTCTATACTATAATGCAGTCCCCCATAGGCAGACTCTACATAATATAATGCACCCCCATAGGCAGACTCTGCATAGTATAACACAGCCCCCCATAGTCAGACTCTATATAGTATAATGCATCCCCATAGGCAGACTCTATAGTATAATGCACTCCCTATAGGCAGACTCTACAGTATAATGCAGCGCCCATTAGGCAGACTCTATAGTATAATGCAGCCCCTCAAAGGCAGGTTCTATATAGTATACTGCAGCCACCCATAGGAAGACTCTATATAGTATTGTAAGGGGACACAAAGACTGGTACACACCCCTACCCCTTTACATATGTCCTGTGTTATGGTTCTCAATGGCAAGAGAACATAGCCCAGCATACATAGGAACTAGCTCTTGGAAGGATGGAAACTTAAACTGACCATGAACTAAACCTGCCGCACAACTAACAGTAGCCGGGTAGCGTAGCCTGCGTTTTATCCCTAGACGCCCAGCGCCGGCCGGAGGACTAACTAATCCTGGCAGAGGAAAATATAGTCCTGGCTCACCTCTAGAGAAATTTTCCCGAAAGGCAGACAGAGGCCCCCACATATATTGGCGGTGATTTAAGATGAAAATGACAAACGTAGTATGAAAATAGGTTTAGCAAAATCGAGGTCCGCTTACTAGATAGCAGGAAGACAGAAAGGGTACTTTCATGGTCAGCTGAAAACCCTATCAATACACCATCCTGAAATTACTTTAAGACTCTAGTATTAACTCATAACATCAGAGTGGCAATTTCAGATCACAAGAGCTTTCCAGACACAGAAACGAAACTGCAGCTGTGAACTGGAACAAAATGCAAAAAACAAACAAGGACAAAAGTCCGACTTAGCTGGAAGTTGTCTGGTAGCAGGAACATGCACAGAAAGGCTTCTGATTACAATGAAGACCGGCATGGAAGTGACAGAGGAGCAAGGTTAAATAGCGACTCCCACATCCTGATGGGAACAGGTGAACAGAGGGGATGATGCACACAAGTTAAATTCCACCAGTGGCCACCGGGGGAGCCCAAAATCCAACTTCACAACAGTACCCCCCCCCTCAAGGAGGGGGCACCGAACCCTCACCAGAACCACCAGGGCGATCAGGATGAGCCCTATGAAAGGCACGGACCAGATCGGAGGCATGAACATCAGAGGCAGTCACCCAAGAATTATCCTCCTGACCGTATCCCTTCCATTTGACCAGATACTGGAGTTTCCGTCTGGAAACACGGGAGTCCAAGATTTTTTCCACAACGTACTCCAACTCGCCCTCAACCAACACCGGAGCAGGAGGCTCAACGGAAGGCACAACCGGTACCTCATACCTGCGCAACAATGACCGATGAAAAACATTATGAATAGAAAAAGATGCAGGGAGGTCCAAACGGAAGGACACAGGGTTAAGAATCTCCAATATCTTGTACGGGCCGATGAACCGAGGCTTAAACTTAGGAGAAGAAACCCTCATAGGGACAAAACGAGAAGACAACCACACCAAGTCCCCGACACAAAGCCGAGGACCAACCCGACGCCGGCGGTTGGCAAAAAGCTGAGTCTTCTCCTGGGACAACTTCAAATTGTCCACCACCTGCCCCCAAATCTGATGCAACCTCTCCACCACAGCATCCACTCCAGGACAATCCGAAGATTCCACCTGACCGGAGGAAAATCGAGGATGAAACCCCGAATTACAGAAAAAAGGAGACACCAAGGTGGCAGAGCTGGCCCGATTATTGAGGGCAAACTCCGCTAAAGGCAAAAAAGCAACCCAATCATCCTGATCTGCAGACACAAAACACCTCAAATATGTCTCCAAAGTCTGATTCGTCCGCTCGGTCTGGCCATTAGTCTGAGGATGGAAAGCAGACGAGAAAGACAAATCTATGCCCATCCTAGCACAGAATGCCCGCCAAAATCTAGACACGAATTGGGTTCCTCTGTCAGAAACGATATTCTCCGGAATACCATGCAAACGAACCACATTTTGAAAAAACAGAGGAACCAACTCGGAAGAAGAAGGCAACTTAGGCAGGGGAACCAAATGGACAATCTTAGAGAAACGGTCACACACCACCCAGATGACAGACATCTTCTGAGAAACAGGAAGATCCGAAATAAAATCCATCGAGATGTGCGTCCAAGGCCTCTTCGGGATAGGCAAGGGCAACAACAATCCACTAGCCCGAGAACAACAAGGCTTGGCCCGAGCACAAACGTCACAAGACTGCACAAAGCCTCGTACATCTCGTGACAGGGAAGGCCACCAGAAGGACCTTGCCACCAAATCCCTGGTACCAAAGATTCTAGGATGACCTGCCAACGCAGAAGAATGAACCTCAGAAATGACTTTACTGGTCCAATCATCAGGAACAAACAGTCTACCAGGTGGGCAACGATCAGGTCTATCCGCCTGAAAATCCTGCAAGGCCCGCCGCAGGTCTGGAGAAACGGCAGACAATATCACTCCATCCTTAAGGATACCTGTAGGTTCAGAATTACCAGGGGAGTCAGGCTCAAAACTCCTAGAAAGGGCATCCGCCTTAACATTCTTAGAACCCGGTAGGTATGACACCACAAAATTAAACCGAGAGAAAAACAACGACCAGCGCGCCTGTCTAGGATTCAGGCGTCTGGCGGACTCAAGATAAATTAAATTTTTGTGGTCGGTCAATACCACCACCTGATGTCTAGCCCCCTCAAGCCAATGACGCCACTCCTCAAAAGCCCACTTCATGGCCAAAAGCTCCCGATTCCCAATATCATAATTCCGCTCGGCGGGCGAAAATTTACGAGAAAAAAAAGCACAAGGTTTCATCACGGAGCAGTCGGAACTTCTTTGCGACAAAACCGCCCCAGCTCCGATTTCAGAAGCGTCGACCTCAACCTGAAAAGGAAGAGCAACATCAGGCTGACGCAACACAGGGGCGGAAGAAAAGCGGCGCTTAAGCTCCCGAAAGGCCTCCACAGCAGCAGGGGACCAATCAGCAACATCAGCACCCTTCTTAGTCAAATCAGTCAATGGTTTAACAACATCAGAAAAACCAGCAATAAATCGACGATAAAAGTTAGCAAAGCCCAAAAATTTCTGAAGACTCTTAAGAGAAGAGGGTTGCGTCCAATCACAAATAGCCCGAACCTTGACAGGATCCATCTCGATGGAAGAGGGGGAAAAAATGTATCCCAAGAAGGAAATCTTTTGAACCCCAAAAACGCACTTAGAACCCTTCACACACAAGGAATTAGACCGCAAAACCTGAAAAACCCTCCTGACCTGCTGGACATGAGAGTCCCAGTCATCCGAAAAAATCAGAATATCATCCAGATACACGATCATAAATTTATCCAAATAATCACGGAAAATGTCATGCATAAAGGACTGAAAGACTGAAGGGGCATTTGAAAGGCCAAAAGGCATCACCAAATACTCAAAGTGGCCCTCGGGCGTATTAAATGCGGTTTTCCACTCATCCCCCTGCTTAATTCGCACCAAATTATACGCCCCACGGAGATCTATCTTAGAGAACCACTTGGCCCCCTTTATGCGAGCAAACAAATCAGTCAGCAGTGGCAACGGATATTGATATTTAACCGTGATTTTATTCAAAAGCCGATAATCAATACACGGCCTCAAAGAGCCATCTTTCTTAGACACAAAGAAAAAACCGGCTCCTAAGGGAGATGACGAAGGACGAATATGTCCCTTTTCCAAGGACTCCTTTATATATTCTCGCATAGCAGCATGTTCAGGCACAGACAGATTAAATAAACGACCCTTAGGGTATTTACTACCCGGAATCAAATCTATGGCACAATCGCACTCCCGGTGCGGAGGTAATGAACCAAGCTTAGGTTCTTCAAAAACGTCACGATAGTCAGACAAGAATTCAGGAATCTCAGAGGGAATAGATGACGAAATGGAAACCAAAGGTACGTCCCCATGCATCCCCTTACATCCCCAGCTTAACACAGACATAGCGTTCCAGTCGAGGACTGGGTTATGAGATTGCAGCCATGGCAATCCAAGCACCAACACATCATGTAGATTATACAGCACAAGAAAGCGAATAATCTCCTGATGATCCGGATTAATTCGCATAGTTACTTGTGTCCAGTATTGTGGTTTATTACTAGCCAATGGGGTGGAGTCAATCCCCTTCAGAGGTATAGGAGTTTCAAGAGGCTCTAAATCATACCCACAGCGTTTGGCAAAGGACCAATCCATAAGACTCAAAGCGGCGCCAGAGTCGACATAGGCATCCGCGGTAATAGATGATAAAGAACAAATCAGGGTCACAGATAGAATAAACTTAGACTGAAAAGTGCCAATTGAAACTGACTTATCAAGCTTCTTAGTACGCTTAGAGCATGCTGATATAACATGAGTTGAATCACCACAATAAAAGCACAACCCATTTTTTCGTCTAAAATTCTGCCGTTCGCTTCTGGACAGAATTCTATCACATTGCATATTCTCTGGCGTCTTCTCAGTAGACACCGCCAAATGGTGCACAGGTTTGCGCTCCCGCAGACGTCTATCGATCTGGATAGCCATTGTCATGGACTCATTCAGACCCGCAGGCACAGGGAACCCCACCATAACATCCTTAACGGCATCAGAGAGACCCTCTCTGAAATTCGCCGCCAGGGCGCACTCATTCCACTGAGTAAGCACAGACCATTTACGGAATTTTTGGCAGTATATTTCAACTTCATCTTGCCCCTGAGATAGGGACATCAAGGCTTTTTCCGCCTGAAGCTCTAAATGAGGTTCCTCATAAAGCAACCCCAAGGCCAGAAAAAACGCATCCACATTGAGCAACGCAGGATCCCCTGGAGCCAATGCAAAAGCCCAATCTTGAGGGTCGCCCCGGAGCAAGGAAATCACAATCCTGACCTGCTGAGCAGGATCTCCAGCAGAGCGAGATTTCAGGGACAAAAACAACTTGCAATTATTTTTGAAATTTTGAAAGCAAGATCTATTCCCCGAGAAAAATTCAGGCAAAGGAATTCTAGGTTCAGATATAGGAACATGAACAACAAAATCTTGTAAATTTTGAACTTTCGTGGTGAGATTATTCAAACCTGCAGCTAAACTCTGAATATCCATTTTAAACAGGTGAACACAGAGCCATTCCAGGATTAGAAGGAGAGAGAGAGAGGAAGGCTGCAATATAGGCAGACTTGCAAGTGATTCAATTGAAAGCACACTCAGAACTGAAGGGAAAAAAAAAAAAAAAAAATTTTTCAGCAGACTTCTTTTTTCTCTCCTTTCTCTGCCAATTAATTTAACCCTTTGTGGGCCGGTCAAACTGTTATGGTTCTCAATGGCAAGAGAACATAGCCCAGCATACATAGGAACTAGCTCTTGGAAGGATGGAAACTTAAACTGACCATGAACTAAACCTGCCGCACAACTAACAGTAGCCGGGTAGCGTAGCCTGCGTTTTATCCCTAGACGCCCAGCGCCGGCCGGAGGACTAACTAATCCTGGCAGAGGAAAATATAGTCCTGGCTCACCTCTAGAGAAATTTCCCCGAAAGGCAGACAGAGGCCCCCACATATATTGGCGGTGATTTAAGATGAAAATGACAAACGTAGTATGAAAATAGGTTTAGCAAAATCGAGGTCCGCTTACTAGATAGCAGGAAGACAGAAAGGGTACTTTCATGGTCAGCTGAAAACCCTATCAATACACCATCCTGAAATTACTTTAAGACTCTAGTATTAACTCATAACATCAGAGTGGCAATTTCAGATCACAAGAGCTTTCCAGACACAGAAACGAAACTGCAGCTGTGAACTGGAACAAAATGCAAAAAACAAACAAGGACAAAAGTCCGACTTAGCTGGAAGTTGTCTGGTAGCAGGAACATGCACAGAAAGGCTTCTGATTACAATGAAGACCGGCATGGAAGTGACAGAGGAGCAAGGTTAAATAGCGACTCCCACATCCTGATGGGAACAGGTGAACAGAGGGGATGATGCACACAAGTTAAATTCCACCAGTGGCCACCGGGGGAGCCCAAAATCCAACTTCACAACAGTCCTGGTTGCTGCACTGTGTAAAGATAATTATAGTGCTTTGGAACAAAGCACTATACTGTTATTCCACCGTGGTAAACTTCTTCTTATTCTTATTATTCAGTCCGCACGTAATGCGGCCCGAACCGCTAAACTCACAGACTCCAGTGAGGTGTCATTTCGAAGCCAGCGTCCCCAAGAGGTGTGCTAAGTATTTTTCGTGCCGATCGGATTTGTAGTTTTTGCGCAATTTGTGTTTGAAAAAAGTCTTTCAATGCGTTTCAATAGAGAAATTTTCCTATACGTTTATAATGGGCTGGTTTCTGAGGCAATTTCTAAAAATAACTGCCACCTGGCCGATTAGCTCATTGATATGCGCAGTCAGACACAGTTACTATGCCAACGCCTATGAAGTCTACATCAGCTCACCAGGTCACAAGTTTTGTCAGATAATATCAGCTCTTAAAGTGACAGTACAGCACAATTCCAAACCACTATCTGTAGTCTTATAATTATTAGACTGTGGCCCGATTCTAACTCATCGGGTATTCTAGAATATGTATGTCCACGTAGTATATTGCACAGCCACACAGTACAAAGCGCAGAGCCACGCAGTACACAGCGCAGAGCCGCGCAGTACACAGCGCAGAGCCGCGCAGTACACAGCGCAGAGCCGCGCAGTATAAAGCGCAGAGCCGCGCAGTACACAGCGCAGAGCCGCGCAGTATAAAGCGCAGAGCCGCGCAGTATAAAGCGCAGAGCCGCGCAGTATAAAGCGCAGAGCCGTGCAGTACACAGCGCAGAGCCGCGCAGTACACAGCGCAGAGCCGCGCAGTACACAGCGCAGAGCCGCGCAGTACACAGCGCAGAGCCGCGCAGTACCCAGCGCAGAGCCATGCAGTACACAGCGCAAAGCCGCGCAGTATAAAGCGCAGAGCCGCGCAGTACACAGCGCAGAGCCGCGCAGTACACAGCGCAGAGCCGCGCAGTACACAGCGCAGAGCCGCGCAGTATAAAGCGGAGAGCCGCGTAGTACACAGTGCAGAGCCGCGCAGTACACAGCACAGAGCCGCGCAGTACACAGCGCAGAGCCACGCAGTACACAGCGCAGAGCCGAGCAGTACACAGCGCAGAGCCGCGCAGTACACAGCGCAGAGCCGCGCAGTACACAGCACAGAGCCGCGTAGTACACAGCGCAGAGCCGAGCAGTACACAGCGCAGAGCCGCGCAGTACACAGCGCAGAGCCGCGCAGTACACAGCACAGAGCCGCGTAGTACACAGCGCAGAGCCGAGCAGTACACAGCGCAGAACCGCGCAGTACACAGCACAGAGCCACGCAGTACACAGCGCAGAGCCGCGCAGTACACAGCGCAGAGCCGCGCAGTATAAAGCGGAGAGCCGCGCAGTACACAGTGCAGAGCCGAGCAGTACACAGCGCAGAGCTGCGCAATACACAGCGCAGAGCCGCGCAGTACACAGCGCAGAGCCGCGCAGTACACAGCGCAGAGCCGCGCAGTACACAGCGCAGAGCCGCGCAGTACACAGCGCAGAGCCGCGCAGTATAAAGCGGAGAGCCACGCAGTACACAGCGCAGAGCCGCGCAGTATAAAGCGGAGAGCCACGCAGTACACAGCGCAGAGCCGCGCAGTACACAGCGCAGAGCCGCGCAGTACACAGCGCAGAGCCGCGCAGTACACAGCGCAGAGCCATGCAGTACACAGCGCAAAGCCGCGCAGTATAAAGCGCAGAGCCGCGCAGTACACAGCGCAGAGCCGCGCAGTACACAGCGCAGAGCCGCGCAGTACACAGCGCAGAGCCGCGCAGTATAAAGCGGAGAGCCGCGTAGTACACAGTGCAGAGCCGCGCAGTACACAGCACAGAGCCGCGCAGTACACAGCGCAGAGCCACGCAGTACACAGCGCAGAGCCGAGCAGTACACAGCGCAGAGCCGCGCAGTACACAGCGCAGAGCCGCGCAGTACACAGCACAGAGCCGCGCAGTATAAAGCGGAGAGCCACGCAGTACACAGCGCAGAGCCGCGCAGTACACAGCGCAGAGCCGCGCAGTACACAGCGCAGAGCCGCGCAGTATAAAGCGGAGAGCCGCGTAGTACACAGTGCAGAGCCGCGCAGTACACAGCACAGAGCCGCGCAGTACACAGCGCAGAGCCACGCAGTACACAGCGCAGAGCCGAGCAGTACACAGCGCAGAGCCGCGCAGTACACAGCGCAGAGCCGCGCAGTACACAGCACAGAGCCGCGTAGTACACAGCGCAGAGCCGAGCAGTACACAGCGCAGAGCCGCGCAGTACACAGCGCAGAGCCGCGCAGTACACAGCACAGAGCCGCGTAGTACACAGCGCAGAGCCGAGCAGTACACAGCGCAGAACCGCGCAGTACACAGCACAGAGCCACGCAGTACACAGCGCAGAGCCGCGCAGTACACAGCGCAGAGCCGCGCAGTATAAAGCGGAGAGCCGCGCAGTACACAGTGCAGAGCCGAGCAGTACACAGCGCAGAGCTGCGCAATACACAGCGCAGAGCCGCGCAGTACACAGCGCAGAGCCGCGCAGTACACAGCGCAGAGCCGCGCAGTACACAGCGCAGAGCCGCGCAGTACACAGCGCAGAGCCGCGCAGTATAAAGCGGAGAGCCACGCAGTACACAGCGCAGAGCCGCGCAGTATAAAGCGGAGAGCCACGCAGTACACAGCGCAGAGCCGCGCAGTACACAGCGCAGAGCCGCGCAGTACACAGCGCAGAGCCGCGCAGTACACAGCGCAGAGCCATGCAGTACACAGCGCAAAGCCGCGCAGTATAAAGCGCAGAGCCGCGCAGTACACAGCGCAGAGCCGCGCAGTACACAGCGCAGAGCCGCGCAGTACACAGCGCAGAGCCGCGCAGTATAAAGCGGAGAGCCGCGTAGTACACAGTGCAGAGCCGCGCAGTACACAGCACAGAGCCGCGCAGTACACAGCGCAGAGCCACGCAGTACACAGCGCAGAGCCGAGCAGTACACAGCGCAGAGCCGCGCAGTACACAGCGCAGAGCCGCGCAGTACACAGCACAGAGCCGCGCAGTATAAAGCGGAGAGCCACGCAGTACACAGCGCAGAGCCGAGCAGTACACAGGGCAGAGCCGCGCAGTACACAGCACAGAGCCGCGCAGTACACAGCGCAGAGCCGCGCAGTACACAGCGGAGAGCCGCGCAGTACACAGCGCAGAGCCGAGCAGTACACAGCGCAGAGCCGCGCAGTACACAGCGCAGAGCCGCGCAGTACACAGCGCAGAGCCGCGCAGTACACAGCGGAGAGCCGCGCAGTACACAGCGCAGAGCCGCGCAGTACAGAGCGCAGAGCCGCGCAGTATAAAGCGCAGAGCCGCGCAGTACACAGCGCAGAGCCGCGCAGTACACAGCGCAGAGCCGCGCAGTACACAGTGCAGAGCCGCGCAGTACACAGCGCAGAGCCGCGCAGTACACAGCGCAGAGCCACCCAGTATACAGCGCAGAGCCGCGCAGTATACAGCGCAGAGCCGCGCAGTACACAGCGTAGAGCCACGCAGTATGCAGCGCAGAGCCGCGCAGTATACAGCGCAGAGCCGCGTAGTATACTGTGCAGAGCCCCGCAGTAAACAGCGCAGAGCCGCGCAGTACACAGCGTAGAGCCACGCAGTATGCAGCGCAGAGCCGCGCAGTATACAGTGCAGAGCCCCGCAGTATACAGCGCAGAGCCGCGCAGTACAAAGCGCAGAGCCGCGCAGTATACAGCGCAGAGCCGCGCAGTATACAGCGCAGAACGCGCAGTACACAGAGCAGAGCCGCGCAGTACACAGCGCAGAGCCGTGCAGTACACAGCGCAGAGCCGCGCAGTACACAGCGCAGAGCCGCGCAGTATAAAGCGGAGAGCCACGCAGTACACAGCGCAGAGCCGAGCAGTACACAGCGCAGAGCCGCGCAGTACACAGCACAGAGCCGCGCAGTACACAGCGCAGAGCCGCGCAGTACACAGCGGAGAGCCGCGCAGTGCACAGCGCAGAGCCGCGTAGTATACAGCGCAGAGCCGCGTAGTATACAGCGCAGAGCCGCGTAGTATACAGCGCAGAGCCACGCAGTATACAGCGCAGAGCCACGCAGTATACAGCACAGAGCCACGTAGTTATACTGCCCAGTCACGTAGTATATTGTCCAGTCACATAGTATACTGCATATCCCTGTTAAAAAAAAAAATGAATTAAAATAAAAAAGTTACATACTCACCTCCTGGAGCGGCCGGTATCTGATGGTTGTTGCACCTCCTAGAGCGGCCGGTACACGATGCTTGTTGCACCTGGAGTGGCCGGTACCCGATGCTTGTTGCGCGCTCCGGTCCCAAGAGTGCATTGCGGTCTCACGAGATGATGACGTAGCGGTGTTGTGAGACAGAAAGACGGAAGTGCCCTTAGACAATTATATAGTAGATTACCCCGCTCACCAAATCGGACCCCGAGGGGCCCGGCTCACCAAATCAGACCCAGAGTGACCCTGCCCCCTAAATCAGTCCCAGAGTGACCCCGCCCACCAAATCGGACCCAGAGTGGCTCCGCCCACCAAATCGGACCCAGAGTGACCCCTTCCACCAAATCAGACCCAGAGTGACCCCTTCCACCAAATCGGACCCAGAGTGACCCCTTCCACCAAATCAGGCCCAGAGTGACCCCGCCCACCAAATCGGACCCAGAGTGACCCCACCCACCAAATCGGACCCTGAGGTGCCCAGCCCACCAAATCAGACCCTGAGGTGCCCAGCCCACCAAATCGGACCGAGTGACCCCACCCACCAAATTGGTCCCTAAGGTGCCCCGCCCGCCAAATCGGACCCAGAGTGGCTCCGCCCACCGAATCGGACCCAGAGTGGCCGCGCCCACAGAATCGGACCAAAAGTGACCCCGCCCACCGAATCGGACCTAGATTTACCCCGCCCACAAAATCAGACCCAGATTGACCCAACCCACCAAATCGGACCGCCTGAGGGGCACCCAAGTGTCAAAGTCTTGCAGGGGCAGCCCGGGCACCATTCCAAAGCACTATCTGTAGTTCCTTCAGGAAATACCCATCTAGTTTCATTTTGCTATTTATATGGTGTCTTATACTGTTATATAAATGTTTAATACTACTAATGTTTTTCCATAATCGTATAGGGATAATGTAGTACCTTAGTTGGGCCACAAGATGGGTACATTATAAATAGTTTATTATAGGAGGAGTTTACTGGGGTGAGGCAGGAAGTTTCTTGGTTACAGAGGGGCTAGGGAGCCCAAACAGCTTGGGTGGGCTTCAGAGCCCAAGCTGCCCAGTAGCTCCGTAACATTATAAGTGAGTAGCCCAGCCATCCAGGGCCCAGGAGGGCCAGAAGTACAGTGTGTGACAGGAGTGTGGAGCAGAAGTGAGTGGAGAGGTCCTATACAGTACGGGGACGCAGGTCGCTCATCATGTGGCAGATCATCGCATGGGCTGATGTCCTCAGATCCGTAGTGAAATAGACGAGGGAACCCAAGCACAGTGAGTCTGGACAGGGAGGACGCTGCATTACCACAAGAGGAGGTACTTCCCAGGCATGTGCTGAGGACTGTAGAAGGAAGTGCAGGGAAACTAGAGAATGACTGTAAGAAACTCTATGCTGATGCTGTATCTGAAAAGGATGTGCTGCGAACCAAGGAAAGTAAAGTTTTATGTTATGAGTTTGAAATGGACTCTGTCTCTTTATATGCAACAATGCCAGCTGCAGAACTTCAGCCAGCCTGATGGGACCCTGATGGTGCAGAAGGTGTGGCACAGAAGGGAATTATATTCATCTGACGGGAGACCAGGGCACGTTAAAGCACATACTCTTAGCCATGACTACGGCCGTGGTGCTACCTCACAGTATAATGCACCTCCCTAAGGCAGACTCTATAGTATAATGCACCCCCATAGGCAGGCTCTATAGTATAAAGCACTCCCCATAGGTACACTCTATAGTACAGGGTGGGTCATTTATACATGGATACACCTAAATAAAATGGGAATGGTTGGTGATATTAACTTCCCGTTTGTGGCACATTAGTTTATGGGGGGAACTTTTCAAGATGGGTGGTGACCATGGCGGCCATTTTGAAGTTGGCCATTTTGGATCCAACTTTATTTTTTCCAATAAGAAGAGGGTCATGTGAAATATCACACTTATTGATAATTTCACAAGAAAAAAATTGGTGTGCTTGGTTTTAATGTAACTTTATTCTTTCATGAGTTATTTACAAGTTTATGACCACTTATAAAATGTGTTCAAAGTGCTACCCATCATGTTGTATTGTCAATGCAACCCTTTTCTCCCACTCTTGACACACTGATAGCAACACCGCAGAAGAAATGTTAGCCCAGGCTTCCAGTATCCGTTGTTTCAGATGCTGGGGTTGTCTGAAGGCAATTGCCTATGCTGTGAAGATACGAGATGTGCAGCATCTGAAACAATGGATACTGGCCTTCGGGGCCCCATAGCGGCTGGGTGGCAGTGCACGGAGATCGATTCTCCCTGCTCTGCCACAGAATGTAACTATCGGTGTGCTGAGCACGCCGAGCAGTTACAGTGGCATAGCTCCAGGTGGGCCCCCTCAGAGCCCCTTCTGCACTTCCGGTAGCTCCCCTACTTGCCATGCTACAGCTGTATAGAGCCATATTACAGCCATCTTCATGAGGTCTAAGATTTACTTTGGTCGACAAAGTAGAAAATAGCTAATTCAGAAAGTGTTATTATACTTACAGTAATGAGGAAGAGGTTGTGGCTGAAATGGGACATCTATGCCTGATAGTTCCAAGGTCACATCATATACATTAATACATTTTATACAAGGGCCATGGGAATTTTTAAGCTACACTTCGGCAGAATGTTGATTTTTCATTGCACAATACTGTGTTTTCAGGCACGTCACAAGGAGAGACAAGAGTGGGCTGCAGTGAAGATTCTTGAAATTTCATGTGAAGAAGCCTTGGAGGATCATGTTTCTGAGATTAATATTTTGGGGCAATGCCAGCATCTCAACATCCTTAGACTACTAGAGGCAATTTTTTGGGATCAGCAACTCTGGGTAAGATCCTGATAAATTCACACCTTTGTTTTTTTCAAATTCATTATTAGGTACAGAACTCACAAAATGTTGGGTAGAAAGGATGCCGTACATATATGACTGGTAACTGTCTCTCTCTTTCTCAGATCGTAGTGGAGTTCTGTGCCGGAGGAGCTCTTGATGGAGTTATGCATGGTCAGTAAAAAGTACCAACCTTATACAGTACATGTGTAGGATGCTAGCAGGTGCGTAGGATGCAGTGACAGACAGGAGGCAGAGCAAGGGTTAAAAGGTTCTTTATATATAAAATTGATGGCATAAGCATGGGGTAACGGTTATGAATTTGCGGATGGGGAAAGACAAATACAGAAGATAATAGCAGGTTGACTTATCAGTCTCTGTGCGGTGGAGGAAGGTCATTGGAAGATCCCTCGGCGGCGCCACAGGCGGCGCAAGATGTCTCCGATCCAGTCCCGCAGATGGGCGATGCACTTTCTCCTTGCGATGACGAATCCTCCGGGTTCTTCGGCACGTGATCTCCGGATCCGTGCACACGGTGGGGTAGAGATAATGGTAAGCGGCGCAGTGGAAGAAGCAAAAAGTTCAGTAGGCAAGGCCGCAGTAGAAGAAAACAGTCCAGCGGACACAGCCACAGGCACGGGCCGGTCCTTAGCGGGCAACGCAAGGATGGGATTAAGCGGTGCCTCCGCCGTGGTGAGCCAAGGTATGAACTCTATCCTGGTTGCTACCTGCTGCGGATGTCTCTCTGGGCTGAGGGTAGTATGTGTCGGCAGTATCGCTAGCCGGGGATATAGGCACAGCTAGCTGGCGTGGGTCCGTCGAGAGGGAGTCAACCGTTTCACCACTCACAAGCTTGTTTCCCTCCAAGTGTCCCGTCTTCCCGCTCAGACTGCTATTTATGTCAGACCCGCCTCCATCAGTCAGATGTCCTGAACTGCTCCAGTCAGAAATCTCTTCTCCCTGAAACAATGACAGCCCCAACAGTTCCATCCCAGACACACAAGAGAGACCGTTAGCTTGGCTCTCCTCCCTACACATGTACTGTATGTCAAAACACACTTGTTACATGGAAGGCTATTGCAAATGTCTGATTTATATATTATCCCCTTCCCTGTGCAGAGCTGGGACACGGCCTAACTGAGGGCCAGATTCAGGTGGTCTGTTACCAAACGCTCCTTGGTCTTCAGCATTTACACTCAAATAAAATCATCCATAGAGACTTGAAGGCTGGGAACATCCTGCTCACACAACACGGAGACATCCGTCTGGGTAAGAGTTGTTCTGTATCTCCCCATAAGGCTCCAAAATAGCTATATTTATGAGGCAATTATTCAATATGTACATAAAAATAGAAATATAATGTATTGCAATAAGGAAAACTAAAAAGTTTACAAGTATATCACCATATTATAGGTTCATGCTGTACAAGTCTGTAACACAGTACCCATGGGGCCATATTCCGACACATGCCTTATTATGGATGTATTCTTCTTCAGAAACTTTTTCTACTGTGGGCACGATGACTCACTGTGAAACCATAGGGTGACACTCAGAATACTTATGTGCCTTTCCTAATAATGCTAGAAGAAAGGAAAAGTGCTCACAGGGTAGCAAGATCTGTACAGGGGATGTATGCCCTCATCAGCACTAAGCGCGCTCACCTTAGAATGTTGTGTACAGGAGAGAACACCTTGTAGGAGTATAGTTCAATCCCAGCCACTGCCGATACCAAGTAGGCAACTGCTGCTTCTATCATAAATGCAGAAAGAAATCCAGGAAAAAGCAGGATTTTAAGGCTACGCTTCTGGTAATAGGTGATCCAGTGATCAGTAATGTAAGAATAAATACTTATTGACTAGGGGGTGGTGCTAATGTGACCGCCCCAGCTGTAAACTACTGGGGAATGAGTGAAAAGCAGAAAGCACAGACTCTGTGACGTCGCCGCTAGTTACTGAGCTTGTGCCCGCAGCGTCTCATTCATTCCCCAGTAGTTTACAGCCGGGGCTGTCGCATTAGCACCACTCCCGATTGTAAACGGTACATTCCCCAGACATGGATTACGGCGTGGGACTGACTGTACACAGGACAGGTATGGGTATATTGTTGGTTTTTTATTTTTACTTTCTTTTACAGGAGATTGAGGGCTTTGCTTGGATTGGCAGACTAATAAAGATGGCAAAACTGTGTTTATTGTTTTATTTCATTAAAAGACTTACACATTTACTGTGTGGTGTTTTTTGAACCCTTTAACAACTATAGGATTAGTAATGGAGAGATGTTTATTGACACCTCTCCATTACTAAGCCAGCTTAATGTCACCTTATAATATGAAGGTGACATTAGACCCTCATTACCCCACTTGCTACCAAAACCGGGCAAGTGGGAAGAACCGGGCAAAGCTCCAGAATTGGCGCATCTAATAGGTGCGCCTTTTCTGGGCAGCTGCGGGCTGCTGTTTTAGGCTGGGGGGCCCATATCCATGGCCCCTTACCGGGCTGAGAAGAGCAGCCCGCACTGTTGTGATCTGGTGACCTAGGAGCCGCATGGACTTTCTCTGGAAAGGTGGAACCTATACTGACCGCAATCCCTAAACTGACACCGCAACTAGAAGTAGCCGTGGGGTGTACCTAACTCTCCCTAGACACCTCGACACAGCCGGAGGACTAAATACCCCTATAGATGGAAATGGGAATTCTATCTTGCCTCATAGCAGTACCCCAAAGGATAGGCAGCCCCCCACAAATATTGACTGTGAGTAAGAGGAAAGACATACACAGGCAGAAGAACAGGATTAGCAAAAGAGGCCACTCTAGCTAAAATAGAAAAGGATAGGACAGAATACTAAGCGGTCAGTATTAAAATCCTAAAAATATCCACAGCAGATAATACAAAACTTCCACCATCTAACTAAAGACAATGGAATGTATATCTGCATCTCCAGAGAATCCAACTAGACTGAAAAAATCCAAACACAGTGAAAGCTGGACTAAGAAAAACAATAAATAGCACTGAATTGTAAAGCACCAGACACTTATCTTTGCTGAATTTTGGCAGCAGGGCAGAAGGAACCAGACAGAGATGCAAAACATCCAAGAACAATGGACAACTGGCAATGACTAATGAATCCTGCAGACCTAAATAGCCCAGTCAGAGCTGCAATCAGCAGAGACACCTGCCCAGGATTGCAACTCAGGGACAGCTGCATTACCACCAACAACCACCGGAGGGAACCCAAGAGCAGAATTCACAACAGTACCCCCCCCCCTTGAGGAGGGGGCACCAAACCCTCACCAGAGCCCCCAGGTCGATCAGGCCGTGACAGATGAAAGGCACGGACCAAATCAGCAGCATGGACATCAGAGGCAAAAACCCAAGAATTATCCTCCTGGCCATAACCCTTCCATTTGACAAGGTACTGAAGCCTTCTCCTCGAAAAGCGAGAATCCAAACTCTTCTCAACCACATACTCCAACTCCTCATCAACCAACACAGGGGCCGGAGGATCAACAGAGGGAACAACGGGCACCACATATTTCCGCAATAAAGATCTATGGAAGACATTATGGATAGCAAACGAGGCCGGAAGGGCCAATCGAAAAGACACCGGATTAATAATCTCAGAAATCCTATAAGGACCAATAAACCGGGGCTTAAACTTAGGGGGAGAAGCCTTCATAGGAACATGACGGGAAGACAACCAGACCAGATCCCCAACCCGAAGCCGGGAACCAACACGCCGACGACGGTTAGCAAAACGTTGAGCGTCCTCCTGAGACAACACCAAATTGTCCACCACATGAGCCCAAATCTGCTGCAACCTATCCACCACAGAATCCACACCGGGACAGTCAGAAGGCTCAACCTGCCCTAAAGAAAAACGAGGATGAAAAACAAAATTACAAAAGAAGGGCGAAACCAAAGTAGCCGAACTAGCCCGATTATTAAGGGCAAACTCGGCCAATGGCAAAAAAGCCACCCAATCATCCTGATCAGCAGACACAAAGCATCTCAAATAAGTTTCCAAAGTCTGATTAGTTCGCTCGGTCTGGCCATTTGTCTGAGGATGGAATGCGGAAGAAAAAGACAAGTCAATGCCCAGCCTAGCACAAAAGGCCCGCCAAAACCTAGAAACAAACTGGGAACCTCTGTCGGACACAATATTCTCCGGAATACCATGCAAACGAACCACATGCTGAAAAAACAACGGAACCAAATCAGAAGAGGAAGGCAAAGGCACCAAATGAACCATCTTAGAGAACCGGTCACAAACAACCCAGATAACCGACATCCTCTGAGAAACTGGAAGATCAGAAATAAAATCCATAGAAATGTGCATCCAGGGCCTCTCAGGGACCGGCAAAGGCAAAAGCAACCCACTAGCACGGGAACAACAAGGCTTGGCCCGTGCACAAGTCCCACAGGACTGCACAAAAGAACGCACATCACGTGACAAGGAAGGCCACCAAAAGGACCTACCAACCAAATCTCTGGTACCAAAAATACCAGGATGGCCAGTCAACACAGAACAATGAACCTCAGAAATCACTCTTCTAGTCCATCTATCAGGAACAAACAATTTCCCCACTGGACAGCGGTCAGGTTTGTCAGCCTGAAATTCCTGAAGAACCCGTCGTAAATCAGGAGAAATGGCAGAAAGGACCACCCCCTCCTTCAGAATACCGACCGGTTCAAGGACCCCAGGAGAATCAGGCAAAAAACTCCTAGAGAGGGCATCAGCCTTGACATTCTTAGAACCCGGAAGATATGAAACCACGAAATCAAAACGGGAAAAAACAAGGACCATCGAGCCTGTCTAGGATTCAGCCGTCTGGCAGACTCGAGGTAAATCAGATTTTTATGATCGGTCAAGACCACAAGACGGTGCTTAGCTCCCTCAAGCCACTGTCGCCACTCCTCAAACACCCACTTCATAGCCAACAACTCCCGATTGCCGACATCATAATTGCGTTCAGCAGGCAAAAATTTACGGGAAAAGAAGGCACACGGTTTCATCAAGGAACCAACAGGATCCCTCTGAGACAAAACGGCCCCTGCCCCAATCTCAGAAGCATCAACCTCAACCTGAAACGGAAGAGAATCATCCGGTTGACACAACACAGGGGCAGAAGTAAATCGGTGTTTAAGCTCCTGAAAGGCAGAGACAGCCGCGGAGGACCAATTCGTCACATCAGCGCCTTTCTTCGTCAAATCGGTCAAGGGTTTAACCACACTGGAGAAGTTAGCAATGAAACGGCGATAAAAATTAGCAAAGCCCAAAAATTTCTGAAGGCTCTTCACGGATGTGGGTTGAATCCAATCATGAATGGCCTGAACCTTAACCGGATCCATCTCCATAGATGAGGGAGAAAAAATGAAGCACAAAAAAGAAACCTTCTGCACTACAAAGAGACACTTAGACCCCTTCACGAACAAAGCATTATCACGAAGGATCTGAAATACCATCCTGACCTGTTCCACATGAGACTCCCAATCATCGGAAAAAATCAAAATGTCATCCAAATATACAATCATGAATTTATCAAGATAAGTCCGAAAGATATCATGCATGAAGGACTGAAAAACAGATGGAGCATTAGAGAGCCCGAATGGCATCACAAGGTATTCAAAATGGCCCTCGGGCGTATTAAACGCAGTTTTCCATTCATCACCCTGTTTAATACGAACAAGATTATATGCCCCCCGAAGGTCAATCTTCGTAAACCAACTAGCCCCCTTAATCCTAGCAAACAAATCGGAAAGCAGAGGTAAAGGGTATTGAAACTTGACCGTGATCTTATTCAAGAGGCGATAATCAATACAGGGTCTCAAGGAGCCATCCTTCTTAGCAAAAAAAATCCCGCTCCCAACGGTGAAGAAGATGGCCGAATATGCCCTTTCTCCAAAGACTCCTTAACATAACTCCGCATGGCGGTGTGTTCAGGCACAGACAGGTTGAAAAGTCGGCCCTTAGGAAACTTACAGCCAGGAATCAAGTCAATAGCACAATCACAGTCCCTATGCGGTGGAAGGGAACTGGACTTGGGCTCATCGAATACATCCTGAAAATCAGACAAAAACTGTGGAATTTCAGAAGAGGAAGAAGAGGAGATTGACATCAAAGGAACATCATTATGAACCCCCTGGCAAGCCCAACTAGTTACAGACATAGACTTCCAATCCAACACGGGATTATGTACCTGCAACCATGGAAAACCCAGCACGATAGCATCATGCAAATTATGCAACACCAGAAAACGACAATCTTCCTGATGGGCTGGCGCCATGCACATGGTCACCTGTGTCCAAAACTGGGGCTTATTTTTAGCCAAAGGTGTAGCATCAATGCCCCTTAAAGGAATAGGGTTCTGCAAGGACTGCAAGGGGAAACCACAATGCCTGACAAACTCAAAGTCCATTAAATTCAAGGCTGCGCCTGAATCCACAAACGCCATGACAGAAAATGATGACAATAAGCAGATCAAGGTCACAGATAACAGAAATTTAGGTTGTACAGTACTGATGGTAAATGACCCAGCGATCCTCTTTGTACGCTTAGGGCAGACTGAAATGACATGAGAAGCATCTCCACAATAAAAACACAACCTATTCTGACGTCTGAATCCTTGTCGTTCCAATTTAGACAGAATCCTATCACACTGCATTGGCTCAGGCATCTACTCTGAGGACAACGCCACAGTGCGCACAGTTCTGCGCTCTCGCAAGCGCCGATCATTCTGAATGGCCAGAGACATAGACTCACTCAGATCGACAGGCGTAGGAAACCCCACCATAACATCTTTAACGGATTCAGAAAGACCCTTTCTGAAAATTGCCGCCAAAGCATCATCATTCCATTTAGTCAGCACAGACCATTTTCTAAATTTCTGACAATACAGTTCTGCCGCTTCTTGACCCTGAGACAAGGCCAACAAGGTCTTCTCAGCTTGATCCACAGAATTTGGTTCATCATATAATAATCCTAAAGCTTGAAAAAAGGCGTCTACATTAAGCAAGGCCGGATTCCCAGATTCCAGGGAAAATGCCCAATCCTGAGGATCGCCACGCAGCAGGGAGATGACAATTTTAACCTGCTGAATGGAATCACCAGAGGATCGAGGTTTCAGAGCAAAAAACAGTTTACAGTTGTTTTTAAAACTCAAAAATTTGGATCTGTCCCCAAAAACAAATCAGGAGTAGGAATCTTAGGCTCTAAAACCGGAGTCTGAACAATATAATCCGAAATACCCTGTACCCTAGCAGCAAGCTGGTCCACACGAGAAGCCAATCCCTGAATATCCATGCTAGCACCCAACTCCTCAGCCACCCAGGGAAAAAGAGGGAGGAACAGGCAAAACAGACTACAGAAAAAAAAATGGCTCAACACCTTTCTTCCCTTCTTCTGAGATGCATTTAACTCTTTGTAGGCCAGTTGTACTGTTGTGATCTGGTGACCTTGGAGCCGCATGGACTTTCTCTGGAAAGGTGGAACCTATACTGACCACAATCCCTAAACTGACACCGCAACTAGAAGCAGCCGTGGGGTGTACCTAACTCTCCCTAGACACCTCGACACAGCCGGAGGACTAAATACCCCTATAGATGGAAATGGGAATTCTATCTTGCCTCAGAGCAGTACCCCAAAGGATAGGCAGCCCCCCACAAATATTGACTGTGAGTAAGAGGAAAGACATACACAGGCAGAAGAACAGAATTAGCAAAAGAGGCCACTCTAGCTAAAATAGAAAAGGATAGGACAGAATACTAAGCGGTCAGTATTAAAATCCTAAAAATATCCACAGCAGATAATACAAAACTTCCACCATCTAACTAAAGACAATGGAATGTATATCTGCATCTCCAGAGAATCCAACTAGACTGAAAAAATCCAAACACAGTCAAAGCTGGACTAAGAAAAACAATAAATAGCACTGAATTGTAAAGCACACCGCATGTGTGCTGCAGAAACAAACCAGACACTTATCTTTGCTGAATTTGGCAGCAGGGCAGAAGGAACCAGACAGAGATGCAAAACCTCCAAGAACAATGGACAACTGGCAATGTCTAATGAATCCTGCAGACCTAAATAGCCCAGTCAGAGCTGCAATCAGCAGAGACACCTGCCCAGGATTGCAACTCAGGGACAGCTGCATTACCACCAACAACCACAGGAGGGAACCCAAGAGCAGAATTCGCAACACCACACCTGTGAGTTTTGCCAGGTTCGTTGAAAAACATAGGGGGACTCCACGGATTTTTGTTTCATTCATCCTCCCCTGTTCACGCTGCTCACCAGCAGAGCAAGGGGGAAGGGATGACAGCCGGCTTCAGCACCACACACAGAGGAACAGCGCTTACTGTAGCACTGCTTTCCTGGTGGCCGTCTGTGCACACGGAGGACAGTGTACACTGTTCTCCGTGTGCACGTGTGTGGAAAGTTTTGCGGCCCGTGTGTCCGGGTAAAAACTGACGTCTGCAAGTTTTGCACACGGACACACGGTCTGTCAGAACATGCTGAAATGTGGGTCTATGTGTGTCATGTGGGTCTATGTGTGTCAGTGTCTCCGGTACATGAGAAAACTGTCACTACACTTACCGGAGACACTGATGTGTGAAAGAGGCCTTAGTAAGTAAAGGAATCTCTAAATTTACAAGAATACTTGTCGCAGAGATTTTCCTATATACTGTATATTTAGTCATTAATTTTCCTTTCAATGTATTATTTGCATTTTTACATTTAAATAGATCTTCATATATTTAATACAAAAAAAACACTCTCATATTTTCCGACTGCATAACAGGTCCAACGTCTTAATCCTCTTACCACACCCCCCAATTCTATATACACTATGTTCCAAATTATTATGCAAATTACATTTTTCTCGGATTTTCCTAAATGGTCGGTGCAAATGACAGTCAGTCTAATAAAAGTCATCACCCGTTAGATTATACATCGAATTTTATTAAAGAAACCTCCCAATGATAATAGTATAATCTCCAAAATGAATAAAAACTCAAAATGCACTGTTCCAACTTATTAGGCACAGTAGTATTTCTAAACATTTGATATGTTTTAAAGAACTGAAAATGCTCATTTGTGGAATTTGCAGCATTAGGAGGTCACATTCACTGAACAAAAAAGCTATTTAACTCCAAAACATCCCAACAAGCCAAGTTACATGTTAACATAGGAACCCTTCTTTGATGTCACCTTCACAATTCTTGCATCCATTGAACTTGTGAGTTTTTGGAGAGTTTCTGCTTGTATTTCTTTGCATGAAGTCAGAATCTCCTCCCAGAGCTGCTGTTTTGGTGTGAACTGCCTCCCACCCTCCTAAATCTTTTGCTTGATGATACTCCAAAGGTTCTCTATGGGGTTGTGGTCAGGGGAAGATGGTGGCCACACCATGAGTTTATCTCCTTTTATGCCCATAGCAGCCAATTACTCAGAGGTATTCATTGTCATGCATGAAGATGATTTTGTTCCTGAAGGCACGTTTCTGCTTTTTAGACCATGGAAGAATGTTGTCAGTCAGAAACTCTATTTACTTTGCTGAGGTCATGTTCACACCTTCAGGAACCTTAAAGGGCCCTACCAGCTGGTTCCCCATGATTCCAGCCCAAAATATGACTCCTCCACCTCCTTGCTGACGTCGCAGCCTTGTTGGGACATGGTGGCCATCCACCAACCATCTACTACTCCATCCATCTGGACCATCCAGGGTTGCTCGACACTCATCAGTAAACAAGACTGTTTGAAAATTAGTCTTCAGGTATGTTTGGGCCCCCACTGCAACAGTTTCTGCATGTGAACACTGTTTAGGAGTGGCCGAATAGTAGGTTTATGCACCACAGCAAGCCTATGAAGGATCCTACACCTTGAGGTTCGAGGGACTCCAGATGTACCAGCAGCTTCAAATAACTGTTTGCTGCTTTGTAATGGTATTTTGGCAGCTGCTCTCTTAATCCAATGAATTTGTCTGGCAGAAAACTTCCTCATTATGCCTTTATTTGCATGAACTCTGTCTGTGCTCTGCTTCAGTCACAAATCTCATCAGAGTATGATGATCACTCTTAAGTTTTCATGAAATATCTATTTTTTTCATACCTTGTCCAAGGCATTGCACTATTTAACGCTTTTCAGCAGCAGAGAGATCCTTTTTATTTCCCATATTGATTGAAACCTGTGACCTGCATAATAATGTGGAACATCATTTTTGAGTAGTTTTCCTTTAATTAGAATCACCTGGAAAACTAATTATCACGTGTTTAAGATTGATTTCAGTGATTCATTGAGCTCTGAGACACAATACCATCCACGAGTTTATTTGAAAAACAAAACAATTAAATCTTTATGACACTTAAATCCAATTTGCATAATAATTTGGAACACAGTGTATATTTACATATCTACATGTTTTATTAATGGGTTTTGTCTAAATTTGTTACTACTAATTTATTTATTAATGAATATGGACCCTCCCAGTGGGGGCATCTTTCAGTTGGAGCCCTTTTTACTTATTTAAATGACTGTTGTAATTCCATATAATGTAGTTTTCCTGATAAATGGGTCAGTCCAAGACAGAAGCACTTCGAATTGTATATGTCAATAAATATTTCTTCTTATCTCAGTGATCACTGGATCATCTATTACCAGCAGTCTGGAACCTAATTTAAATGTTTTATATATTGTATATATCCTTATACGCTATCCTTATACCACTTTTGTAATTTTCTTTATTACAACACCCTACACTTATTTTTACTGTACTTCCTGTGACATTTCGTTTGGGAGGAGTCTCAAACGTGATGTCACAGGAAGTTGGGGCTGCACTCACTTCCCGCAGTGCCCATCGCCCCTCCTAGAACAGAATGTCACAAGGGGCAGCATTGCAGTTACTAACTAGTTTCTTGCATCACTGCCGATGTCCTGGATCCTGGGTGATGGATGCTGTGGGAGATGTAAGTGTACAAAAGCAGAGCTTTTATCTTCTTGTGTACTGACATAAATGTTGAGTATACTTGTATTGAACTTAATGTGTCCTGTCTCTGTCAGCGGATTTTGGTGTCTCAGCGGTGAACAACCAGACCCTACAACGTCGAAGTTCTTTTATCGGAACTCCTTACTGGTAGGAGAATTTTCTTATTTCTTCACATAAAATTCTCAGGATTGAAATTGCATCACCAAGGTGGAAAAGTCATGGACTGATGGAAATCACAGGATCAATAAAAATGTTACTAATATGCAAATGTTGAAAAAAGGGAAACTAAGTTTTCAAAACATGTCAATTTATTCAGTATGGAGTATGAGCGCCAATTGCAGAAATCCCCTCACTTACATTGCGGAAAAAGAGTATTTAGTGAGCCACTAATTGTGCATGTTCTCCCACTTAAAAAGATGAGAGAGGCCTGTAATTTACATAATAGGTAGGCTACAACTATGAGAGTCAAAATGAGAAACAAATCCAGAAAATCACATTGTCTGTTTTTTTATCATTTTATTTGCATTTTATGGTGGAAAATAAGTATTTGGTCATTGACAAAAGTTCATCTCCATATTTAGTTATATATCATTTGTTGGCAATGACAGAGGTCAAACATTTTCTGTAAGTCTTCACAAGGTTGGCACACACTGTTGGTGGTATGTTGGCCCATTCCTCCATGCAAATCTCCTCTAGAGCAGTGATGTTTTGGGCCTGTCGCTGGGCAACACGGACTTTCAACTCCCTCCAAAGGTTTTCTATGGGGTTGAGATCTGGAGAATGGCTAGGCCATTCCAGGACCTCCATGAAGCCACTCCTTCTTTGCCCTGGCAGTGTGCTTGGGATCATTATCATGCTGAAAGACCCATCCACATTTCATCTTCAATGCCCTTGCTGATGGAAAGAGGTTTGCACTCAAAATCTCATGATACATGGCCCCATTCATTCCTTCATGTTCACGGATCAGTCGTCCTTGTCCCTTTGCAGAGAAACAGCCCCAAAGCATGATGTTGCCACTCCCATGCTTCACAGTAGGTATGGTGTTCTTTGGATGCAACTCAGAATTCTGTCTTCTCCAAGCACGACGAGTTTTGTTTCTACGAAACAGTTGTACTTTAGTTTCATCAGACCACATGACATTCTCCCAATACTCTTCTGGATAATCCAAATGCTCTCTAGCAAACTTCAGACGGGCCCGGACATGTACTGGCTTAAGCAGGGGGACACATCCGGCACTGGAACTAACCATTGCATATTAGGAACAAGTCCTTCCATTTTAGAGATGCTGTTACCCAGTCATCTAGTCATCACAAGAGGATGGCTGCAGGACTAGATCCTGATACGTGGTCATTTTCCTACATCCAACACATCCAAAATGACAATTCACTTTCTGCCCAATGTATCCCACCTGTTGACCGATGCCACTGTCACTAGATGATAATTGATATGGATGATTGATGTGATTCAAGTGGATTTTAAAGTTTTCCTTACTTACAACATACTTTTTTTTCTGAATTCTGGTAGGATGGCCCCCGAAGTTGTAATGTGTGAGACTTGCAAAGATGCTCCATATGACTACAAGGCTGACGTCTGGTCTCTTGGCGTTACTCTCATTGAGCTGGCCGAAACTCAGCCTCCAAATCACGAAATGAATCCCACTCGTGTCCTGCTCAAGATCCTCAAGTCTGAGCCACCGAATCTAAAGTATCAGAAGTTGTGGTAAGCACATTTTTTGCAAATCTGTTTAGTATGCAGCTGAATATGAACAACTCTTCATGTTCATTCAAAGAAAATTCCATCAAACTTGGGCAAACAGCTCCTTATATTAATAGTCAATTGATATTGAGTTGTCCTTGTTTTATTCCCTAAATAGGTCTCAAGACTTTAAAGACTTTCTAAATAAGTGTTTACAAAGGAATCCCCAAGAACGATCTTCAATCAGTGAGCTTATTGAGGTTAGTTACAGTAAAGACATTGAAAACGCCTCAAGGGTAGACACAAGACAGCCTAACGTAATAACAAATCATAATGCTTCAGTCTCCTGCTTATCTTTTTTTTATTCAGCACTCCTTTGTGTCCAAGGGTATTGATAATGCTCCATTAAGAGAACTAGTAGCTGAAGTTTTAGCAGAAATTACAGAAGAAGAAGATGGAAGTTTGAAAGATTGTGACTTGGTGGTAAGAAGAAACTTTTGCCCTTTTTTTTATCCTTAAAAAAGTGGAACCATGAGATGCCATATCATATTACGGTATATAACATGCCAAAGCTGTAGCTGCGGAGATTTCTTCATCCGGGGCAAAGCTTTACTCTAGCACCCATCTACATATACACTCACACGCCTACAACTATACTAAATTTTGCTCCATCCCATTAAATGTAACATTAGAAATTAGTATCACTTGAATGCATTTAAACATATTTCTATATGATACACTTATACATACACATTATCTGTCTACCTAAATTACATACAGTACATAGACTTTACATACTCGGACATACACATTACACACATACATACACACACAGGCAGTTATATATACACATAACACAAACATTACACATGCACATTACATGCATAACACACATATTCACACACAAAACACACAAAGATATTTTCACATACATAAACATCACACACATATAGTCAGTTGTACGTAACAAATATAGAACATCTCCTATGGCGCTGACAGTTCCCATCAGAAGACAGGGAGCCCTGGTGAAAAGAGGACATGATGCCTCTATAGACTCTTTCTTCTGCTGTCACTTGCCTTTCGTGATGGGAGTTGCTCCCCGGAACAAGTCACAAAAGCCAATAAGAAGGTCTTGCTTCTGTTACTTAAAGAAAAGACAACCTAGAGAGGGTGGGAATGCAAGATCTACAGACATTCTCATTTGCACCCCCTTAAGTGTCTGAATCTGTAGCTAGGGTGGTGAATTCCACAGCCAATCTATAACCCTGTAGATGCAAATATAACATAGCAACTTTTTCCTACTTAAAATCCAATTTTGTATTCTATATGTTCAACACTCAAAAATGTAATTTTTTTTAATAAAGTTTTTATTTTATTCTTAGAATGATGTTTCACGCAATGTCAAAGGTCAAGAGGAAATACTTAGGGATACTCAGTCACCTAAACAAAACTCTGTCGAAAAAGAAGATGACCTGCATGCTGCCCAGGAAAGAGATTCTACTAAAAATTCAGACCAAAAACCATCAATGAGACTACAAAAAAGAACAAGTTTCTTGAAAGAGATGCGTAGACGTTCTGCTCCTTCACTTTCAAAAGAAGCCAGAGCATCTGTGAAATGGAGGGTTGGCAATGAGCACTTTGAAGCCAAGAATACAGAACGTGTCAAAAAGCCCCACACTCCTCCAATGGACTTTCCTCTTCACATACAAAACTCTGAATTAGGATTATTTCAATGTTCTGGAGTGTCAGGAGAAAAGGAGGTCAGTGATTTACATGATGTGCAAGATATGGATACTGGTTCTGCCATTTTATACCTTGCTAATAAAGAATCTAAAGAGGAAACTAATATAGGTCTTCAACAGACTCCAAAATTAGTCCCAGAAAATCAATGTGAAGTCATTAATCTGATAAATCACTCTCATACCAACTGCAAAGCCTGGGACTTGTTTAGATCTCTAACACCTGCTCCTCAAAGGTGGAGAAGTAATGAAAATCTTAGTTCTTCAACTAGGATATTAACCAAGACATGGTCAGTACCGTGCACTAGTAAGAGAAAATCCACCGTTGCTTGGAGAACATTGAAAGAAAATGTAGCCAATGAGCAAAAACAGACAATAAAAACCATTAAGGAAATGTCACATCTACCTAATAAAGATGAAAAACCACTAGATCCAGATTCTACTGAGGATGAAGATGGTAAGACTGAATATAGAAGTGTTTATCATCACATGAATGATAGACCCCAGGCTTCTTTTAGATGTTCTTGGTATGTACCTCAAATGGAGAAACATATTGGAACACAGAAGCATTCATATTCATTTTCACATGGTAAAAAAGCATCAGTGATATGGGTTGCTAAAAAAGAGCAGGATGTAGCCAAGGATAATGATTTTATAGGACAGAAGAAAACATCTTTAGGAATGATTGTAAGTTCTTCATCTGAGGTCGATGAGAAGAGTAAAGACATAAATGTGGTTGAAAAGGAAAATGTACCAAATTTAAAAGAAATCGGCAATAAGAGCAAAAAAGACCATCACATGTATCCATACAGCAACCACACATCAGAAGTCTGTAAACATGACCATAAGTCTATCTCTCCAGTTATTGGTACCGCAAGTAATAATCGTTCTGCCAGGAGATTATTAAGACGATGGACAATAGCAAGTTCAACACAAGAAATCAACTTGGAATCATCATTCCGTTTACCGGAAACTGAGTTAAAATATGAAGTAAGGGAAAAGAATGAAGATGTAACAGCGCATTTACTCAAAAAAGAAGATAGTGAAAAATCTGATGCCAGTGACAGAAGTATGCCTACAGGTGAGAGTAATCGAGAAAATGATGCTACTCAGGAACTCAGAGTCAAAAAGAGGCTAAACTTTGCTCAATGTTCATGGAGTGTTCATCCTGCTGATGTCAATGGTGAATCCAATATACAGCACGTAAAAACTCAAGACATGATCAACATAGCGGAAGATGTAGCAACAGAGGAGGTAAGAGCCCTGAAGATAAAAAATATATAGAAGCAAAAATCTAGATATTCCTACCATGTACAATTTCAGGATGATGTCATAGCTGCATATACTTGGTAAAGAGGACTTTTCAACTTAACTGAGTATGTCGTTGTAACGGGGTCTACCGAGCTGGGGTACCTTTTTCAGTACCACCCCGTGTTTCAAGAGGTCCACTCTGCTTTGGCTGGAGTCTGAATGAAGGACGCTGGCTGGAATTCCTTAGTTACATGGGGGCATATAAAAGATCACTGCTTCCCCACGTATTTCCAGTCTCACAACACTTTATTCACAGGACACAGAATATATCACACAGATACAGAGGGCAGGCCAATTAAAAAGCGGCAGGCCAGATATACATTACAATAGCCGGAGGGGGCCGGAGCCTGTCGATATTTACTGTGGGAATTACAAAGGTGGGGGAGGCCAGAAGGGAGATATCTTGTCCCCTCTGCCCAGGGGCGCAGCCTGTGGGCTGATACATTAGGGACATGCATCTCAGATGGAACCTAGTATACATACATATAACTGCACAACATATTCTGGGTGCTGAGGGTCCCGTAACACGGCTCCTCTTTTCAGCGACGCGATTGGCATACACAGTCTGATCCTTAACGGATCGGTTTGGGGATGACCGAAGTTTATGGGGTTGGTTCAAGTTCCGTTTGTCGACTTAGTCCATTGGCGTTACCATTTTGTTTGCCGGGTCTGTAGTGGATGGTGAAGTCCAGAGGTTGTAGGGCTAAACTCCACCGCAGTAATCTGGCGTTGTCTCCGGAGACCCGATTAAGCCAGACTAGGGGATTATGGTCCGTTAGGAGGGAAAACTGTCGTCCATACAAATATGGTTGCAACTTTTTGAGTGCCCATACTACCGCCAGGCACTCCTTCTCGATGGCCGCATAGCTTACTTCAAGGGGCAGTAGTTTCCGACTCAGGTAAGCTACCTGGTGTTCTTGGCCGTCCGGCCCGACTTGGCTCAGTACTGCTCCCAATCCAAACATAGAAGCGTCTGTGTGAACAAGCAAACGTTTAGTTGGATCGGGTGCGGCCAATACAGGGGTATTGGTGAGGGTGTCCTTTAGCTGGCGGAAGGCTTCCTCACACTCTGGGGTCCAGGTTACCTGGCGGGGTTGGTTCTTACGGGTCAGATCAGTGAGGGGCTTGGCTACGCTGCTGTAATTGGGAACAAATTTCCTGTAATACCCCGCTGTACCTAGAAACGCCATGACCTGGGTTTTAGTGCGTGGGGTGGGCCATTTGGCTATGGCCTCAATCTTGGCTGGTTCTGGTCGCTGTTTCCCACTTCCCACCCAATGCCCTAAATACTGAACCTCTGCTTTACCCACGTGACACTTGTTTGGGTTCAGGGTGATTCCGGCCTTGTGGATCCTGTCCAATAGTGTCTCTAGGTGATTTAGATGCTCTTCCCATGTAGCGCTGTAGATGGCGATGTCGTCCAGGTAGGCACAGGCATAGTCCTGGAGACCATCCAGAAGCCGGTCAGCCAGCCTCTGGAAGGTCGCCGGGGCAGTCTTCATCCCGAATGGCATAACTCAAAACTGGAATAAGCCGAACGGGGTGACAAATGCCAACTTGGGAATAGCATCAGGACTAAGGGGAATCTGCCAGTAGCCTTTGCATAAATCGATGGTGGTCAAATACTTTGCCCCCGCCAGCCGGCCTAACAACTCATCCACAGGCGGCATGGGATACACATCCGTCACTGTTTTCTCATTGAGCTTACGATAGTCTACACAAAACTTTGTAGTCCCATCCTTCTTGGGCACTAACACTACGGGGGATGCCCAGGGACTATCTGACTCTTCAATGACCCCTAAACGCAACATCTCTTGTATCTCTTGTCGCATCCCTTCTCGTACAGACTCAGGGATGCGGAAGGGGGGTTGTCGCAGGGGGGTCTGATCCTGGGTCTCAACCTTGTGTTGTGCCAGGCTAGTGTACCCTGGTCTCCCCGAAAACATCCTCTGTCGCTGCCTCAACAACTCCTCCGCCTGCTGTCTCTCCCAAGGACCTAGGCCTTCACCCAAGTGTACCTGGTCCCATGTTTTAGACTGAGTCCTTTCCCCTAAGACATCAGGCAAGGGAAGTCCGGCTAAATCCTCTGCTTCAGGTGCACAGATGGCCACTACCTCTTCAGGGCGCTCCCGGTAGGGCTTCAGCATATTCACGGGGAACATGCGGATAACCCTGGAGTCATCACAATCGGCGACATTATAGGTGGTGTCGGCTATTTTCCCCACTACCTGGTAGGGCCCCTGCCATGCAGCTTGGAACTTGTTCTGCCTAGTGGGCTTTAACACCAGGACCTTCTGTCCTATTTCCAAGGTGCGCTCTCTGGCCCTCCGATCGTACCATACGCGCTGGCGCCGCCGGGTCACCTGCATGTTCCCATGTACAGCCTGGGTCAGCTCCTGTAGGCGGTCCCGGAATTCCAGCACATAGGGTACAATAGGTACCCCTTCTATGATGCCCTCCCCTTCCCAGTGTTCTAGCACTAAGTCTAGGGGTCCTCTCACCCGTCTCCCGTATACCAGTTCAAACGGGGCAAACCCCATGGATTCTTGGGGCACCTCCCGATAGGCAAACAGGAGGTGTGGCAAGAATTTCTCCCAGTCCCTGTAGGTCCTGGTAAATGTCCCAATGAGTTGTTTTAACGTCCCGTTAAAGCGTTCACACAACCCATTGGTTTGCGTGTGGTACGGGGCGCTTCTAATGGACTTTACGCCGCACAGCTTCCACAGTTGGTTGGTCACCTCTGCTGTAAACTGGGTACCTTGGTCCAAGATAATCTCCCGGGGAAATCCAACCCGTGAGAAAACCTGGAGCAGGGCAGCCGCCACCGTCTCTGCCAGTATGTTAGGTAACGCAACCGCCTCTGGATACCGTGTGGCATAATCTACCACTGTCAATATATACCTTTTCCCTGACTGACTGGGTTTGGCTAATGGCCCTATCAGATCGACCACTACTCGGCTAAATGGTTCCTCACAATGGGGAGGGGGCGTAATTTGGCTTTGTATCGATCTCTCCTCTTGCCAATGCGCTGGCAACTGTCACAGGTCTGGCAGTACTGACGAACATCATAGGTTACCCCCGGCCAAAAGAAGTTTTGTGTCAGACGATGCCTGGCGCGACTGACACCGAAGTGCCCGGCCAAGGGTATGTCATGAGAGATTCGCAGCAACTCCTGCCTATACTTCTTGGGAACTACCAGCTGTCGTTTTATAGTGGTGCTCGTCCCTGTGTGGTGCTGCTCTGTGATCTGGTAGAGGAGTCCCTGCTTCCATACAAACTGTTCCCCTTCCAGTACCCCCTCCCCTCCTGTGCCTTCCCACGATATCCCTCCAATGAAGGATCTTCAAGTAACTCCCTCTTAAATTCATCTTGGGTGGCCCAAGAAATGTGTCTGGCTATGGGAATACGTGTAGGGCTGGGATATCTTACCTGGGCCTCCTCTGAATGTGATTCCGCCTCCGCAGCTCGATCTTGTCTCCGGGTGGTCACAGGATATGTCTCAGCCAGAGGGGCAACCAAGAAGGCAGACATCATGGGTCCCAAGTCATTTCCCAGCAAGACGTCTGCAGGCAAATCCTCCATCAAGCCGACCTCAACAAGGCCATCCCCGACTCCCCAGTTCAGGTGAATCCTGGCAGTGGGCAGTCGATGTATGGCTCCCCCTGCTACACGGACTGCCACTGTCTGGTCCGTCTTCTCTTGGTCTCGGAGCAGATGAGGCTTCGCAAGGGTCAAAGTTGCCCCGGAATCCCTTAGTCCCTGCATACGTTTACCATTAACCCACACGACCTGTCGATGCTGTTGTTGATTATCTGCCCAGGCTGCCTGCACGGGGTCTACTTCATGCAGCACTTCCTCCATCTCTTCCACCCCTTGGTTAGTCATAGCCCCCAATGCCGGGTCAGCATCGCCTTGGTAGCAGTGTACAGCAGCCCGGCTGAAGGTAGCTGTTCCCGCCTTTGGCCACTGGGTATGTTGAGTCCGGTTGGGACATTGTCTTTGCAGGTGGCCCAGCTGACGGCAGGTGTGGCATCGCGCCCCAGGGGGACTATGGTAGGCCGAGTTTCTAGCTGGTCCCCCTACAATCATCGGTGGTTTGGGGCCCTCCAGGTCCATGGGCGGACCCCTAGTGACCATCTTTGATCCGGACAACTGAGGCCTCCTGGCATCATGATGTTCATCGGCCAGACGAGCGGCTTCCTCCAGAGTTGTTGGCCGCCTGTCGTGAAGCCATTCCTGTGTCTCAGGGTTTAGTCCATTAAAGAATCGTTCTAACAAGAAGAGCTGGAGGACATCCTCCTTAGTGGTTGCTTGGCTCCCTTGTACCCACTGTAGCAGTGACCGCCGTAATCTACAGGCCCATTCAGCGTGGGTATTGGTTACACGTTTTATAAGTCCGCGGAACTTTTGGCGGTATGCCTCTGGTGTCAGCGCATACCGGGCCAAGATCACTTCTTTGATCCGCTCATAGTCCATACAGTCCTCATCAGGTACCGTGCGATAGGCGTCCGCTGCCCGGCCAGTCAGCTTGCTGGCCAGAATCTGAACCCGTTCCTCCGGCTTCACTCGATGAAGGGCACACTGCCGCTCAAAGTCCTGCAGAAAGCCATCAATGTCTTCCTCTGCCTCCCCCAACTGTCAGAAGGCATTATACTGGATCTTTTTGTGGCTTACTGTTGAAGGTACCTGGTCAGAGGCCAGAGCTCCCCCTGCTCGCTGACTCTCCTCTCTCCGCTCTGCCATCTCCATCTTGGCCAGCTCCACTTTGGTCCGCTCTGCCATCTCCATCTTGGCTAGCTCTATCCTGGTCCGCTCGGCCATCTTTTCCTTCAAATCAGTACGCACATCAGCCATCACCTCTCGTATGATCTCTACTGCAGGGTTTGGGCCATACAATGCCAGTCTGTTCTTTACCTCCCTCTGGAATTCAGTCTCCACCACGTTCACATTGGGGGGCGGTGCACTGTCATGTTCCATGATGACTGCTATCAAATCCGCTTTTGTTTTGTTGCTGGCGATTAACCCTCGGGCTTCCACCAGATCTTTTAATGTAGTCCTCTTTAACTTCTGGTAGTTGTTTTCCATTCATTCCTTTCCTCCTGTAGAAGGGGTATCATATCCCGCTGTCTGCCACCAGTGTAACATGGTCTACCGAGCTGGGGTACCTTTTTCAGTACCACACCGTGTTACAAGAGGTCCACTCTGCTTTGGCTGGAGTCTGAATGAAGGACGCTGGCTGGAATTCCTTAGTTACATGGGGGCATATAAAAGATCACTGCTTCCCCACGTATTTCCAGTCTCACAACACTTTATTCACAGGACACAGAATATATCACACAGATACAGAGGGCAGGCCAATTAAAAAGCGGCAGGCCAGACATACATTACAATAGCCGCAGGGATCGGAGCCTGCCAATATTTACTGTGGGAATTACAAAGGTGGGGGAGGTCAGAAGGGGGATATCTTGTCCCCTCTGCTCAGGGGCGCAGCCTGTGGGCTGATACATTAGGGACATGCATCTCAGATGGAACCTATTATACATACATATAACTGCACAACATATTCTGGGTGCTGAGGGGTCCCGTAACACGTAACAGTCGTATTGTGCTTACTTATAGGGACTCTGTCACCTGAATTTGGCGGGCCCTCTGTCCGGTCCGATGGGCGGTGTTTCCTCAGCTTTTATTCACCCCTTCCTTTCCCGCTGGGCACAATATTTCTGGAATTTCTGTTGGTTTCCTCCGTAGTTCACGCGTGCACAAAGCAATCTTGCCTTGCGCACGCGCAGTATGCTTTGCCCAACTGCGGGCAAAGCCGAAAAGCTTTAGTGCGCATGCGCCGGTGCACTATGTCCCGGAAGTATTTTGCTGTGTTCCGGGACACAGTGCGCCGGCGCATGCGCACTAATGTTTTTCGGCTTTGCAGTGGGGCAAAACATACTGCGTGTGCGCACGGCAAGATTGCTTTGCGCTCGCGTGAACTACGGAGGAAACCGACGGAAATTCCAGAAAATTTTGCGCCCAGCGGGAAAGGAAGGGGTGAATAAAAGCTGAGGAAACACCGCCCATCGGACTGGACAGAGGGCCCGCCAAATTCAGGTGACAGAGTCCCTTTTATATAGCACCAAGATATTCCACAGCGCTTTACAGACATTATCATCAATGTCCCCATTGGAGCTCACCATCACAATTCCCTATCAGTATGTCTTTGGAGTGTGAGAGGAAACCGAGAACCTAGAGGAAAGATATGCAAACATAGGGAGAACATACAAACTTCTTGCAGATGTTGTCCTTGGTGGGGTTTGAACCTAGGATCCCAGTACTGCAAAGTATACATCCAGGGGGTTGAAGGGAATATTTGCATCTTCATTCTCTATGCAAACTGACTCTTCAGAGAGAAAGAGGACGTGAACTCTAGTACCACCAACTCTAGCACCACCAATTGGAAGCAGCGATTCGAAAAATCAATATAAACCCTTTAACGAGCCTTGCCATGTTACTTAAAATAAAAGCCAAACCAGAATCTCAATTTGCAGACAAGGTGTTTTTGGATATTGCTCCTCTTCAGTGCAAAGTATGAGATCTGATTTAGCTAAGTGAGAGGCCTAAGGCATTCAAAAGAGACATATCTTTGAAATAGAGGGGATTGGGAAGAGAAGAAATAGAAAAACATACGGAATCAATAAAGCAGTAACACTTAGAGGAATAACTTCGTTTAAATGAAAATGTAGGTTAAATTGAAAACTCCACTCAAAGATCTTCTTTTAGACAACTGAGAATTTTTTTATCTCTTAGGGTCTGTTCACATCATATTTAGCTCTTAGGATGGATGTTTATGCCTGGAGAATCGCGTGATGAATACTTCTTAAGAAGACTCTATATAGGCACCTAGTAGCATACTTTGCGAAAAGGTTTCCAATATAAAAAAGTTTACAACACAAATTTAATGTCTCTCAGTATTCTCTGGGGTCTCTTCAGACCCCAGGGCATAATAAATCTAATCTGTACAAAATTTGAGAAAATCCTCATACTCACCTCACCACTCTCCTCTCCGGCCAATCCACTCCTCACCGTCAGCCATCCAGTTCTCACTGCATCTTCATCTTCGCACTTGCTGAAATCCCCAGGCCTCTCATGTTGATTTCCGGCTTTGAAGAGGCCCAGGAGGATTCTGCGCATGCAAGGTCACAGCACACACCGTGATGTCATGACGCTGTGACCTTTTGTGAGGTTTCTCAGACCCCACCTCCACCCCCAATCTTCATCAAAGCCAGAAGTCTAGGCCCAGAATGAGAGGCCTGAGGATTTCAGTGGGAGCTGAGGCGATCTGAAGATGTGTCGAGGATTGAACGGGTAACGTTGAGGTGAGTAAAGGGATTTAATATTTTTTATTTGATGGTCTTTTCTGGTTCAGAAGCCGCCATCTTGCGTAAGCAAACAAATCTGCATTTTGGAGAACATGGATTTTTGTTAAATTCGAGTAGAATTAAAATCCACTCCAATTTATTCACTCATCTCTACTCTCCAGGTATCTAACTTGTAGGTACCACGGCAATATGGAAGAACAGTGCTGATAATGGGCAGACTTTTGTGCCATTTTGTGGAGAGAGATTTGGGGAGAATATTCTTTTTGAGCATTCTCATCCTCAGGAATATGTGCAAGCTAGAAAATAAAACGTTACATGCTCCAACATTGCCATCTTGTCCAGCACCACCCCAAACTTTGCCACCGCCGGATGCTATGAAATAGTTTTTAGAGTCCCGATTTTTTTTTTAAATTTAAGCATAAATTTTTAGCTAGTTTTTCCAAATTTTCATATATGGGATAATGTTACTCAGTGTAATATCCTTTAAAAGGTACGAGGTGAAGAGTCAGATGAAAATGACATGTCGTCTCTGGACACGCAAAAGACTATTCGGGTCACCAGAAGGTTCATAGTGGATGGAAAGGAGATGAAGGTTTCATCATGTAAACGCAAGGCTCAACCAAACAATAAAGATAACAAAGAACGCACAGTTAGGTAAGAATGGCCTTACAAGTGTGTATGTATGATTTGGGCTACCATAGAGGAATATGCTATGCTTGGTCTTGGGTTACACCATATTGAACCGGTATATCATGTGGTTTTATGCTTTTTTAAGTGCTATTATCCACATTATTATCCTTTAAGTGTTTAACCTTATAGGGCATGTTCACACAGAGGGTTTTTTTTCACATGGATTTCAGCATCTTTTTCGGGCAAAAATTATCATGGAAACTTCAGTCAATTGCCATGTATGTCAATTGAACTGAACAAATCCACATAAAGACCCTCAACATTCCATACTACAAATCCTCACCAGAGATCCAAGAGTCAGACTTGAATTCTGCAGCAGAACCCATTGCAGTACTATTCAGATTTTTTCACATGAAAAATTTGCTATGTGATCCTATAATGTGAGCACAGTACGAAGATATTTTACATGATTAGCTAATAGTCATGTGAGAGCAGGTTTTCAATTTAACTTTAAGCAAAACCAAAATCATTGGCTGCAACTATCAGCTGGCAGCTTTAGCAAGGCTGGTGATCAAGAATAGAGGGGTCTCCATGCCATATTTTTTAATTATTTAAATAAATAATAAAAAAAAAACTACGTGGGGTACTCCCCATTTTTTACAACCAGCCAGTAAAGCAGAAAGCTGGGGGCTGGTATTCTGAGGCTGGTAAGGGGCCATGATACTGGCCTCCCCAGCCTAAAAATAGGTGCCCCAAAAAAGGCACATCTATTGGGTGCACCAATTCTGCGCTTTGCCCAGCTCTTGCCACTTGTTCTGTGGTGGTGTCAAGTGGGGTAATATTTGTGGGCTTGATGTCACCTTTGTATTGTCCAATGTCATCAAGTCCACGGCGTCTATAATCTTATAGTTACATTTTAAATAAACACACAGCAAGAATAAAGTATTTTATTTTAAATAAAAACAAAGCACACTTTTCTTTTTTTATTTGAAAATAACAAACACAGTTATACTCACCTAACGCCCATTCCACTGAAGCTCTCGTCTCCTGTAATAAAACAAAAATAAAAAACAACCATATCCCTCACCTATCCGTTGCTCTGTCCCATGCCGTAATCCATGTCTTACAGATGTCTCTCCACTACTAACCTGTGGGCTTGATGTCACTGGACAATACAAAGGTGACATCGATCCAACAAATATGAACCCCGCTTGCCACTGCCACAGGGCAAGTGGGAAGAGACAGGTAAAGCACCAGAACTGGCGCATCTAACAGATGTAACTTTTCTGGGGAGGCTGCAGGCTGCTATTTTAAGGCTGGGAGGGGGCCAATATCCATTGCCCTTTACCAGCCTGGGAATAACAGACCCCAGCTGTCTGTTTTAGCTTGGCTTGTTGTCAAAAATGTGGGGGACCCCTACACAGTTTTTTTGAATTATTTATTTAAATAATTTAAAAATATGATGTGGGGATTTCTCTATCCTTGATAACGAGCCTTGCTAAAGCTGACAGCTGAGGGTTGCAGCCCACGGCTGACAGTTTTGCCAGCTAATTATGAAAAATACAGGGGATCCCACTTCATTTTTTTATTTATATCGCATGTGGCGGCTGGTGAAAATTCTCATCAGCCGGCACCTAATCTCGCTGTTAACAGTTGACTACAACTCTCACAATTGTTCCCTGCTAGCGCTGGGAGATAGACCTTTTCGGTGATAATTCTAAGCAGAATGTGTGGAGAAAACCAGTCACTGCTCATCACCTGCCCAATACAATTCCAACAGTGAAACACGGTCGTGTCAGCATCATGCTATGGGGGTGTTTTTCAGCTGCAGGGACAGGACAACTGGTTGGCATTGAAGGAAACATGAATGTGGCCAAGTACAGAGCCATCCTGGATGAAAACCTCTTCCAGAGTGCTCTGGACATCAGACTTGGCCGAAGGTTCACCTTCCAACAAGACAATGACCCTAAGCACACAGCTAAAATAACAAAGGAGTGGCTTCAGAACAACTCTGTGACCATTCTTGACTGGCCCAGCCAGAGCCCTGACCTAAACCCAATTGAGCATCCCTGGAGAGACCTGAATATGTCCACCAACGTTCACCATCCAACCTGACAGAACTGGAGAGGATCTGCAAGGAAGAATGGCAGAGGATCCCCAAATCCAGGTGTGAAAAACTTGTTGCATCATTCTCAAGAAGACTCATGGCTGTACTAGCTTAAAAGGGTGCTTCTACTCAACACTGAGCAAAGGGTCTGAATACTTATGACCATGTGATATTTCAGTTTTTCTTTTTTAATAAATATGCAAAAAATACTACATTTCTGCTTTTTTCAGTCAAGATGGGGTGCAGAGTGTACAATAATGAGAAAAAAATGAACTTTTTTTTGAATTTACCAAATGACTGCAATGAAACATAGAGTGAAACATTTAAAGGGGTCTGAATACTTTCCGTACCCACTTTTTTTTTCTATCTATTCTATCCTAACCTGACCCACTGTGATATTACTGTACGTGGCAGATGAATTGCCGGCTTTTGAAATGTGATCGGTGTCGGACAGCACTCGCATGGTCCAAGTGCTGTGTGATTTTTTTTCTCGCACTTCTATTGCGGGATGCAATACGATTTCCGATTACAATCGAAGCATGATGCAATTTTTTTTTCCAGTCTGATCGTGATCCAATCCGAGCTGGAAAAAAAAGCAGATGAACACACTATGATAGAATAATATTGGTCCGAATGCAATCCGATTTTAATCGAATTGCATTCCTCCGATTTCATCTCAAGTGGGAATGAGCCCTAATGCAGCTCCCCCACACACACACAGTATAATGCAGCTCCTCACAGAGACTATAATGCAACCCTCAACCCCACACACACAGTATAATGCAGCCCACACACTCACACACAATAATGCAGCCCCCCACACACAGTATAATGCAGCCCCCAATCCCCCTACACACAGTATGCTTCAGCCCACACACACACTAATGCAACCCCACAGTTACCTCTCCCCATCCGCCCGCTGCTAAGGCATGTGCAGCTTGTCTCATCAGCTCCACTGTTAGCATAGCGTGGCGCGTGATGAAGTGATGTCATCATGCACCCGCTGAGCCAGAAGCAGAGGGGGAGTTATGGGAGAGGGAGAGTCATCTAACATGCTCTCCTCCATAATTGCTTTCAACTGTATCGGTGCCTATGATGCCAATAAGTTGAATGCGCGAAGTAAGGGGGAGGCGGCGCAACACCGGGCCCCTCTTACTAACGGGTCCCATAGCAGCTGCATGATGTGCCGTTATCAGCGCACACCACTGGCTGGGGGCCCCTGGGAGAGCGAGGGCCCTAGGCAGCTGCCTAGTCTGCCTGCCCCTGACGCCGGCTATGACTGTGCCAAGGTGTACCCAATCAGTATGGTCTCTAACTCTAGGATTTCACCTCGCTATGTGCCAGCAGGCCTCAAAATAGGCTATATTACATTGAATAAAAATAAACAACAAAAAGAAACATAAAGGTGTTGCAAACTACTTTTTATAGATGGCCTATCCAGTAACTGCTGCCGGGTACTGCAGATCCATCCCTTACATTACCTGGCAGTGGCCACTATAGTTTTAATTGGGTTAATGTTTTCCGGCCTCATACGAGAACTTTTGGCCAGCGCCGGTAACAGCCGATTAGTAGGGATGCTGGGTGTCGCACCCCCCACTGATCAGATTTTAATGGTCTACATATACACATATTGACCGTAAGGATTATTAAACAATACCCAGTCATGAAGTGTTTTAACATTTAAAATAACCTTTATTCGCATAAAATACAGACATTTAAAATAGTGCCTCAAAACCAGAATCATATTAATACAGGCCAGCAAAGGAAACAGCAGGTGTCAGGGAAAGAAATAATTTCCTTTCCTACTTATGTCAATAGGCACTATGAACATTACTAGACAAGGTGAAAATACGGAGTACTCATTGCCACATTGATCAGAAGGGAAGCATTCAAGCATGATATTTCTCAATCATTATATACTAAGCCAAGTATCGGTCACTGACACTCCATTGCTCAGATAAACCGGGCAATTGCCCACCTTGGGTGATCACATAAGAACATTAGGCGTAATATCACAAATATATATAGGGAGACAGAAAATCACCCCAGCCTCGCCGGCACCTACTGTCCCAGACAATAATCATAGAACTATTGCACTTCCCACCGGCCTCCTAAAATCAGCTCCTAACTTGTAATGCACAGAGCCTACACATGGACATGTAATCTGCTCAATACATATTACCTGAGCAGCTGCCGTTGTCCTGCCTCGTGGCACGCTAGACCTCAATTTCCCCGACGAGCGTTTCGCATCTGCTTCTGTTGTGAATTCTGCTCTTGGGCTCCCTCCGGTGGTTGTAAGTGGTAGCGCTGCTGTCTCTGAATCGCAGCATTTATCAGGTGTGTTCACTTTGTGCAATTTTGACTGGGCTATTTAGTCTTGCTTCACCCTTTAGTCAGTGCCAGTTGTCCATTGTTCCTGGAGGGTTCTCATCTCTGCCTGGCCTCTCCTGCTTGCAGTTCTTTTCAACAAAGATAAGTTCTGGCCTTCATTTTTTGCTGTCCACATGCTGTGGCCTTATTGTTCAGTTCTTTTCCATGTTTTTGTCTTGTCCAGCTTGGTCTGTATAAGGATTTGTTTAGCCAAGCTGGTATCTCTGGAGATGCAGATGTACCCTCCATATCTTTAGTTAGCTGTGGAGTTTTTGTATTTTCTGTGGTGGATATTTTCTAGTGTTTTAATACTGACCGCATAGTACTCTGTCCTATCCTTTCTATTTAGCTAAAAGTGGCCTCCTTTGCTAAATTCTGATTTCAGTCTGTGTATGTTTTTTCCCTCTCCTCTCACAGTCAATATTTGTGGGGGGCTGCCTATCCTTTGGGAATTTTCTCTGAGGCAAGATAGTTTTCCCTTTTCTATCTCTAGGGGTAATTAGTCCTCCGGCTGTGTCGAGATGTCTAGGGAGCGCTAGGTACATTCCACGGCTACTTCTAGTTGAGGTGTTAGGTTCAGGGTCTGCGGTCAGTACAGGTACCACCTTCTCCAGAGTACGTCTCATGCTGCTCCTAGGCCACCAGATCATAACAGTACAACTGGCCAACAATGAGTTAACCGCATCTCAGAAGAAGGGAAGGAAAGTGCTGAGCCATTTTTTTTTCTGTAGTCTGTTGTGTTTTTTTTTTCTCTTCCCTCTTTACCTCTGGGTGGCTCAGGAGTTCGGCGCTGGTATGGATGTTCAGGGATTGGCTTCTCGTGTGGATCAACTTGCTGCTAGAGTACAGGGTATTTCTGATTATATCGTTCAGACTCCAGTTTTAGAGCCTAGAATTCCAACTCCTGATTTGTTTTTGGGGGATAGGTCCAAATTTCTGAGCTTTAAAAATAACTGTAAACTATTTTTTGCTCTGAAACCCCGTTCCTCTGGTGATCCCATCCAGCAGGTTAAAATTATTATATCTCTGCTGCGTGGTGACCCCCAGGATTGGGCATTTGCCCTGGAACCTGGGAATCCGGCGTTGTTTAATGTAGACACCTTTTTTCAGGCGCTTGGGTTATTGTATGACGAACCTAATTCAGTGGATCATGCTGAGAAGACCTTGTTGGCCCTGTCTCAGGGTCAAGAAGCGGCAGAATCATATTGCCAGAAGTTTAGAAAATGGTCTGTACTGACTAAATGGAATGAGGATGCCTTGGCGGCAGTCTTCAGAAAGGGTCTTTCTGAATCCGTTAAAGATGTTATGGTGGGGTTCCCCACGCCTGCTGGTCTGAGTGATTCTATGTCTGTGGCCATTCAGATTGATCGGCGCTTGCGCGAGCGCAGAGTTGTGCACACTATGGCATTGTCTTCCGAGCGGAGTCCTGAGCCTATGCAGTGTGATAGGATTGTGTCTAGAGCTGAACGACAAGGATTCAGACGTCAGAATAGGTTGTGTTTTTACTGCGGCGATTCTGCTCATGTTATTTCTGATTGCCCTAAGCGAACCAAGAGAATCGCTAGTTCTGTTACCATCAGTACTGTACAACCTAAATTTCTGTTATCTGTGACCCTGATCTGCTCATTATCGTCATTTTCTGTCATGGCATTTGTGGATTCAGGCGCCGCTCTAAACTTAATGGACTTAGAATTTGCCAGACGTTGTGGTTTCCCCTTGCAGCCTTTGCAGAGTCCTATTCCTTTGAGGGGCATTGATGCTACACCGTTGGCTAAAAATAAACCTCAGTTTTGGACACAGCTGACCATGTGCATGGCGCCAGCCCATCAGGAAGATTGGCGTTTTCTGGTGTTGCATAATTTGCATGATGCTATTGTGCTGGGTTTCCCATGGTTACAGGTGCATAATCCGGTATTAGATTGGAAATCTATGTCTGTGACTAGTTGGGGTTGTCAGGGGGTTCATGGTGACGTTCCTGTGATGTCAATTGTCTCCTCCCCCTCTTCTGAAATTCCTGAGTTTTTGTCAGATTTCCAGGATGTATTCAATGAGCCCAAGTCCAGTTCCCTTCCACCGCATAGGGACTGTGATTGTGCTATTGACTTGATTCCAGGCTGTAAGTTCCCTAAGGGCCGACTTTTCAACCTGTCTGTGCCAGAACATACCGCCATGCGGAGCTATGTTAAGGAGTCCTTGGAGAAGGGGCATATTCGGCCATCTTCTTCACCATTGGGAGCAGGTTTTTTTTTGTTGCCAAAAAAGATGGCTCCTTGAGACCCTGTATTGATTATCGCCTCTTGAATAAGATCACGGTCAAATTCCAATACCCTTTGCCTTTGCTTTCTGATCTGTTTGCTAGGATTAAGGGGGCTAGTTGGTTTACTAAGATTGACCTTCGAGGGGCATATAATCTTTTTCGTATTAAGCAGGGTGACGAATGGAAAACTGCGTTTAATACGCCCGAAGGCCGTTTTAAATACCTTGTGATGCCATTCGGACTCTCTAATGCTCCATCTGTGTTTCAGTCCTTCATGCATGATATATTTCGGAATTATCTTGATAAATTCATGATTGTATATTTGGATGATATTTTGATTTTTTCAGATGATTGGGAGTCTCATGTGAAACAAGTCAGGATGGTATTTTAGATCCTTCATGATAATGCCTTGTTTGTGAAGGGGTCTAAGTGCCTCATTGGAGTACAGAAGATTTCTTTTTTGGGTTTAATTTTTTCTCCCTCATCTATACAAATGGATCCGGTTAAGGTTCAGGCCATTCATGATTGGATCCAGCCCACATCCGTGAAGAGCCTTCAGAAATTTTTGGGCTTTGCTAATTTTTATCGCCGTTTCATTGCCAACTTCTCCAGTGTGGTTTGTGACCGGTTTTCTAAGATGGTTCATTTGGTACCTTTGCCTAAGTTGCCTTCCTCTTCTGATTTGGTTCCGTTGTTTTTTCAGCATGTGGTTCGTTTGCATGGCATTCCGGAGAACATTGTGTCCGATAGAGGTTCCCAGTTTGTTTCTAGGTTTTGGCGGGCCTTTTGTGCTAGGCTGGGCATTGATTTGTCTTTTTCTTCCGCATTTCATCCTCAGACAAATGGCCAAACCGAGCGAACTAATCAGACTTTGGAAACTTATTTGAGATGCTTTGTGTCTGCTGATCAGGATGATTGGGTGGCTTTCTTGCCATTGGCCGAGTTTGCCCTTAATAATCGGGCTAGTTCTGCTACCTTGGTTTCACCCTTCTTTTGTAACTCTGGTTTTCATCCTCATTTTTCTTCAGGGCAGGTTGAGCCTTCTGATTGTCCTGGGGTGGACTCTGTGGTTGACAGGTTGCAGCAAATTTGGGCTCATGTTGTTGACAATTTGGTGTTGTCTCAGGAGGGGGCTCAGCGTTTTGCTAACCGTCGTCGGTGTGTTGGTTCCCGGCTTCGGGTTGGGGATTTGGTCTGGTTGTCTTCCCGTCATGTCCCTATGAAGGTTTCTTCCCCTAAGTTTAAGCCTCGGTTTATTGGCCCTTATAGGATTTCTGAGATTATCAATCCAGTGTCTTTTCGTTTGGCCCTTCCAGCCTCTTTTTCCATCCATAATGTTTTTCATAGATCTTTGTTGCGGAAATATGTGGTGCCCGTTGCTCCCTCTGTTGATCCTCCTGCCCCGGTGTTGATTGATGGGGAGTTGGAGTATGTGGTTGAGAAGATTTTGGATTCTCGTTTTTCGAGGCGGAGGCTTCAGTATCTTGTCAAATGGAAGGGTTATGGCCAGGAGGATAATTCTTGGGTTGTTGCCTCCGATGTTCATGCTGATGATTTGGTTCATGCCTTTCATTTGGCTCGTCCGGATCGGCCTGGGGGCTCTGGTGAGGGTTCATTTCGCATCTGCTTCTGTTGTGAATTCTGCTCTTGGGCTCCCTCCGGTGGTTGTAAGTGGTAGCGCTGCTGTCTCTGAATCGCAGCATTTATCAGGTGTGTTCACTTTGTGCAATTTTGACTGGGCTATTTAGTCTTGCTTCACCCTTTAGTCAGTGCCAGTTGTCCATTGTTCCTGGAGGATTCTCATCTCTGCCTGGTCTCTCCTGCTTGCAGTTCTTTTCATCAAAGATAAGTTCTGGCCTTCATTTTTTGCTGTCCACATGCTGTGGCCTTATTGTTCAGTTCTTTTCCATGTTTTTGTCTTGTCCAGCTTGGTCTGTGTAAGGATTTGTTTAGCCAAGCTGGTATCTCTGGAGATGCAGATATATCCTCCATATCTTTAGTTAGCTGTGGAGTTTTTGTATTTTCTGTGGTGGATATTTTCTAGTGTTTTAATACTGACCGCATAGTACTCTGTCCTATCCTTTCTATTTAGCTAGAAGTGGCCTCCTTTGCTAAATTCTGATTTCAGTCTGTGTATGTTTTTTCCCTCTCCTCTCACAGTCAATATTTGTGGGGGGCTGCCTATCCTTTGGGAATTTTCTCTGAGGCAAGATAGTTTTCCCTTTTCTATCTCTAGGGGTAATTAGTCCTCCGGCTGTGTTGAGATGTCTAGGGAGCGCTAGGTACATTCCACGGCTACTTCTAGTTGCGGTGTTAGGTTCAGGGTCTGCGGTCAGTACAGGTACCACCTTCTCCAGAGTACGTCTCATGCTGCTCCTAGGCCACCAGATCATAACATGCTTCCTCATGGGGGCGTGTCTAAGGCTGGGCATCGTATAATTCTTAAAGGATAAAGCAACCAATCAGATCCCACACCGGAAGGACTCCACCAATGGGACACACACTCAAAGCACTTGTTGTGATGCACGCGAAATAGGAGTGTCTTTACCCATGAGTAGGCAGGGCACTTTGAACAGCACGATGGGGGTGTGTTTGCCCATGAATCCTATTGGTTGGTGGGAGGGCACTTTCTCAGCGTGACGTATTGGCGGCTGTAGCGTGCTATTATGCACACTGATTAGGAGCACTCAAGCCCTCCATGAGTAGCGCCGCTCTGAATAACATAAAGGTGGTTTCTTTATATGCGTGTTTCTATCGGGTAGTGGTCCAGTGCCCCCTTTGTGCAACGCACTGGTAGATATAGCGATGTGATGTTATGCGCAGAGTAGGAGTGTCTACACCTACCAACAGACGCGGTGTTTGTGAGTGACGCGCAGGGAGTTGTCCAATATACGGTTCCTGATTGGCTGGTGGACAAGCGCTTTGAGTGTGTGTCCCATTGGTGGAGTCCTTCCAGTGCGGGATCTGATTGGTTGCTTTATCCTTTAAGAATGATACGATGCCCGGCCTTAGACACGCCCCCATGAGGAAGCAGATGCGAAACGCGCGTCGTGGAAATTGAGGTCTAGCGTGCCACGAGGCAGGACAACGGCAGCTGCTCAGGTAATATGTATTGAGCAGATTACATGTCCATGTGTAGGCTCTGTGCATTACAAGTTAGGTGCTGATTTTAGGAGGCCGGAAGGAAGTGCAATAGTTCTATGGTTATTGTCTGGGACAGTAGGTGCCGGCGAGGCTGAGGTGATTTTCTTTCTCCCTATATATATTTGTGATATTACGCCTAATGTTCTTATGTGATCACCCAAGGTGGGCAATTGCCCGGTTTATCTGAGCAATGCAGTGTCAGTGACCGATACTTGGCTTACTATATAATGATTGAGAAATATCATGCTTGAATGCTTCCCTTCTGATCAATGTGGCAATGAGTACTCCGTATTTTCACCTTGTCTAGTAATGTTCATAGTGCCTATTGACATAAGTAGGAAAGGAAATTATTTCTTTCCCTGACACCTGCTGTTTCCTTTGCTGGCCTGTATTAATATGATTCTGGTTTTGAGGCACTATTTTAAATGTCTGTATTTTATGTGAATAAAGGTTATTTTAAATGTTAAAACACTTCATGACTGGGTATTGTTTCATAATCCTTACGGTCAATATGTGTATATCTATTTTGGGGTGTTGCCCATCCTGAGTGTAAAGGAAATGGGCTGGTGCTTTGTGCTTATCATTTTAATGGTCTACAGTAGGGATAGGTCATCAATAAAAAATGAGTGACCATCCCCTTTAAAGGATAAGAACCCTTTGTGAGCATTTATTTTTACTTAAATACAGGTTTTCAGGTTAAAAATCCTTTTTTTATATTTGCAATTTGGTTTTAATTAAAAATTTTGCATCATTTTGCTTTTATGATCATTATTATTATTTACAGGTTTTTTGTTGTCCTGCTACTGAGTGAGTTAACTGAGAATCTGTCAGGGAGCTGGATCTGATGTAGCGCTTGCAATTTTTTAAAACTCCTTTCAGATGATTTATGACCACAAAATACAGCTCAACTTTTATATGTGCTGTCTGTGCTCATACAAAACTCCTGGATCCTGTTCAAAAAAGTAGAACAATTAAATAACCCCCTGCTCAATGCAGGATTCACTAAACCAGTAGTATAACTTACACTAAACATCAGAACTGAGGTTTCCCCACTAGAAGCCTTCCCATAACCTAGAGGGGAAAGCTATTGCTTTTTTAGTCTTGGCACAACTAATTTGAATAGATGCCATATAATACCATATTTTTCCTGAAGTAGCCGCTTTAGGTTTTAATTATGGAAAGTACAGTGATCAATGAAGCCTCAGCTGATCTGCATTTAGAAAAGTGGTTTTCACCATCAGAGTCTAAAATTACTTCCTGACCTCATCAGAGATGAAGAATAGACTGGATCAATAATCAAATCAAATGAATTATTTTCTTTTAAAACCTTTATAACTTTGCAAATAATCTTAATTAAAAATCTTTTGTGTCAGCAGCTGCTCTGCAAACCTATGACTGCGTTATTTCAGACTCTTTGTAGCCATGTTTTTTGTCCTATCTGGTCCACCTACATTTCATTCATTTATGGGAACATTAATAGCTGTATATATAGTACTATACTGGTCAAAAGTTTGGACACACCTGTTCACTCAGTGGTTTTCAATGATTTTAACGGAATGTGCACATTGTAGATTTAGACTGAAGGCAGCAAAAAAATGGAAACAAGAGTAAATAAAAAAAGCATATGTGAAACAAACCAGAATATGTGTTAAACCTTAGATTCATCACAGTACCACCTTGTACTCTGATGATAGCTTTATACCCCCTTGGCATTCTTTCAAGCAGCTTCATCAGTTCGTCTCCTGGAATGGTTTCCAATTAATAGGTATACCTTGTCAAGAATACATTTGTGAAATTATCGCACTTTAGTAAGCGCTTGCAACTCTCAGGTGTGTTTTGCAGAGGCAACTCCACAACTGTGTTAAGCCAAAATATGTGAAGAACTAAGTAAAGAGAAATTACAGTCCATCATTACTTTAAGACATGAAGGAAAATTACTAGAACCTTGAAGGTATCCTCAAGTGCAGTCATTGAAACCATCAATCATTATGACGTAATGAGCTATCATAAGAACTGCACCCGTTATCTCAGATGCAGAGTTACCAACCATAGAAAACACAAATTGACAGCATCTCAGATAACGGCCCTCATAAATAGTGCACAAAAATTAAGCAGCAGACACATATCAACCATATTTCCCAACTTTTGAAGAAGGGAAAGAGGAACAAAGGTTGTGGCGCACGCAGCACACCGCAGCAAATTTTAGGACACACATCTGACCACACCCATTTCACAACTAGTCACACCCATATCCACGTCCCAACCACATCCATTTAGCACTGCTGATCACAGTTTCATAAACAATAATTATGAACAAAAAAATATGGCCACACATGATGCTCAATACTGTATAATGGCCACACATGATGCTCCATACTGTATAATGGCCCCGCATGATGCACAATACTGTATAATGGCCACACATGATGCTCAATACTGAATAATGGTCACACATGATGCGCCATACTGTATAATGGCCACACATGATGCTCCATACTGTATAATGGCCACACAGTGCTCCATACTGTATAATGGCCACACATGATGCTCCATACTGTATAATGGTCACACAGTGCTCCATACTGTATAATGGCCACACATGATGCTCCATACTGTATAATGGCCACACAGTGCTCAATACTGTATAATGGCCACACATGATGCTCAATACTGTATAATGGCCACACATGATATTGCGTACAGTATAATGACCAGTTACTCCTACACACGTGGCTGCGCTCCGTACACCTTGCACACAGGGCTCCGCTCTGTACACCTCGTACACACGCGGCTCCGCTCCGTACACCTTGCACACATGGCTCTGCTCCGTACACATTGTACACACACGTCTCCACTCCGTACACCTCATACACACCTGGCTCTGCTCCATACACCTCGTACACACGCGGCTCTGCTCCGTACACCTCATACACATACGGCTCCGCTCCGTGCACCTCGTAAACATGTGGCTCTGCTACATCCACATTGTAAACCCTTCCTGACCCCACACATAAGCTTACCCTTATCCAGCACCATGACAGCACGGCAGAGTCCTGCAATACACGGAGACCCTTGATCATGTGACTCCTGACTCCTCCCCTCCTGTGACCTCATCATAGGTCCTGTGCGCAAAGAGCAGCGGTAGCCATATATGTGGTGTGCAGCTCTCTGTGGGTGGAGGGATGCGGCTCTGCAGTGTGGGACAAGTACGGTCCCGCCCGTGACCGCGGGGCAGACTCTCAAAATCGGGACTGCCCCGCAGAATAAGGGACGGTTGGGAGGTGTGTATCAACTGTCCAGAGGAAACTGCGAGAAGCAGGCCTTTATGGTCAAATTGCTGGAAAGACACCACTACTGAGGTCTACAAACAAGTACATACTTATTTGGGCCAAGCAACACAAGGACTGGGCGTTAGATCAGTGGAAATCTGTACTGTGCTCTGGTGAGACAAAATTCGAGATTTTTCTTACCAGCCACCATGACTTTGTGAGACAGAGAAAAGGTGAGAAGATGGTGTTTACATGTGTTGTGCCCAAAGTGAAGCATGGAGGATGTGATGGTGTGGAGGTGCTTCGCTAGTGACTTTGTTGGTGATTTACTCCAAATTCAAGGCACACTTACCCAGCATTGCCACCAAAACATTCTGGGAACATTATTTGTTTTGCAACAGGACAATGAACTAAAAGACATCTCCAGGCTACGTAAGGGCAATGTGAACATGGCATGGCCTCCACAATCTCCTGACCTCAACCCAATTGATATGGTTGGGAATGAAATGGATGCAGAGTGAAGGCACCACCACGTCTGAGAACTCCTTCAAGACTGTAGAAAAGTCATTCCAGGTGACACCTGATGACGCTGCTTGAGATGAGAGAATGCCAATGGGGTGTAAAGCAGCCATCAGTGTAACCGGGATGCACTTTTAGGAATTTAAGGTTTAACACGTTTCTTAACTCCTTGTTTTCATATCTGTTCCATCATCGCTTAGCTGCCTTCAAGAAAAAGGCAGATTTATGAAAAGTGTGTTTGTTGCCCATAGCAACCAATCACAATGTGTTTTTTATTTTCTACTCGGATTATAAGAAATGAAAGCTGCGCTGTGATTTGGTGCTATGGGCAGATTTTCCTATTCCTTTACGTTCCCCAAATCTTCTCGGCAGACTCCAGCTGTTTCTGCGAAAACCATTTTCCTTTAAAATAAAGACTCTTTCACAACATGACGATTCCGTTTGAGAATGTTACCTATTATTTCCCCTCAGGTTAAGGTCAAGGAGGGAGAGAGGGGTGGGGGTGTCTGTGCTGTATTTAGGGGGGGAGGGTGGTGTTAAAGGGGGCATTTTTTTCATTTCATCTAGTGAATAGGTCATTCACGTGAAGGTCCTCTCTTACACCAAAGCCGAAATCGTCACGACTGACATTTATACTAACGAGCAACGTTTCATAATGATTTTTCTTTTTTTTATGGTGTACCGGACCATAAAATGGCTGACTTCATTGTGTGTAAGCGACAGGTGCTTTTATTTTTTTTAACCTACTGGGCAATTAAAGAGCGTCGTATAAATGAATATTCATGAGAATGCAGTCAATAAATTCTTTAGAAACTAATGACATCACAAATGCTTCCTTTAATGGTGATGTCTCCAAGGGAATTATTAAGCTGCACGGTCGGGAAAACTTGGTTTAGCCCAGAAAATGGCTGCTTCCACCGTGTGTGGGCAAGGGGTACACATTCATCACGATTAGAAGCGTCGACCTGTAGCTCTTTAGGTATGGCACGATTGCGGCTCCTCACATGCTCTGCCCGCCTGTGGCATCTCTCCAGCGCTTGGCGATGGAATCGTAGGCAGGACATAATATATTCCATTTGATGTTTTCTGCAGGCGCCAGGAGCTACAGCAGCTGAGAGTGCTGCAGAAGGAAGAGATGAAAGCCCAGAGCCAGCTGGAGCAGCGGATGCAGAGAGAGAGGGAGATCATGTTCCGACACATTGAACAAGAGATTATAGTAAGTGGGGTCACAAGACAAAGCTGTAGACAATGGGTGGGCTGGGGGACTCGCGAGGTCACAAGCTCAACCCATTGACAGGCATTTTAGAGGAGACTGAGCAGAAACTGCTCCCAGGCATCCCCTCTATGACTTATTGATAACAGGAGGGCTCTAATATGGATGGCAGGGAATGCATCCATGCAACGTTAATGGTTAAGGCTCGTCTTGATTGCTAGGAGGTTCAGGATTGCAGGTTTTCTCCAAGGATCCGACGCTTGTATTCACATAGAGGTTTTGTGCGTTTACAGAGTAAAAAACAGTATTATGAGCGAGAGATCGAGGCCTTGGAGAGACAGATGGAGCAGGGACGAGCACGAAGGGAGCAGGAGCACACCAACCGCCTGCAGCAAGACGCCCTCCGAATCAAGTCTCAGCACCAGAAAGAGAGGAACAAGAAGAAATTGGAGTTCAAGGACAAAAGGCAAGAGGTAACAAAGCTTTATCCACCGTGGTCCTGACCAAAATACATTGCAAGATTACACTCAGAAACTGTGCCAAAAACTGAACAATAAAAGCATGAATACAATATACAGGTGGATCTGGAGCATTAAAGGGAACTGGTCGGCTAAAAAGAAGCAGCATTAAAGGGGTTGTCCAGACTTGTGATTAAAGGCTGCAGTCATATGTGGCTGCAGAATGCCGAATCATAAAAGTGTGTGCGGTGCACACACTGTCACAATTCCGCTTTATTTCCTGTGCTTGCTGGCAAGCATGTGATCACATGTAGGTGATTTAGATAATTGCAGTCACACATCGACTAGACTCATCTGGCTTCTCTCAATTCACTTCTATTGAGAAAAGCCGAGCAAGTCCAGTCGTCATGTGGCTGCAAGTATGCAAATCACCTACGTGTGGTCATGTGACTGCAAACTAATACAGGGAATACAGAGAATCATGACAGTGTGTGCACCACGATTTCCCAGTTTGCAGCCATATAAATTACTGATGACTTTAGTCACAAGGTTGGACAACCCCTTTAACCTGCACCAATAGGGATAATCTGCAGGTAAATACCATTTTAAATATATGTGGCTTTATAATGAAATTGCAGCTACAGGGAGAATATTTCTGCATTTTTCGCTCTCTGAGAATCTGTCAGTTGGATCGACCCTCCTAAGCCGTCTAGATGGTCACGTAGGTCATAGGAACCTGAATAACATGATACCGTGATATCTGTGATCCCATATCTTATTCCAGAGAAATCCACATTTTTCATAATATCTAAATGAGCTGTTAAGATCTATGGGCTGCACATACAGGTGCTTCTCGCAAAATTAGAATATCATCAAAAAGTTAATTTATTTCAGTTCTTCAATACAAAAAGTGGAACTCATATTACATAGTCATTACAATCAGAGTGATCTATTTCAAGTGTTTATTTCTGTTGATGATTATGGCTTACAGCCAATGACAACCTAAAAGTCACTATCCCAGTAAATTAGAATTAACAAAAAAAAAAAAAACACCTGCAAAGGTTTACTAAGCGTTTAAAAAGGTCCCTTAGGGTACGTTCACACAGGACTTTTTTTGCTGCGTATTTGTGCTGCTTTTTTTATGCTAATTTAGGTGCGTATTTGGTGCGTTTTTTGGGTAAGTTCACACAGGACTTTTTTGCTGCGTATTTTTTTGCTGCATTTTTTATGCCAATTTTCAGCTGCTTATAGATGCGTTTTTTGTGCGGTTTTGGTGCGTTTTTTTTTCTATTTGTGCATGATAATAAAGTTGAGTGACCCCAGTGGAGCTTAGCATCACCTTCATCCCAGCGGGGGAACAATTTACGGCGAATTATCGGCCTTTTTTTGACGATCACTGTAGTTTGGGCAAGCTACATCCCAAATTACAGGCATTGCTTCCACCTTGGAAAAATAAATGAAAACGTAATTACCAAATGCAAGATGAAATTAAGCCAACATTCATGACAAGGAAGATACAAACATACACATGCAGAACACATGAACATGTACATAACAGCACATGAGCATCGCAAAGTGTACCATTGCAAACAATCGGATAGATAGATATATCACAAATTAAAAAAAATATTACCTCCATGATTAGTTGGGAAACATTAATGCCCATCCTCCTATACCAAGACATGGCTAACACCTCACTACCAGAAACTCCCTCACAATAGATCACAATCAGGACACCTCACAAAGGCTCTTCACACCTCACAATGGCTCCTCACACCTCACTAACCACACCCCTAAGCTCTTGGCTGTGAGATCACTTCCTGCTGGCCATGATTTTTCTGCACAAAAAACGCAGCAAATAATGCTACATGCGTTTTTGCAGCGTTTTTTCCATCACCCATTCAAGTCAATGGATGAAAAAACGCTGCAAAAACGCAGCAAAAATGCTGAAAGAAGTGACATGCCCTATGTCCAAAAAACGCAGCAAAGCAGAAAATACTGATCAAACAAAAAACCAACGTGTGTGCATGAGATTTCTGAAATCTCATAGGCTTTGCTGGTACTGTAAAAAGCAGTTGAAAATTAGCATAAAAAAACGCAGCAAAAATACGCAGCAAAAAAGTCCTGTGTGAACGTACCCTAAGTCTGTTTCAGTAGGCTCCACAACATTGGGGAAGACTGGTGATTTGACAGTTGTCCAGAAGGTAGTCACTGACACACTCCACAAGGAAAGTACATTTTGCATTTCATTTGGAAATCAAGGTCCCAGAGTCTGGAGGAAGAGTGGAGAGGCCACAATCCAAGCTGCTTGAGGTCTAGTGTGAGGTTTCCACAATCAGTGATGATTTGGGGAGCCATGTCATCTGCTGGTGTAGGTCCACTATGCTTTATCAAGACCAAAGTCAGCGCAGCCGTCTACCAGGAAATTTTAGGGTACTTCATGCTTCCCTCTACCGATAAGATTTTTGGAGATGGAAATTTCATTCTCCAGCAGGACTTGGCACCTCTCCACACTGCCAAAAGTACCAATACCTGGTTGAAAAACAACAGTATCACTGTGCTTGATTGGCCAGCAAACTCGCCTGACCTTAACCCCATAGAGAGTCTATGGGGTATTATCAAGAGGAAGATGAGAGACCCCAGACACAACAATCCAGACGAGCTGAAGGCTGCTATCAAAGCAACCTGGGCTTCCATAGCACCTCAGCAGTGCCACAAGCTGATCGCCTCCATGCCACGCTGTATTGATGCAGTAATTCATACAAAAGGAGCCCCGACCAAGTATTGAGTTCAATTACAGAACATACATTTCAGTAGGCCAACATTTCAGATTTTAAAATCATTTGTCAAGCTGGTGTTATAAAGTATTCTAGTTAATGACTTTTGGGTTTTCATTGGCTGTAAGCCATAATCGTCAACATTGACAGAAATAAACACTTGAAATAGATCACTCTGTTTCTAATGACTCTATAATATATGAGTTTCACTTTTTGTATTGAAGAACTGAAATAAATTAACTTTTTGATGATATTCTAATTTTGTGAGATGCACCTGTAGATCTCCTTGAAAATCTGCCTCTAGAGGTTATTTTATATGAAAGGGGCTGTTACCAGTGTGAGACATGTAGATCAGGAGACCAGACTGTCCGTCATTATGTGTCTCATACAGGCAATGCCACCTTTCCTTTAAAATAATCTCTTGAGGCAAATTCTCAGGGAGATCTATGTCCAGCCCATAGATCTTAACAGATTATTTACATATTAAGAAAAATGCGATTTTTTTCTGGAATGAGACATTGAATTGCAGATATCATGGTATCATTTTAGTCAGCTTCCTATGACCTACATGCCCATATAGAAAGCTTGGAGGGTTGATCCTACTGACAGATTCCCTATAAAATAGTATTCATCTGCAATTTCCCACTAAGGCTGTAGCTATTGTATTTTTAAAAGAAAAAAACCACTTGAACAATAATATAAACAAAACATTGTATTTTTGCTGACACGTTCCATTTAAAACAAAAAATAAGCAGCGATTTTCACAAATGGATTGTGAAAATTGCTGCTTATCTCCTCTTTTACTGCGCCAAGTCCACCTATACAGTATTTTATAAAACTAAATATAATAAAATATACGTATGTAAAACTTAAAATCACGAGTCTGACACCCATCCTCTGTCAAATCATGTCAGTCAACTGTTCTACGAGTATAATAAAAACTGACTGTTGGAAATTGGTGTGGGTGGAGAATATCAACTTCCCAGAAGGCACCATATGGATAGAAGAAGAAAATGTGTCAATGTATTAGAAGCATAAAATATCTGAATATTATTTGACATATTTCAGGCTTTTCCTTTGAGTTCTTACAGGATTTTTTTTAGAAATGGGGTTGCACTATGATCATATATGCCTAAAACTCCTATGAAATTAATATATTCAATATTTTTATTGCTACTGGTAAAAACAGCCGGAGCTGCTGCATAGGCATTGGAGACCATAACACTATTAAAAAGGGAAGCAAGGCTTTCTTGGCTGGAAAAAAAAAATACTGAAAAATTCTGATCCAGAATCTGGAGAGTGCTAAAATGGAACAAGGAGGTGAAAATAAACTTCCCATCACATTAAGGGCCTTCATTGGTGAAGATCCAAGAAAAAAACTCAGCAAGTCCTATACCAATCCGATGTTGAGGGTCTCAGGATTCTCCTGTGGGTGTCAGCAGACAGATGAGGCCCCTATTAGGCAAAGTTGACTTTTTCTACAATGCAACAATTTTTGACTGGGGTTCCTCAGACCAACTAGTGAATTCTGAGAACTCATCTTGCATCTATACAGAACATGTGCACATCGTTGCTATTGCTCTCATAGGTCATATCACCAGATGTATCAAGTAGTATTTGTGAACCAACTCAGAAATAAAAAGCCATGGAAGAGTTGGCTTCAAAGTCACCATGAAATAGGGTTGACCCATTAGTGTCGGATCTTGGGCCTATTGGATGATTCCCTGGCATGAACAAAAAGCTGGACCCATCTGGGAGTCACAGGAAGGGTGAAAAGTAGTGATGAGTGAGTGTACTCGTTGCTCGGGTTTTCCCGAGCATGCTCGAGTGACCTCCGAGTATTTATGACTGCTCGGAGATTTAGTTTTCATCGCAGCAGCTGAATGATTTACAGCTACTAGACAGCTTGATTACATGTGGGGATTCCCTAGCAACCAGGCAACCCCCACATGTACTTAGCCTGGCTAATAGCTGTAAATCATTCAGCTGCCGTGATGAAAACTAAATCTCCGAACACAAACAAATACTCAGAGGTCAACCGAGTGTTCTCGGGAAAACCCGAGCAACGAGTACACTCGCTCATCACTAGTGAAAAGCTTTGGTAGATCTGCTCATGTGGTCGAAACTCCACTCAACCACCAAATAGCTCAAATTAAACCTTCAAAATCATTCATGTATTGGTCGACAGGGTTTTGACCACAGTGGGACTTTATGACTTTACCCTGAATGTTGTGTCCATGTGTGTGTGTGAACTGATGTCGAACGGGTACCTATCTTCTTTGTTTTTACCATCTCTACCCTCTCTTGTCTTACAGACGGGTGGGATTCGGGTCCTGAGATCCCCACCTTTTGCTCAAAAATCCTCTTTGCAGCTATCTGCTCAACAGGCTGAAACACTGAGCTCATGAATGAGTACATGATCTACAGAAACTCTACGAGGCCACATACAGAGTAGGGTATTGTTAGCACCCAGACCACCCCACCAATTTCCATGACAAGTTAATCAGAGTAACAATGATTTTTATAAATACCTTACAAAAAAAGGCACCTTTAATTAAAAGGAATTTGGAAGCCAAAAGAGTCAGAAGCTAAATCTCTATGTTATCCTACCTCATTTTTGGACTCTATGCAAAAAAGCTATATAGTGTAGGGAATTTTGAAGATTATGTTCCCTTGGAAAAGAAAGCAGAATAGCTTCCAGAAGGGAACAGCAGTCTCTCTATGGTATAGGAAAAAGAGAGAGCACGGAAACAATGGCCATAATAGATGCACAATTAGCGGCACTACACTCCGTCTCCCGCCGGTCCCTTCATTCAGAGATACACTGCTCTATTGAAAGGTCTCTCTCGTTACAGGAAAAATTTCTTCTAGAGCAACAACAGGAGCTGAATTTGGCTTTGCAGAAAGTAGTAAATGAACATAAGAAGAAGGTCGTAAGCATAGAACGAGAAAACCTCAGTAAAATCCACAGCCTTAAGAGAGGTAGGTGCCCACCGTGGAAACCGCATGTCTGACATAAGCTTTGGATTTTTACCTGGTGGCTACACATAGGATCAAAGAGGTTGTCGTCCCAACCTAGCAAGTTGTCACCAGGATTGCTGAGTACTTGAGAGGTCACTAATTAGATTAATGTGGGCCGAACCCACCGATAGAGAGATTCAGCCGACAGTCTAATATGTATGGGGCACCCTGACACATTATTGTCAGGGGAAATATCGATTTTGGACTGCCGATCGTATTGCATCCTTGAGATTAGCCACAACCAAACATGTGCGGTGATGGCTCTCTCATAGAAAACACAAGTGCCTAAAATGAATAAGTGGATCCTTTGCGCTGCTGATAAAATCATTGGGTAAGACCCTATTGCGCTTATTTGTTCCCCAGTTTTTGCAACATAGTGAACACAGAAGCACTCAGCCCAACAAGCACTCCTGTGCATGGGAAAGATGGCCGAGATAGCTGCCAGCCAAATAATAGTCTAATGTGCATGGCGGTCCCAACTCCAGCAGTCCCATGGACAAGGAATGGAGAAGTCTATGAAGTGCTCCTTTTATAGGGGGCACTTCAGAACCCCAATTTTGGATTCTGGTGTCCTAGCAGTGATGCCCCCAGTCTTTAACAAGTTATCAACTATCCTGTAGATACAGTAAGTGATAGCTTGCTAAATTAAGAGAATCCCACTTGGTCTCCAACACCAGATCTGGAGTATTGTGTTTTTGGGGTTAGGCTTAGTGCTTATTTAGGTGTCCCCAATGATTATTTTGTGATTTTATGTTCCCCCGCTTTTTCCCCTTTCAACGCTATAAGATGAATGTATCTAACATACGCTCTTTCTACAGCTCGTGAGTCTGTGATTCTCAGGCTAGAAGAGCGCCACCTACAGGAGAAATACCAACTTTTTCGACACCAAGTGATTGAACAATACGCTCTGCAGAAGCATCAGCTGCGCAAAAGGCACGAGAAGGTAACAACGCATTATCGCCCATGGACCCATAGAAATAACGGCTGTTCCTTCATGCTGTCCTGACATCAGGCGTGTATCATTATGTGCTTCTGAAGGACTCCATTATTGGTTACATAATGTTATCATTTACAGTAGGCCATGTTTTCAATCTATTTTTTATTCTTTTACCTAATAAAAGCCTAATTTAGGGGATTTTTTAATATACATTTTCGTGCAAAAATTTTTCACAGTTAATATAGTATATTGCCATGCTACTGTATTCTACCTGTCAGAAAGCACAGTTATATAAGGACCTCAGCTGCCATGTCAGCCAATAGCTTAGGGTGCTGATGGCATCCAAAGGGTTAAACTGCTGGGATCACAGTCGTCTTCGATCTACAAGCAGGTTGGTAGCTGTTATATTCCAAAACCTACAAAAGAACAAAAAGTGCTGCATGATACTTTTTTTTACGTTGGTGGAAAAGGGATTCCAGATAGACCCCATTACAGTCAATGGGTCCTTCTTCAGTTTGCATCTGTTTTGCAACAATTCCATTTTCTACATAAACCCAAAATGTAGGAAGCTCGTTCTTTGCCAACCGACATGACACCCTTCCACAAAATAGTTTGCATTAAATGTCACCCGTATCCTGCTGACAATCCCTAGGCTGCCCATGGAAACTGAAAATGGTTTTCCAGGATTAGAAAAAGCATAAGCGAATGGGGCTCGGCTGCAATACTACTCACAACTCATGGTCAGGGGCGGTGCTGTAGCTAAAAGAAAGTAACCATGCCTTTCTGGACCATCCCTTTAAGTTTCCTAATCTTCTTGGTACTTAATTGATAAGGCTGAATAAAAACAGAACAGGTCCATTAAGTCCAAACCCTAATTCAAAGGTATTGCGACTTGTCAAACCATTCATGCCAGTTTTCTGGCATCAAAGCTTTGATGAATGTGTATCCTAAACCTGTCTGTACACATTAAAGGGGTCGTCTGATATTCTATCTTCACCGCTCCCTTCCTCACATCTTCTGGCTGGCCGGGAGGTGGTGAGCTCCTGATTGATTGACAGATAGCATGGCTGCACCGCTGGCCCAGTCTGCGTATTCCCCCGATCTGCAGGCATAGACAGTTTTACCTCTGCAGTATCGGAGAAGCGCTCTGGCTCCAGCTCCTGTGCCCGTCTGCTGCCTCCTTGGCGAAGGACCTGCCACCTTTGATAGACTATGTAAGAGGCTGAGAAACTTGCCAACAAGCAGTATACTCCAGAATTAAAAATCCCAATATTCTTGAGAACAAAGGTAAATTGAAAAATTGATTATTTTTACAAGCACTTTGTAATTTTACCCCTTAAAGATGAGACAATCCCTTTATTGTCAGCCAGAGCAGATGATTTTGGTCGGCCATCTAATGTGCACGTAGGCCTTCGATTTTCCCTAACATCATTTAACCCTTTAAGGCTAAGTTCACACTGGGCGTTTTTATTTTCTGCAGCAAAACCTGAGTGCTTGGCAGGAAAAAAAAAGCTGAGGCAACATTTTCGTGGCGCTTTTTGTGCGTTTTCTGTCATGCGTTTTTCCATTCAATTAAATGGGTGAAAAATGCTGAAAAAAAAACCACTGAAAGAAGTGACGTGCTCTATGTCCAAAAAATGCAGCAAAGCACAAAATACTGGTCCTAGCCTGTATCTGGTTGTAAAAACTTACTTTGTGTCAGCCGACCTCAATGTGAGTAAGGGCAGGGGCCCGTCTGCGGTCATCTATCCATGGGAAGCCATGTAGATGAAATGACTCGCTCAGAAAAGGGGGTCCACACCCATTTGTACAAAGCAGGCTGTGTGATGTGGATGGCCAGCTTTGTATGTAGGGTGGAGGAGGGTCCCATACAGGGTGCACTGTAATAACTGTATTTACATCCACCACCAGGAAATGGAGCGGCTCAAACACTATCAGGGAATCTTGTTGGAAGAGTTGAAGAATCAGCAGCTGCAAGAGAAAGTGCGGAGTCAAAAGGCCCAGCGCGCGGAAGCTAGGAATCGCCAGGCAATGTTCAAAGAGCGACTGAAAAACCAAGGCCTGAGCGCTTCAGTGCAGAAAGAGCGGAACAAGCAGGTGAATGGCGCTAAATAACTCTTTAGTCAAGTTTTTAAAACTTCTATTGACAATTTTCTTTTGGGTAAAACTTGATCAGCTCCGCGGGGGCCGTCATCCTGCTTACCCAGGTTCTCTTCATTGTATATCCAGAGTGTGAGTAAGCAGGATGACTGCCCCATCTATGCTAGAAGTAGAATCACTGTCACGCTGCTAACTGCGAAATTTACCTGTGCAGATCTGTGGGCAAGAATAATGGGGGCAAAATTAACTACCCCTTGTCCCCATCGCCCAACCCCAGAAATAGGTATAAATATACAAATGGTTGAATAGTATGGTAAAGAAATGAGGATTTGGTGTTACTTTAGAATTTAAAGCCATAACTATTGGGTGAATTTTCAGAAGTCATTGTGTGTTCTGTAGATATATCAGTATTCCATAGCACAATGTCGCCCGCATTTTATCAACGCATTATCCCCTCTGCAGGCGTCATCTGTAACCGAACCAAAACATTTTTCTAGTAGGGATAAAAAAGATAAAACAGCAGACTCGGGTCTCCTACTATACAGTAGTGATGGGGCAGGGGAAGATAATTAATAATGGAGCGATTAGCAGATGGCTCCTTAACTTTTCAGATGAAAAATATTGCTGCTAGGAACAGTTCTCCATAACTGGGATTGCAGGCTGAGATCTTATAGGGGTTAAAATGGAGGATCGGATAACTTTACCGCTAGAGACAAATCCCATAAAGAAGATGGTTGGCGGTCTGGGATTTTTACAGCAATGAAATTCTTCCTTGTTATTTCAATGGAATTTCAGGGTGCGAAGCTTTTAATCTTTAATAAATCCTTCCTCTGAAGATCCATATACAGTCATGGCCATAGGTTTCGAGACTGAAACAAAGTTTGCTTCTTAGTGTTTTTTGATCTTTTCAGTAGATGTTTCTATGGTTACTGGTGTACAATTATCATCATTTCGTAGATTTTAGTAACAAATATATCAAGTTTATGTAAAGACTCAATATTTATAGTGTTGAGCCTTATTTTTCAAGACGTCTGCACTTTGTGCTGGCAGCTGCATATCAGCTTTTGGGCCAAATCCTGACGGGTGACTAGTCTAATCAGTGCTTGGAGTCTATCCTAATTTCTATGTTATCGTTTGTCCCTTCCCTTTTTGAATATTGACCATAGGATCATATTGGAATTGATGATGGGGAGTTTCCTGGCCACGGATCCAAAATGTCAATGTTTTGTTCACAGAGTCTCTTAGTTATCACTTTTGCCCTGTGACGTGGTCTTGATCATGCTGGAAAAAGCATTGTTCATCACCAATTTTTTCCTGGATGGTTGGGAGAAGTTGCTCTTGTAGGATGTCTAGATCCCATTCATTATTCATGGCAGTTTTTAGACAAAATTGTGAGTGAACCCCCTCCGAGTAACCCCACATGAGTGGCCTCAGGATACTTTACTGTTGGCCCACACAAGACTCATGGTAGGGCTCACCTTTTCTTCAACCATTCTTCCAGATGTCCCCAACAGTCTTGAAGGGAGCTTCATCAGAGAAAATAACTGTATTCTGGTTCTCAGTAGTCAAATCCAATCCCCCAGATATTTTCTGATATAGACTCCTTCACAATTCCGTAACCATAGAAACATCTGACTAAAAGATCTAAAAAACACCGAATCAGCAATGTTAGGGAAAACTAAAATTTGTGTCAGACTCAAAACTTACGGCTACGACTGTAGACTCAAAAACATATTGCTATAAAATGTAGGCCTAACATCTGCATTTCAAGCATGTGTTCTATCCATTGCTTGTGGGTAAAACACATGGGATCTAAGGGGTAAGGCTTCTCCTTGTGGAAGATGACATGCCAGTATGAGGAGACAAACCCCATCCATGCTCCACTGGGAAACTGAATATGCAAATTGTCTCTTCAAAAAGGAAGATGACTAGAACTCTAGTGCCACCTATTGGAAGTAGTAATCCTACAGCTCAATATCGACCCTTTTAACCCCTTAACGATCGCCAATACGCATTAAAACAGAGGCCGCTAAGGGTACTTATTCATTCATTGCCGTTTTAAAATGGTGATCAGGAATAAGGCTGTAGTGCCCCCCAGAGTCGGAAAATCTCCGGGGACCCCGGGGAACATGATCAGGGTCAGATTTTCCAGTCCTCGATTACGTGATTGCCATTATTCAGTGAATGACAGCGATCACAAAATAAAAACAAAACTGTGCCCGCTGTTAGGCCGGGGTCACACTACCGTAGAGTACGGACGAGTGCTATGCAAGAAAACATCGCACAGCACTCGGACCAGTGTTAATCTATGGCACAGCTCACATGACCGTATTTTTTATCAGGAATATTCGACGTGCGTGTATAATTGTAGCATGCTGTTATCGTACGCGTATATCGTCCGATGGGTGCGAGAAAAACTCGGACACCACACAAACCATCCGTGTAGCTTGCGACAAATACGCAACCATTTTCCTCATTTCAGCCCATTGAGCAATTAAATTAAATGAGGAAAAGCAGTGAGAAATGTAAAGCCATACGCAGGACATACGGATACATAGGTGCGAGAAAATCACATCATCGCATTGCAAACACATTATACACGGAGAACACTTGTGCGACTCTCGGCAGGGAGAATCCGATCGATTTTCCATATGTTAACCGTGACCCCAGCTTTTTTTTGGAAAAATGAAAAATGGTTTAACCCTTCTAACTTCCTAACAAAAAAAAATTATGTTTCAAAAATTGTGCTGATGTAAAGTAGACATGTGGAAAATGTAATTTATTAACCATTTTGTGTGACATAACGCTGATTTAAGGGCATAAAAAAAAATCAAAGTTTGAAAACTGAATCAGTGGGATCGGTTGAAGCGTTCCAGAGTTATAACCACATAAAGTGACATTGGTCAGAATTGTAAAAATTGGCAGGGTCAGGAAGGTGAAAATTGGCTTGTCATTAAGGGGTTAATGAGCCTTGCAATACGGGTGAAACATAAAAATCAATTTTAATCTATTGACATGTTCACATGTGCCCCCCCCCCTCCTCCGCTCAAACTCACCCATTCCATGTGAATGGATCAATGAAAAAAAACAATGGACGGAATACAGATGCAATCTGTGAGACAGCACAGTACTATCCATTTATGATTGTTTAATGGATAGAAGTTGGGAAATTTTTATTTTTTAAAATGTATAGCTGACAAAAGCTTATGTCCGGAGCCCAAAACTCATTTGTGATCTGTCAATTTGTGGACTTCAATAAAAGGTAATATTAGCTGAATATTGCACTTTATATTTTTCCAGGGCAACGCACCGCCACCTCGCCGATTCCAAATCTTCCCTAGGGCAGCATGTGACAGATTTATGGACAGATTGCATTGCCGTTTGATAAATCAATCATGGTCAAAAATAAACTTCAGCTCTGAAAAGAGTGATAATATTTTGGGAGAAAAAGGGACTCTGTTCAGCCTTAAAGCTGTATTTTTCCATTAGAATTATTTACACTAGAAAACCTGTTTCTGCCCAATAAAGCTAATAACCCAATATAACAAGACAGCATGATTTAATGACAATGCCCCTGTTCCATTAAGCTGTGTTTTCTCAGAACACAGCTAAATAGTATTTGAGCCTGTTGGTAAATCTGAACCCTGAAGTAACCCCTTTATAGGTCAAAAATCTACATATACCGTATATATATTTTTTTTACATATTCATATCTGCCTATCCACTGTGCATACTCTATTTCTTGCATTGCATTTTGCACTACGTTTTTTGAAAAACAAACAAAACAAAAAATAAAAAAGATAAACTTAAAGCAAGAGAATGGTCCTGGAGCTTGCACATGCCACTTCAGAGCTTTATCAAGCATCATAGAATTATCAGTATAAAAAGGACAAATATGAGTCTAGAGCAGTATGTATAAAGCCTGTAATCACACATGTACAGGAAATATACCGTATTTCTTCCACATTTTTTATTATTCTAAACACATCTGCTTTTTTTCAGTTCTTGCAACAAGAAACAATCCGACAAAAAGACGAGTCTCAGAAGTTGCAACAGAAGCAAGAACAAGAGCTGCAGAAGTTCAAGGAGCATCTAGAAGAGACATGCAGAGAGCTGGTGCAGATACAGGTGAAGACACAAGATGGTCACAATCAGACATTGTCGAAAACGTCTGTGTATTTAGAAGATTATACATTTACTAGCTATTGAACCCTTTCTACGCCCGGGTGGCGAGCATTTATATTGGTATATGGTCTCCATCCTGGCATGTGCCGCTTCCATCCGGCGCCCTAATCTTTTGATGTGCTGCTACCATCTTGCGCCTCCTTCCTGTCATGTGCAGCCCCCATCTTGCGACCCCTCCCTGTCATATGCAACCCCATCTTGCGCCCTCATCCTGTTTTGTGCACCTCCATATTGTCATGTGGTGCTCTCATCCTGTGCCCCATCCTGCCATGTGGTGCTCTCATCCTGCGTCCCCATCCTGTCATACTGCAATGTGCTGCTCCCATCCTGCGCCCCCATTCTGTCATGTGCTGCACCCATTCTGCCCCTCCATTCTGTAAACTCTATAGCATAAGGCAGCCCCCATAGGTAGCCCCTGTAGTATAAGGCAGCACCCCATAGGCAGACCCTGTAGTATAATGCAGCACCCCCATAGGCAGACTCTATAGCATACGGCAGCCCCCCATAAACAGACTCTGTAGTATAAGGCAGCACCCCATAGGCAAACTCTGTAGTATAATGCAGCACTCCATAGGCGGACTCAGTAGTATAAGGCAGCACCCCATAGGCAGACCCTGTAGTATAAGGCAGCACCCCACACAGGCAGACTCAGCAGTATAAGGCAGCACCCCCACACAGGCAGACTCAGCAGTATAAGGCAGCACCCCCCCACAGGCAGACTCTGTAGTATAAGGCAGCACCCCCCCACAGGCAGACTCTGTAGTATAAGGCAGCACCCCCCCACAGGCAGACTCTGTAGTATAAGGCAGCACCCCTCAACAGGCAGACCTTGTAGTATAAGGCAGCACCCCCTGACAGGCAGAGACCCTGTAGTATAAGGCAGCACCCCTCGACAGTCAGACCCTGTAGTATAAGGCAGCACCTCCCACAGGCAGACTCTGTAGTATAAGGCAGCACCCCCCCACAGGCAGACTCTGCAGTATAAGACAGCACTCTCACAGGCAGACTCTGTAGTATAAGGCGGCACCCCCCCACAGTCAGACTCTGCAGTATACGGCAGCACCCCCCACAGGCGGACTCTGTAGTATAAGGCAGCACCCCCCACAGGCAGACTCTGCAGTATAAGGCAGCACCCCCCCACAGGCAGACTCTGTAGTATAAGGCACCCCCCACAGGCAGACTCTGCAGTATAAGGCAGCACCCCCCCACAGGCAGACTCTGCAGTATAAGGCAGCACCCCCCACATGCAGACTCTGTAGTATAAGGCAGCACCCCCCCACAGGCAGACCCTGTAGTACTGTATAAGGCAGCACCCCCCTACAGGCAGACCCTGTAGTATAAGGCAGCACCCCCCACAGGCAGACCCTGTAATATAAGGTAGCCCCATAAAGAAAAACAATAAATAAATGCTCTCTTCTTCCTGCACTGCTCCCACTCACCTCCGGACCACGGGTGCTGGGCAGTGACGTCATCGCGCCCCGTCAGTGTCGGTGACATCAGATGTTGACGGGGGATGATGGGAGTAGGAGCATAGCACTCCTTCCCTCATCAATGCGGTCAGCTGCATCGGCTAGATGCCGATACAGCTGACCCTGCGATGACAGGCGGGGGCCCACTGCTGGCACCGGCCTCCCCCCCACCTGCTCAGGGGCCCATAGAGGCCCGTGGCAGAGAAGGGAGATCGATTCTCCCTGCTCTGCCGCAGAATGTGACTGTATCGGCGTGCTGTGCACGCCAATACAGTTACAGTAGCGTAGCTCCGGGTGGGTCCCCACGGTAGCTACGCTACTGCCGGATGCGTCACTCTGTGGGGTCCAGACTGCGCAGGCGCGTTGCGCTCACACAGTCTATAAAGGCTTCAGACAGAGTAACGCTCCTAGCATTATATTATAGATTATATAGGCAGCATCTAGGATTGGTTCAGTGTCCATTTCATTGAACTCCATTCAGTACAGCTGGTTTATTGGGATGTAGAGCTCCTCAGTCTATGCGGCCCTCCGACTCTCATGCCTCTGGACACGCAGCAGATATTTTCTACAGATTTATGTAGTCACAACTAGAGGAGGCTTATTGAAACCCCTTACAGCACATATGTCAAATTATGGCCCACAGGTTGAGCATATTTAGCCCATGACGCCGGGCAGTTCCCCCAGAGTTCATTAGGCCCGTGATAAGAGGGGAGTCTCCCACCAGGAATCGCACTTTCAACTATATCAGCATCCTAGATGCCAATACAGTTAAAAGCAATAACCGTATCACGTGTATCAAGCTCCATCCTCACCCCTTGGCATCACTGCAACAACTGCCTCACCAAATATGTGACTTATTGTTCTCCCTCTCCTGGGATCAGCCCCCCTGGAAGGGCAGACCCTTCACACCCTTCCCCTTATGTAGGACAGAAATGCTAATATAAGCCTTATGTATATTATGTATACATGAGATCCAGCCCACATGTTTTCCTCTGCTTAGTGCCACTAAATGGAAACTGATTCCTGAAGCTGAACACTTTTCAGGTGAAATTAGTGCAATTAAACTGATGAGCAAGTAAATCTCAAATAAACACAACAATAAGATCTACGGATCGGTGGTCCGTGCTGGAAAAAGCCTGTGGCCAGCTCCTCACCTGCATTATTCAAGGTTTTTATCCTTTGTTATTACATATCTAAGTTACGCCATTAGCTGCTTAGTATGTAAAATAGAAGATAGAAGAAGTAATAAACCACTCCTGTCTTCTCCCCAGGGTCCTTGGCTGTATCGGATAGCCATAGACCGGACCTGAAAAATTGCTGGAGCAGCAGCACTGTAAATATACAATAGCCCGGGTTTAAAGAACAGGATGAAGTGCCAAAAATTACATCACTTATTCATTATCATGTTAAAAGGAGGTTTCTGATTGTAATGGCATATATCATTAGACTAGGTAATCAGTATTACATCAGTTGGTGGTCTTGGTCCAGAGTACACCTATTCATCAGCTACTTGAAGGTACTGCAGCGTTTTTTTGTGAGTGGATTACTCCCTTCATTGTATCAAGTACAGCTTTGCACAAGTAAACGAGATGGAGCTGGAATATTAGGCTGCCGTCACACTAGCAGTATTTGGTCAGTATTTTACATCAGTATCTGTAAGCCAAAACCAGGAGTGGGTGATAAATGCAGAAGTGGTGCATATGTTTCTATTATACTTTTCCTCTAATTGTTCCACTCCTGGTTTCGGCTTATAAATACTGATGTAAAATACTGACCAAATACTGCTAGTGTGACGGCAGCCTTAGTCAAAGCTACTACTGGAAATACGGAGCTGTGCTTTAGAAGAGTGTGAACAGGTGCGGAGACGCAGCTTTTGCTTTAGCTTCACAGCCTGTTCAAACAGCAGGGATGTAGAACACGGCCCCCCATGGATCTATAATTGATAATACCTTATTTCTAGAATAGGCTATTTAATAAAAAAAAAAATACTGAAAACTCTTCTAGGTCCTTGTACAAAGCACCAGCCTGAGACTTTATCCAATTTCAGGAGTGATCATATATGTAATTTTCATATATATTTTCAAAAGTAGGTTTGGAAAAATCAACCCAGGTTTGTAATTTTAGCTTAAAACGAAATAGCGTGGAGTAAAACCTGTTCTTATTCATAAATGTGTGTTCATTTCGCAAACAGGAAGAGAAAATGAGAACTTTGCATGATCAGGAATCTAAAAAATTACAACGGTTGGACGCGGAACATAGGATGGAATCTGAACAATGGCAGGAACGTCTGAGACTTAGCAAAGAGGTACAGTACTGCAGAGACATAGATTTTGGTAAACGTATCCAGTATTGTTATGGTTCCTGCTGGTGACATCTTTCTGTGCTCCTTCCAGAACCTGGACACAGAGTTTGCTTCCAGGCAACAGCAGATCACAGGGACCGGAAAGCAGAAGTATAAATGCTCGGACAGGTGCACTTCATGGTTCTCGCCTTCCTGACAGCCAATGAACCAAAACCATGAGACAAACACTCTCCACTCCGGTTTCCTCTTGTAAATGTTTCTGTCGGTGTCAGATATTAAACACTGTTTGGATTTTGGCTGACAAATGTTTTTATTTTCTCTTTTTTTTTTTTTGCTATTGTATTTAGAAGAAAGGATTAAAAAAAAAAAAAAGTAAAAATGTTGCATAAATACATTATTTACAGCTGCGCCTCTGCCCTAAACTGTTCGTATGTAGAGGATGAAACGATCCTACAACATGTTATACTTCACAGATATTCGGGTGATGATTCTATGGAGTCGGTCGGGGTCAATCTCCTTGCATTATTATCACATCAGAAAAATCGGCCACTTCTTGAAGCTTTAAATTCTAAAAAAGGTGAAGAAAACAGAACAATGAGGCTCCTGGATCATTTCCGGAAATCTTTGAGCTGGAACCCATTAACAGACCATCTTAAAAGGGTTTTCCGGGCTCAACAGAAATTTCTGCAATCGATCCACATCAGGGGTGGGCAATTCATTTTCCTAAGGGTCCGTATGAGAAATGGACTCTGGAGGAGAGCTGAATCAACCGGACAAACACAATTCTGATCATTCATTTTAGATTAATTTGTATCGCTTAATATTGAGCAAAATTAAACTTGTTGACCAAGTTGGTACTGCAAATACATGTTATAATGGGACTTATAGGAACAAGTCTTCTTACCTGTAGCAGCTAAACAAAACCATAGAACGCACTGCTTTTTATAAAGATTATATAAAAAGCAGTAAATCATACTGCCCCTGTTATTCAGGCCTTGATCAACTGCACCCCCCATAGTATGATGTCCCCCCACACACAGTATAATAACCCCAAAATAGTTTCCTCAAACTAGTGAGAAAAACAAACAACTGATCTACTTACCTGGCTTTGTTCTGTGCAACGGTGCGTCCTGAGGCTGCACACAGCAGGCGCGATGTACTGATACTGACATCATTGCGCCTGCTGCCCTGAGACTCAGACACACAGGCAGAATGGTGGAAGAGGGAGCAGACAACCCAGTCTTTCACCATTGTATTTACTGGGTTGGAAATAGAGGAAAATCCTGACAGTATGCACATTGCACACTATAATGTTTTGGCACCCTGCAGTCAGTGACAGCAGAACTTTATGTTGAGCTTGGAGAAACTCCTTTAGAAGGGAATTTAATGGTTTACCTGTTTTTAGTTCACAGGCTTGTGCAGTTTTAATTTTAGCTTTGCACACTGACCGTTGCTCCAGTTCTGCCTCGGTCTTTCTTAGTACAGTGGCTTTTGCCATCTACATTGCTGCAGCCAATCACTGAAATGAGCAGGCCTGTTGGTCACATCACCACTGCAGGCTGTCAAGACTAGGGGCAGCAGTGGAAATGCACTGCCGGAGCAGGAGATGGTGAGTAACAGCTAAGGTTATTGTTTGCACCCAGAAGAAGCCTATAGGCATAAAACCGTATACGCGTAAACACCCTTTACCCTACTGAGCCAAAAGCCACGTGATCGGGACACATTTTCACTAGTGATGAGCGAGTATACTCGTTGCTCAGGTGATCTCCGAGTATTTGTTAGTGCTCGTAGATTTAGTTTTTGTTGACGCAGCTGAATGATTTACAGCTATTAGTCAGCCTGAGTACATGTGGGGGTTGCTAGGGAATCCCCACACGTAATCAAGCTGGCTAAGAGCTGTAAATCATTCTGCTGCGGCGGAGAAAACAAAATCTCCGAGCACTAACAAATACTCGGAGATCACCCGAGCATGCTCGGGAAAACCTGAGCAACGAGTATATTCGCTCATCACTAATTTTCACTGGAAGTAGGCAACAATTCCCGTCCAACATCAACAAGCCAAGATCTTGAAATCCGAGTTAACTTTTGAATTAATTTGATTTTCTTAAATTGAAAAATCCCATAAATGATAAACACCGAACTCTTTTTCAGGGATGGAAAACTGGTGTCAAGAGCAATCGTTGGCTACCTGGCTCTTTGGTCAACGCTCACTTCTTTATTGGTAATTAGATTGTGTAGCATTATTATTATTAATAATATTATTAACCTTGTGGTTTTATGTGCTCGCTTGTCTTCTGCCTACTCACCTTTTCATTAGCAAGATGCAAAAGGCAAGCAAAGGCCAAGGGAACAGAGAGGTTCTGCGCCATAGTGGTGGGTAACCTATAGATCACAAGAGAAAAATATTATCGGGGTAACACAAAGGTAGAACTACTTAACGCAATTTGTGTCTTTTTCCTTACCTCTTCTGAAGATCACTTGTGATATTGCTGAAAATCTTCTCATCCTTCACAACTGCGGTCTCTGCTTCATTATTCGATGGAGGCTAAAATTGGAGAAAAATAAACAGTCTACTAAACAATGGTACAAACATTTTAACCCCTTAACTAGCAATTTTTCGTGCTTTTGTTTTTTCCTCCCCTTCTTCCAAGAGAGACAGCTTAATTATTTTGCTGGTCATAAAGCCATATAAGGGTTTGTTTTTTTAAAGACCCCATTCATTTTCACAGTATAGTGTACTGGGAAAACGGGAAAAAAATTCCAAGCGCGGTGAAATTGCCAAAAAAGTGCAATTCCACAATTGTTTTTTTTATCATTTATCATCTTCACTATATGGTAAAAATGAGCTGGCAATATGATTCCCCAGGTCACTATCGACGTATCGAGTACATCGATACCAAATATGTATAGGGTTTTTTTTAAATTTATTTAGGTGATGAAAAAATATTCAGAAATTTGTAAAAAAAAATAAAATTTTGTTTTTGTTTCCATTTTTTAAGACCCATAGCATCTCCATTTTGATAAAATCGGACATATCCGAACGTAGCAATACCAAATGTGTATTTTTTAAAATGGTTTTATTTTAATTCGGGAAAAGGGGGGTGATTTAAACATTTTTTTTTATTTTCATTTTATATTCTTAAAAATGTTTTTTTTTTCTACTGTATTCAACAGATCCCTTAGGAGACTTGAAGCTGCAATCGGCTGATCACCTGGGCTATATGTAGCAAGGCTTCAGCTATGTATAGCAGAAATCACAATCGCCTATGAATGCTGGTTGATAGCCGATAGAAGCTGTTGCGCATGAGCCGCTAGAGCCATTTTGCTAGAGGAAAAAAAATAATTGTCTCCTCCAAGATGGCGCCTGCGCAGTAGTAACTATCGGATCGCCAATAGATGCTACTGCGCAGGTGCATCCGACACCATTTTGAGATAATTTTTTTTTTTCCTGAATAAATTTAGATCACCAAATAATATAATTAAATGCACATTACAGATGCGATCATGCTACAGCGCAGACGCCGCCTGCCGAATGTGACGTGTTTTTTTTTTTTTTTTTTTAAACCCCCCAAAATATTCAGTATGTCAAATATGGGGCAGGTCAGTGAGGGATCAGTGACCAGTCAGAAAACATTAGTATGAATGTCTAATCAGAGCACCACATGAAGCCCCCACAGGCCGCCCTGGAGCACGAGCATATCATTAACTACAAACGGAAAATAATGATTAAACAACAACCACAAGACGGATTTCATCAACCAAGGTGTCATTGTAATCAGTATAACGGCGCCGACCTGACACTGTCTGTAGGTTACTGTGCACAATCCTGCTGACAGGTTCCCTTTAAGGATTCTTCTTTAACATCCCTGCTAGGCCTACTCACCTCATCGTTTTGTGGGTCGCTGGTTAGTAGCCCCCACATACTCGTTTTCAGGTGCTTCATGTCCATCTTTTTTGCGGTTTTTGCATAATTTATTTCTATCCTGTTTACCTGCAAGAAAATGTAGAAAAGGATGACACGCTCATAAAATAGTTTCTGACAACTCTTACTTTCAGCTGTCGAAGTGTGTAACTCACCTTCTGAGGCTCCGCAATAAGGTGGTGTTCACCATCGAGACTTAACCTGTTCTCTACTGTCCTATTGCACACCGTAAAGTCATCACTGGGTCCCATGAATGTCCCGTCGTCATCAAAGTCATCATCGACCTACAGTATAGGGCAGCACAAATGTTACTCTGTGAGGAGGTATATTGACGACTACAATGATTTTACGATGCCGGTAAAGTTTAAAGGAAAGGTGCCGCATTTTATTTTTTGTATTAAAAATAATTGTTTATATAAACAATTATTTTTCATACAAACTTCCTTTTTTTAACTTTAACATTTTTTTTTATTATTAATTTTTTTTAAAGCCACTGGGCGCCGCCATCTTGCTTTGCAGGAGTGTAAGTGAAGCTGCACGTCACTTACACTCTGCATTTACGGCAGCCCAGGGCATAGAGATCTGCGGTCGGGAGCCGACTCTATAGCTTGCATTATAAGCTGCCCCCTGCTGTGTCTGGCCACGCCCCCTGAGCCGTCCTGCACAGCAGAGGCAGGAGATCAGCGCCATCTTCCTGGAGCTCACACTGCAGCTGCAAGCTCCAGCTCCCAGGATAATCGCAGGAGCCCTGCAGCTATAGGAGGAGGAGGAGGAGGAGGAGAAGACCAAGGATGGGAGGGAGAAGAAAGGACTCAGCAGGGAGCCGTAAGTATCAGTGGGGAGGGGGAGAGGGAATCTATTCCTATCCCTTGTGGTGCTGACTCTGAGCAGTGTATCTCCTCCCATGTGTGTTACTGTCTGCTGAGCTGTGTATCTAATCCTCTCCTGTGTGATACTGACTGAGCTGTGTATCTAATCCTCTCCTGTGTGATACTGACTGAGCTGTGTATCTAATCCTCTCCTGTGTGATACTGTCTGAGCTGTGTATCTAATCCTCTCCTGTGTGATACTGTCTGAGCTGTGTATCTAATCCTCTCCTGTGTGATAGTCTGCTGAGCCATGTATCTAATCCTATCCTGTGTGATACTGACTGCTGAGCCATGTATCTAATCCTTTCCTGTGTGATACTGTCTGCTGAGCCATGCATCTAATCCTATCCTGTGTGATACTGTGCTGAGCCTTGTATCTAATCCTACCCTGTGTGATACTGTGCTGAGCCGTGTATCTAATCCTCTACTGTGGGATACTGTGTGCTGAGCCATGTATCTAATCCTATCCTGTATGATACTGTCTGAGCTGTGTATCTAATCCTCTCCTGTGTGATGCCGTCTGCTGAGCCATGTATCTAATCCTATCCTATGTGATACTGTGCTGAGCCTTGTATCTAATCCTATCCTGTATGATACTGTCTGAGCTGTGTATCTAATCCTCTCCTGTGTGATAGTCTGCTGAGCCATGTATCTAATCCTATCCTGTGTGATACTGACTGCTGAGCCATGTATCTAATCCTTTCCTGTGTGATACTGTGCTGAGCTGTGTATCTAATCCTCTCCTGTGTGATACTGTCTGCTGAGCCATGCATCTAATCCTATCCTGTGTGATACTGTGCTGAGCCTTGTATCTAATCCTACCCTGTGTGATACTGTGCTGAGCCGTGTATCTAATCCTCTACTGTGGGATACTGTGTGCTGAGCCATGTATCTAATCCTATCCTGTGTGATACTGACTGAGCTGTGTATCTAATCCTCTCCTGTGTGATGCCGTCTGCTGAGCCATGCATCTAATCCTATCCTATGTGATACTGTACTGAGCCTTGTATCTAATCCTATCCTGTATGATACTGACTGAGCTGTGTATCTAATCCTCTCCTATGCAGTCCTCTCCCCCGTTATGTGTGATCTATATGGCGGCGTTCTGTGAGAAGTATATGGCGGTACTATGTGATGTATATGGTGGTATTATGTGTGATCTATATGGCGGTATTATGTGAGAACACTGGTGGTATTATGTGTGCTCTATATGGCGGTATTATGTGTGATCTATATGGCGGCATTATGTGAGAACACTCTGGCGTCGTTATTTGCGATGGTATTATGTGAGAACTATAGGACAGTATTATGTGTGCTCTATACGGCGGTATTATGAGTGATCTATATGGCGGTATTATGTGAGAACACTATGGAAGTATTATCTGCAGAAAGGGGACCCAATCTAGGGTGGTTCCGGTTGAGCAGCTGCACACGGGTCTGGGGTAATAGAGGGGGCAGCATGACCTCCAGTTAGGTGCCTTCAGGGGAGGGCTGGTGAGGCAGCTGAAGAGAGGGGTCTCATGTTTATCGTTACTATATGGCTACATTTCCTTCCCAGCGTCACCCCGTACTTCGCCTGTCACCCCGGACTGCGCCTGTCGCCTTGCTTTCACACATCGCCAGGACAGGATCTGAGGAGGGGAATGGGGTCTTTGCATGCAGTCTGGATCAGAACAGGCCATCAATCAGCAGAAATGTTTCCTGGATTTCTGAGGAGACGGTCCATCCATGTGTATAAAAGACAGCGCTCTATGTACAATCCCTGGCTGCTCCGCGCACTGAACATGGTGCCCCCCATAGACCAGCACACTGCTCTCCTGAAATACTCTGTGCTGCTGTCACCCTGCTCCCTCCACCATATATCTCCCAGAATCCTTGCTGCCTGCCATCTTCGGTGACTGTCTACTTGTCAGTATAACTTTGCAGTCACCAACAAAATGGCTGCACACTGTGTTCCTGAATCCTCTCATCCCTTAGCAAACACTTAGAAGGGGAGGAGAGGAGACATCACACACGTCAGCAGACTCCGCCCATAATTACTGCAGTGCCGTAATGTGAGCTAGTTGTACACTAGGTTTTTGTCAAATTTCATTAGCTGCTCCCCCTAGTGTTTAAAAGTGGAAATGCCAAACCTTTTCAAATTATTTTTCATATTTTACTAAATAAAAAACAAATGATAATATTTTTTAAGAAAATGTAAACATTAATTCTTTACATTTTTTCAATCGCTGGAAAAAAATTTTTTTTTGATGGCACCTTCCCTTTAAAACTGGTCATCAGATAGTTGGATTCCGAAAATTCTGATTAGCGGAGACACAGCGTTATTTCAATAAGACGATGAGCGCAGCCGGAGGTAAGTGACTAGCGCAAAGAATCAAGTGGATACAGTGGGATCGTAAGTCAGCCCCAACTCACGTCAGCTGGTCCCCTCTAAATTATGGGATAGCCCATAAAAATATATTTATCTCCTTAAATGCTTTTGAATGTCACCATGCGGGCTGCTGAAGGCCCCATCACTTCTATCTTGAATATATGTCTAAGGAATTCAACTCACCCCCCCTTCTATAAGGAATTTTTTTCCTAAAAAAAAAATGCAATAAAAAAACCAATAACAAAATGTTATATATTCCCCAAATTGGTAGCAATTATACAGTTCGCTCAGGGCACCAGAAAATTAACCTTCACACAGCATTAGTGACAAAAAAAAGGAAAAACGCTATAGGTCTTGGAAAATGGTGATTACATTTTTTTTTTCCTTTCTACAAACTTTTACACTTTTTTTCTTTTATAAATTTATCTTTATTAAAATTCAAAAAGGAATACAAATGCAGATTCAACGCACTAATTATGTTGGAAATAACAGATCAAACAAGACCACATAGAAATAAACAGTATCTTCATAACATTTAAAGCAAAATAAAAGTAAAGTAAACGCAATCTACGGCAGAGTCACGGGTTATACATTGGTGCATTGCGTTGTAGAATATTACCTGCATAGTGACTCAAACTTAAACGTTGAGTTATTACATACTTTTGTAAATTAACAAGGAAGGACAAGAAAAAGCAAGAGAGGAAGCTAGAACCATAAACCCAGAGACACACAAAGACAAAGGGGAATGGGAAAGGGAAAAGAGGGTGAGGGGAACAGCAGAGAGGCTCCTAAAGTGTAGCCTTGGTTTTCCCCTAGAAGGGCGATGTAATCAGCAGATAATTTAAACTCCATCCAATACAACCATGTTTTGTAGAATTTGTCATGGGAGTTATTGATCGCAGAGGTGAGCTCCTCCATTTGCATAATCTCATTTATTTTGGAAAACCAGAGCGAGATTGTCAGAGCGGTGTCACTTTTCCATAAAGGTACGCTCTAGCAGACGTAATCAAATGTCTCAGAATTTAGTTTTTATAAGCTTTTAAAGGGATAGCCCTGTGATCGAGAAGGACGAGAACTGGTACAAGGTCTGAAATAAGATCAGTGAATTTACGAATCACTAGTTGTACTTTTCCCCAGAAAAGAGAAAGAAGTTTGCAAGACCAGAATGTATGTCATGGGTCACCCTCTTCTTTTCCGCAACCCCTACACATGCAATTGGCATCTGGAAATATAGTGTAGGTGGGTTTGCATCCGATACCACCAAGAGAGTAGTTTATAGGCAGCCTCCTGAAATCGAGAGCTGATGGATGAGTTGTGTGTCAGAGTAAAGACCCATCTCCACTGGTCCCTCGTCAAGGTGTGACCCAGACTCCTCTCCCATTGGGTCTGAAATCGAGTTTTAGATTGGTCCAGCGGATCAATCAGAAGGGAGTATAAGAATGACAAAGTATGGGCCAGTGTTTGAACATTCCACTTCAAAAATTGTTTTATTGTTGTTTTTTTTTTTTTTTTTACATACTCTAGATGGGAGTGAGTGAGGAATATGAGAAAGTTGGCCAGTTCTACAGGGTCCTAAGGGCGAAGGAGTCAAGAAACCCTGAAGGTGTTCCTTTGAAGGCCATAAGTTTCCCTGTCCAAAATAGCCATTGTTTAACCAGGAGCAAAATAGGTCATCCTCTATTCCCGGGGGAAAAAGTGTTTTACATTAACCAAGATAGTCTACATAGAAGAAGATAGTGGCAGAATTAATGAATGAACAAAGGGATTTTTGCAACATGCAAGAGTGGCCCCAAAGGTGTGAGTTATTAAGCATAGAATTTTTCACCATTTAAAAAAGAAAAAAAAGCCCTCCTCCTCCAAAACCAACTTCTCCACCATTACAGAAGATCGACTCTCCACTCTACTCTCAAGATCGCATCTCATCACCTGTGCACTTGACCCGCCCCCATCCCACTTCATCCCAAACCTCACCACAGTCTTCATCCCAACCATAACCCATCTCTTCAACCTATCACTAACAACTGGTGTTTTCGCCTCAAGCTTTAAACATGCCTCAATCACACCTATCCTCAAAAAGCCCTCTCTTGACCCATCCTCTGTATCTAGCTATCGCCCTATATCACTTCTCCCCTATGCCTCAAAACTACTGGAACAACAAGTCCATCTTGAAACTGTCCTCCCATCTCTCTTCCTGCTCCCCCTTCGACCGCTTATAATCTGGCTTCCGGTCGCACCACTCCACTGAAACTGCCCTAACTAAGGTCACCAATCACCTATTAACCGCCAAGAGCAAGCGACACTACTCTGTCCTCCTCCTCCTGTCCTCTGCCTTTTGACACAGTAGTAGACCATTCCCTATTATTACAGACCCTCTCATCCATTGGCCCTATCCTAGATCTCGTCATACCTAACAGACCGGACATTCAGCGTCTCCCACTCACACACAACCTCCTCACCTCGCCCCCTATCTGTTGGAGTCCCATAAGGTTAAGTCCTAGGGCACCTGCTCTTCTCCATTTGGCCTGGGACAGCTCATAGAATCTCACAGTTTTCAGTATCACCTCTATGCTGATGACACACAGATCTACATCTCTGGACCAGATATCACCTCTCTATTAACCAGAATCCCTCAATGTCTGTCCACTATTTCATCCTTCTTCTCCGCTAGATTTCTAAAACTTAACATGGACAAAACAGAGTTCATCATCTTTCCCCCTTCTCACTCGACCCCCCGACCCAACCATTACAGTAAATGGCTGCCCACTCTCCCCAGTCCCACAAGCTCGCTGTCTTGGGGTAATCCTTGACACTGATCTCTCCTTCAAACTACATTTCCAAACTCTTTCCACTTCCTGCCGACTTCAACTCAAAAATATGTCACGGATCTGTACATTCCTAAACCAAGAATCTGCAAGAACCCTAGTCCATGCCCTCATCATCTCTCTCCTTGACTACTGCAACCTCCTGCTCTGTGGCCTCCCCTCAAACACTCTCGCGCCCCTCCAATCTATTCTAAACTCTGCTGCCCGACTAATCCACCTGCCCCCCCCGCTATTCCCCGGCCTCTCCCCTCTGTCAATCCCTTCACTGGCTCCCCATTGCCCAGAGACTCCAGTACAAAACCCTAACCATGACATACAAAGCTATTCACAACCTGTCTCCTCCATTCTTCTGTGACCTCGTCTCCAGGAACTTTCCTGCACGCAACCTCCGATCCTCACAAGATCTCCTTCTCTACTCCACTCTTATCTCCTCTTCCCACAATCACATACAAGATTTCTCCCGCGTATCACCCCTACTCTGGAACTCTCTACCCCAACACATCAGATTCTCACCTACCATCGAAACCTTCAAAAATAGCCTGAAGACCCACCTCTTCCGACAAGCCTACAACCTGCAGTAACCACCGATCGACCAAACCGCTGCACGACCAGCTCTACCCTCACCTACTGTATCCTCACCCATCCCTTGTAGATTGTGAGCCTTCGCGGGCAGGGTCCTCTCTCTCCTGTACCAGTCGGTGACTTGTATTGATTAAGATTATTGTACTTGTTTTTATTATGTATACCCCTCCTCCCATGTAAAGCGCCATGGAATAAATGGAGCTATAATAATAAATAATAATGTAATATGAATGGCGTCATTTAAAATTACTGCAAAAACAAGCCCTCGGTAGGCTGTGTCTATGGAAGAATAAAAACTTTATGGCTTTTGGTAAAAAGTGAGGGAAAAGCGAAAATTAGCTGCGGAGGGGAAAGGCTAAACAAAAGTGCTTACCTGCATTGCTGGGCAGAAGTTGGTGGTGTCATTGGGATTGTTATAATCATATTCTTTGATACCATCTTCTTGGTCAGAAGTAGGATTCCTGGGCGCCACCTTTTTGATCTGTGGGAAGGGAAGGGGGATATGAGACTTGCGTCCAATGATTCCTAAGTAAAAAAAGGCAGTGAAGCTGAAGCCTTACCCTATCTATAGGTCTGAGGTTCAACTTTGCAATGTTGTCTGGATCGTAGTGGAAGTCAGCTGGCAGGGTGGTGGACTTCTTATTTTGGTTCTCCAGTGTAGACTTTGCCAGCGTCGTAGCTGCCTATATAGGAAATGAAGGCGATTACAAGGGATACCCTCGGCTCTCACTAGCTAGAACATGTGGCTGGAAGGAGGCAAATTTCAAAAAGTGATTTTTCTCTTTCATACTAGTATGTAAAACGGTTGCCCAGAGTGTTATACTAATAATTATCAATATCAGAGTGGTGGGAGTCCAACACTTGGGGAATTCAGAAATTTAGCTCTTCCGTTGTTTTTGCTTTGTCATTAATGTAAGCGATAGGATTGCATGAAACTTTTTGTACATGTTTCTCACATACATATAGAATTAAAAATAAATAAAAACAAAACAAGTGGTGGGGGTCCGACACCTGGCCCCCCACTAATCAAAATGTCACCATCTCCAGCAGTAACCTGTGTATGGAGGTGGCACAGCACAGCTCCATACACTGCCTAGTGGCCGTTCTTTGGTACTGCAGCTCAGCCGCTATTCAGTTCAATACCTGGGGTCCACCACTCCATACCCTGTATACATCCAGTTGGACCCCCACTGATCTGATATCAATGACCCTTCCTTCAGTATCACAGTCTCCTTTAATTTAACCAGGTGATGTCTAGCACTCTATCTCCATGCAGTATAGCAGCACACCTTTGGTTCAAGAGCCTAAATAGTACAGACATCTATTAAAGGGAATCTGTTACCCCATTTGGGGCCTATAAACTGCGGCCACCGCCACTAGGGGCTTATCTTCAGCATTCTGTAATGCAGTGCGCAAGCGCCGGGGAAAAGTCAGAGAGGCCCAGCGCCTGCAGTACTTTGCTCTGACCTCAACAGGGCTCTAATCAGTACGCCTGCGCCGGAGCCGCGACAGAACCAAGGAAGAGGACGTCATCGGACCTGCGACACCCATCGGACCCGAACCGCACAGGACCACTCCTGGTGAGTATAATCTAATTTGTTTTTTCTTATCTTTCAGGTTACATCAGGGGCTTATCTACAGCATTACAGAATGCTGTAGATAAGCCACTAATGGCGGTGGCCGCAGCTTATATGCGAAAAATGAGGTGACAGATTCCCTTTAAATTTTGAGGGCTTGTGTCATCCTAGCTGTGGGTGGCGCTTGCGCAGATTGATCTTGCAGTGGGCTTCTGTAAAATGGTGCCGTATCGACGCATGCGCATATTGATCTTGCGGTGGGCGTCTGTAAAATGGCGATGGTGGTGGCACATGTGCAGGTTGAGATCTTTGCTATTGATTTGCTATATCTTTGGTTGATATTAATCTGCGCATGCACTGGCGTCATTTTCCTGAAGACTGCCAGGAGATAAAAATCTGTACAAACGACACCCACGTCTAGGATGGCACAGGCACAAACTTTAGTCAAGGAAGAGGATAAAGACACCAAGAGGGGCTGTGGCAGAACCAAAGACCCTACTCACAGTTCCAACGCAATGCACGGAGACCAAAACTTCTAATGACGATTTTAAAATATTTAGGCTGCGGATTTCTTCACTGATTTTATGTATTAGGTCAGTATAACTGCGCCATTATGGGAATAGCTATAATAATAATAATCTTTATTTTTATATAGCGCTAACATATTTTGCAGCGCTTTACAGTTTGCACACATTATCATCGCTGTCCCCGATGAATCTAGATTCCCTATCAGTATGTCTTTGGTATGTGGGAGGAAACCGGAGAACCCGGAGGAAACCCACGCAAACACGGGGAGAACATACAAACTCCTTGCAGATGTTGTCCTTGGTGGCATTTGAACCCATGACTCCAGCGCTGCAAGGCTGCAGTGCTAACCACTGAGCCACTGTGCTAACCACTGAGCCACTGTGCTGCCTATGCTTTAGTTTCATATGCATAACCCTGATGACAGGTTCTCTTTAAATATTTAGGGGCCATGAAAAACCTTCCAGGACGGGCATCTCTAGTACGGGATGAACAGAGCGTGGTACCTTCAGTATGTGCTACTGATTTCTGCACTGAAATCTAGACGCATGCTTTATGCTCTGCATTTACATGAGCTGCAGTACAGAACAAGGCGAGGGGCGAATGCATGAAATGTGGAAGAGTCCTCAGATAGGAGTCTATTGTGACGGAGAAAATAAAATTAAATACTCGGTCTCGTTCATATGTTGTTTTTTTTTGGCGTTCCATCATTAGGAAAATATTCCCAGCACAATGTTTGGATGTTGGTAGAAAAAGAATATTAATAATGCATTAAAGAGTCTCACGGGTTATGGAAAGTAAAAATAAAGTCTTGTTAAAAATGTATTAGGACCTGGATATTATATAATCATATTTCCTGCCATACACATTTCACGAAGTATGGAAGTTACGCTTCACTGCTTCAACATCAGATATAAAGCTTTTTTGGGTTCCCCTGTCCCTCTCTCGGGGTTTGGAGGGTTATTTCAAGAATCTACAGCTAGGAATGCCCTACTTATATGCTAGGGGATCGCTTACTGATCACCCGGACCGCCAGCGTTCCCAAGAATGGCTCTGCAGAGCTCCATCACAAATGAAGTAAGTCGAGGTGCACGTGCTTGATCTCTGCTCCATGTATCCTTCATGGGGCTGCCAGAGAAAGCAGAGTACAGTGCACAGCTATTTCCAGCAGTCCCATAGACAATGAATAAAGCAGAGGTTAAAGGTGATGTCCACGCTTGGAGTTTAAGTCTGAAGTCTCTCTATACGACTGTAGACTTGCAAGTATTCACATCGCGCACACAGTGCACTGTCAGGAATCTCTGGTGGCGGGACATTGCTGCTGATTGGCTGCCACAGTCATAATGTCACATGACAGTCGGGAGAGACCTCACTGGACGGAGGGAAGTATCAAGCGTTTTTTCTTTTATGATGAACACCGGAATGATCAAGAAAGGTGTTGATCAATAGGGGCCCCTTTAAGTTTGTCTCTCCTGAATATATCATAATCATTTATTCTTTATTCACTGTGTTCCTATGTGAATGCCCACTATTTGCCCCATCCTGACACCTGAAGAGAAACACACTCTGGTCTTATTTCATGTACAGGTGCATTTTAAGACAAGCTGTCATTTGTTGTGCTGCATCTCTGCGCACTGCCCCAGACCATTGGGTCCTGTGCTAGGTATACCAACCGTCACCCTTGTATATGTATCATACAGATGTTAAAGAGAGAACAGCTGTGGGGTCTTATGTCCCCCTATGAGGCCACGTTCACACCAGCAGTATTTGGTCAGTATTTAACATCACTATTGGAAAGCCAAAACCAGGAGCGGAACAATCAGAGGAAAAGTATAATAGAAACACATGCACCACTTCTGTATTTATCACCCACTCCTGGTTTTAGCTTATAAATACTGAGGGAAAAATACTGACCAAATACTGAACGTGTGAACATGGACTTACCCAAATCACTTGCATTCCTTTGAGAGTGTCAGAAGTAGATTTATCAGACAATTCACAGCTTTAATTGAAGCCTATAGCTTGTGGCAAAATACTTCTTTTCTGATCTCCCTAAAAAGCAACACACCTGACTGTGTCGTATGTAAACTCAGCTGGGGAAAAACGGTGGAGAGAAAACAAAACCAAAACAAGACAAACATTGAACTTACCTTAGTCTTACAAAAATGAACCATAAAATCAATATCCTCCTCAAAGTCGAGCACAAAAAGTTTCTTTGCCTTCTTGACTCTATGATTGTCACCAGCAGACTCAACTAGTAAAAGTAAAATGGAGACAACAGTGACTGATAAAGTTCTTGTTTCTCAGGTTTGTAAGATGCTTAAAAAACAAAAACAACAACAGCAACAAAAAAAAGTGAAATCACTTACTTTTCTGTTTAGGACGAAAACGCCAGTGTTCAGGGCCGGCCCACATGGACATGGTGCGCGGACTGAAGTAGGAATACTCTCCAGGACAAGAGGACAGCTGGAGGCACATGGTGCCTATGTCAACTTCTGCGATCTTGGTGATCTGTGACCTGGAAAAGTAGCAACTATGGTTTATTCCCCAGGAATGCGACTCTTCCAGGTCTGCCAGTTACCTACATACCATCGCTGGAGAGCAGACTACGAACTGTGATACAGAAGGATAATTCCTATCTCCAACTTCTACACTGATTTATGACGATTAGTAAGTTGGACATTGATTTGGTCATGAATCTGCTTAGAAGATGGCTCAGGAAAGGAGAGACGGGTTACAGACCGCGCCATCACAACAAGATCACTGACACATTGTCAGGCCAGTCAAGCACCACTCCAGTAGGTTTTTTAAAAAAAAAATTACCACTGGAGTGGTGTTTCTAATCTAAGATCCCTGCAATTAGTCTCATACTTACCATCCGTCATCTTCACCTTCTATCACCGCCACTCCAATCAGTTTCCAGCAGGTTGTGACGCGCGGATGGCTTCGTGGTTTGCTGGGTGAACCGGAGGTCACAGCTCAATGCAAGTCTATGACATCCTCATTCTGACCTCATAGACTTGCATTGGGAACTTGGGACTATTACTTCTGACTTCCGTTCAGTCATAAGTTGCAGTCATAAGATGGCGCCGCGGGAGAAGAGCTGTGTCGACAAAAGGTGAAGATGCCGATGGGCGAGTATGAGAGCAGGTGCAGGGACCTTAAATCAGAAGCACCAGCGCTAAAAAAACAAACAAAAACCGCTGCAGTGATACACAGAGGCTGCAGAAGCCAAAAAAGCAAAAAGTTTATACATGGCCACTGTCCTTTCAACAAAAGCATGCTCATTAGATTGCCAATCTAGCAAGAACTGTAATATGCTTTCTTTATAACGAAAAAATACATCCGTCAGTAGGTTTATGCTCTTCCATCTGAGACTTTGATTCTAGTGATGTGTCACTTACTGGGCTGCTTGCTGCAGTTTTGATGAAATCCATGCTTTATCTGCTGCAGATCTCTGAGTACTGAGCTCTGTATAACCCCGCCCTCCCCACTGATTGGCAGCTTTCTGTGTTCACTGTGCCAATCAGTGATGTGGGCGGGGTTATACAGAGCTCAGTACTCAGAGATCTGCTAGATCTTCAGCAAACTAAATAGTGATTTTATCAAACCCAAAGCAAGCAGCCCAAAAAGTTCCAACAGTGGAATTAGGGTCTCTATCTCTAGATTATGCAACAGAGGGAGAGTAACAACCTCCTTGCTGCACAGAGCTTGGGATACCACCTAGTAGTGAGCTGCCATACCATAATCTCACCTTGCCCTGCTCTTTTATCAAATCGTATGAGCACTTCCAATACCCCCACCCTCTATGGCTTTTTTTTTTTTCAACGTCTGCAAGCGCACTCTACACTTTTATTCCACATGCTTCCTTGATTTTTATAGCACATTAGCCCTTCTATTCTCCTCTTTCATCCTCCCAAGGTAGGTTCGCAATAGCTAGCTCTGCCCCATGTGTATTGCATTGGCCTCTTTGTTTCCATTAGTACAACAGGAGTTTAAATTGGCAGTGGAGCGTTGTGAAAACTAAGAAAATGGCGCACATGCTGCAGGCAAGATAAGCCAGCACAGTACACGAGCGAGAATTGCTGCCAGTGGCTTTGACAGCAGGGAAAGGCACTAAGTTCATCAAGGAAACTGTCATCCAGATGAATGGCCATTCAAAGTGTGAGCCACTGCCTGTTAGGGTACATAGGAATTCACGTATACGATGAGTATCAGTCTATGTGAGAAGGGAATCATCCGGGTGACCTGTCCTCTTAAAAACATGCCTCATTTTTGCACAATGTCCCTGGAGGGAGCTAATCGGCATTCATGTGTCAGGACAAGAGGAAGAACTGTACCCTTTTCTCTCTGATCTACAAGCTTCACGCTGTTCTGGGAACTGTCCAAGGTCTTCTACTTCATTCCCATCACACATATCCGCATCAAAATCATCCATCTCAGGACCATCGCCCTCCACCTCAGCATTGATGTCAAAAGCATGGTTACTTTCCTTGTACTTGTCGGTTAAACTAGATGCGGCCTGCAAAGTAAAAGGAAACAAGTATGTGACTACAATTATTCTTCATAAGGAGGATGATGAGCAAATAAAAGGTTGTAAGTATCTGAGGCTAGATCTAATAACTAGTATGAATTGAATATTCAAAAACCACATCATTAGTCTAACTCACATAAAGTGTGGTTCCCCCATAATCAAACAAAGAGTGCAAGTGTGGAGTACTCCCAATAGCACAAGAACAAAGAAAGGCGGAGTAGCCATAAACCACAGAGGAGTATAAAAGCAAGCAAAATTTATTTAAACATCATAGAAAAAAAAACCTTGTACATCTATCACAAAAACGTCAGACAGGTAGCAAGGAGGCACAAACCAAAACAACAAGGGAGGAAACCGTAAATATAGACAGGGTAATGAGCACCAAGTGTGGATGAATATCATAAAATATCCAGCGTGGCGAAACGCGCGTCGGGGTTAAGTGGGGCACTCCAATTCACTTTGACATGGGTAAGTGGCTGTCTGCATTTTTTTTGTGACCTATTAGAGATCATTCAGTGATAATTGCGCAGGTATATACAGGATCTAAATAGACACGTGATTTGTCCTTGGCACTTTATGCTCATGCACAAGCACTTTCTTGGCAGCTATCATCCAGGCTTATCTAGATAGTAGATATTTTATGATCATTACCCTGTCTATATTTACGGTTTGCCTCCTTGCTACCTGTCTGACTTTTTGTGATATATGTACATGATTTTTTTATGATGCTGAAATAAAATTTGCTTGCTTTTATCCTCCTATGTGGTTTATAGCTACTCCGTCTTTCTTTGTTCTTTAGATCTAATAACTAGTGTAAACTATATATGGATCATTTGTATCTATAGACACTGCATTACAAGTCCCAGCATGGACTCCACTGCACAAGTATAAGGCGTATGAGTGACATGCACAGGACAGAGGAGCCGAGGGTTAATCGGCCTTAGCTGCTACTTATATTGAGAGGTGTCTGTGGCCTTCTATTGTTATTGCACATAGTAAGAGGCCTGGTGTGCAGAACGTGAGGCAGACCAAAAGTGGAGCAGTCACCAACTAGACCACGGGTGTGCAACATGCCACCTGCAATGGACGTCTCTAAAGCCGCCTGAAAACTAGAGCCTTCATTGATATTGTAAGAAGCAGATCGACTCGGTCAGCAGTGATGTCTCCGCGAGCTTTCTCAGAAGATGGCAGTGTTACATCAAGGGAGGCGAAGCAAGACGGGGAAGATCCAGTCTGACTTTGGGCACTGCTAATAGGGACCAAACACTAAAGCAGCAAACATTGGTAAGAAGACGGGCTGGTCTCCGCAGGAAAGAGACAGGACTGTGTTATACCTCATCTTTCAGGTCACCATCCAGCTGCATCAAGCGTAATTTACAGAGCGATGGGCATAATGGGCGCTTTTCGTCACAAGTAACCAACAGAGCTGCGAGAAGTGGGAAAAAAAAAAAATAAAAAAAAAATGACATTTTACACTTTCTGAGTGGTTTCCAATTAGATCCCAGATCCTTTGCTTCCTCCGGCTGAAGGTCCCATTCCGGATGACTTACATTTCAGCTCGGCGGCGTCCACAGAGTCGGGGGCAGGAATCGTCTCCTCTTCGATAGTGGACAGTGGGATCAGATAATCATCAAAGCGCAGCTCACTACGGTAATCGGAGCAGCGGAGGGTCGTGAGGAATACCCCCACAGTACTGCACTCGTCAAATGAGGTGGCTGCCTTCTGAAAGAGGGGGTCGACCTGCAGGAAAGACAGCATGTTACAAGGGGTTTCCCCCATGTTGCCCACACATACGCCAGTTTTTCCTCTACATTTTCGCTCAATTTGTCTTCATGTTTATCTATAGAAGGTAAAAGCAAAAGAAGCTCATAAGCAAAAGAGCAATAAATTATTTGTAACTGTGCGTGTAAGGCCCAAAATGTTCTTTTAAACCCACATTTTAGGCCTCAGTCAGATTGCCATACTTTCACCAAAAATGCTGTCAATGTCTGCATCAGGCACACACTAACCCAATGATACCGATGAGCCATGCAAAAACACATAGCAGCATGTACTAATCTGGTCTAAGGTTTAATAGCGTCACAATGCTGTACGGCCATCGCACTAAAAGCACGGCAACCAAGAAAAAATTATCTGCGAGCTTCCAACTGTAAATCATTATGCGGTTACAGTCAGCAACAGCATTTCCAGAGGCGGCTGTAAGCACGCCCCAGCACTTTGACTGACGGTTCACTATGCACAGATGTGCTGCAGAGCGAGCTTTCAGTCAAAATGCGAGAGAGTGCTTAGAGCTGCCTCACACGCGGTGTAGTGGGCAGTGACTGAAGCCGTACAGACTGTGCCCCCACGACTATGACTGAAAGCCGGCAGCTCCTGGGAGGAATAAAGTTAATTTTCTCCCAGTTTGCAAGATTTCAGCAGCCATACAGCATTGTAGAGCTAGTAACCCTTTATCTGCAGCTCAATAGAGTTTGGGCACATAATAGGTCCCCTTTATTCTGTCAAGGTGACCATAAACACATACCTGATCCACTCTGTCTGTTGCAGAGCGGGTAATGTTGTTCAGATTCTGCTCAATGGTCTCCACAGAATGTTGCCTTTTTCTCTGCTTCTTGTTTTGAGGTTCTTTGCTGGCATCGCCTATGAGATCGAGCATAAAGGAAAAATAAATAGGAACATGCACAGTCAACGGAATAATCACAGCAGCAGTAGTACTAGTAGCTTACAATGATATGGGGCAAATCTCTTGGTCATAACCCGACAACCTTCTGTATAAAAATCCAAAAGAAGCCCTGCCTGGTGGCCACCATCAATCATGGTCAGCAAATCCATCCATCATTCAGTGGCATCGCCGATATTTGTATTATGATCTTAGTTGTGTGACTGTGTCTTCGGCGGTTTTTGATAAGATTGTTTGAATCTATAATTTATATTTCATAAAGATTACAATTTTAGTAAGGGCTCCTTTTTGATGAGTGAAAAAGGAAACGTCATCAGGTCAGGCCAATGTCATTCCCGAGTCGGAGACAATTAGGAAGTAGTCATTTGTTCTGATCTTCTCTTATCGAAACCTGATAATGTCACACAGATGAGTGTAATTGTGGAAAAAGGAAGAAGTGGAAAATCCACGCCGCTGGTGGATGGTAAAAAATTCAGGTACACACTAATAAGGTGCGGTTTTATATTTCGTCTACATATCTGTTTTTTTTTGTCCTGAAGAAGTATGGTACTTCGAAACGTGTAGACAAAATATCCTAGTGTGTACCTGGATCTATTTCCATCCACCAGCAGAGCGGATTTTTCCACTTTTTTCTTTCCACGCAACTCTACTTGATCCCTGGACCAGCTGAAGGATTGGGATTACATGCCCATTCAAATGTTGTGTGATCACATTATCGGTTTTATCTGTTTTACCCAGATAAGATTATATTAGAGATCATATATTGTGCTTTTCTCTCTTCCTTAGTGAATAGATAAGAGTTCAGTCGTCCTCCCTGGATCCCTGCTACAGATAAAGGGGTTGTACCGACACCTTTCTATGGAAAAGGTGTATCCAATCCGAAGAACAAATCTTTGAAAAGCCCTGTGTGTCTGGAGCGGTGGTCAATCATGCGCTCTACCACCCCATTCATTCATAATGGAAGTGCCGCAGACCAGCGCTCTCATGGAGACAGAATGGCGCAGAGGTGCACATGATCGACCACCGATCTATTCTCACAGGGATCGACCACCGATCTATTCACACAGGGATCACCGTTCATTGGCAGCACTGCCCTTTAATCACTTCCTCTCTTTGTTTCAAAGCCCATGATTTAATTTTCCTGTTGACAAAGACGCAGATGTGATGGCTTATCCCAGAACGAGTTGTAGCAGGACCAAATTTTATAGTTCATGTTTTACCACTTTAAAAATGTTCAATTTGCAAACTTGTAACACAAATCTTTTTTCTTTTTTTTCCAAGTCCCATACTTTTTATTTTTCCCTTGTGAATCAGGACTTGGCACATGAGCCACATCAGAAGGCCACAAGCAGCGCTGCTCTGGAGTTGTCGTGTTGGGCTGCGAGGTGTCGTGCGTATTGGCTCACAGAGAGAAATTCTCCTTGCCGAGATCTGGCTACAAGGGAGTCTTTAGTGCAATGCTCCCCCTATTAAGGGGTTATCTCTACCTTTCGGAAAGAGCTCTTGGCTTCCCGCTTTGCAAAGGGATGGGGGCGGTCCTTAATGGGGTTGTCAAGACTTGTAAATCCTCACAGCGCACACAGTGTGCACTGTCAGGATTCTGCAGTGTCGGGAGCACAAGTTTGCGAATTGCATACTTCCGGCCACATTCTAACTAGACGTGTCCCACCTCGCTCAATGCACTTATACCGAGCGAGGCTGCGCTGGTCTAGTCAACATGTTTCCAGATGTGTGCAAATCACATATTTGCAGTCAAGCAAATCTTGACAGCACGCACTGTGAGGATTCACAACTCTGCAGTCACATAGCGTACACTGCACACATGAACCCCAAACTTGGACATCCCCATTAAGATTAACGGTCCAGATCAGTGACATGGCAGTACCGCTGGTCCAAGCTGTGCGCTCTACCATGCTGCTATAGAAGCTGGAAGAAGTCTACAGGCTGCACGGCTGTTGTGAAAAGTATGGTAGCCTCACGCGTGCTCTCATTTTCATGAGTTGAGACACCAACGGTGGCTTATTCCCACACAAAGTAGATCTTTTGTAGTTTGTTGGACAGATTTCCTGGCCTGTAGAGTGGCTCCAGATAGATCTTTAAATAAAGAGATGAAATCATGAGGGGCCGATGTTTTTTTTTTTAATAGGTTATTTTTTGTTTGAAAGGAGTAGAAGGTGACTAAGGTCTCCTGTAATATCAGGAGAGATGTAATGAGGCTTTATGATGCTATAGGCCATGGCGACTATCTTTTCGTTGGGTATGTTTGAAATTAGTTGAGCTACCATTTTGGTGATATAGCCATCTCATGGAATCAGATGGACTGATTAAGAATGTCTTATTTTCAAATTGTTCCTTCTACAAATGTCTTCAGAACTGGTCATCCGGCCATTAAAAGACGAGACTTCTCTTTGTAAAGAATTGAGTTCACCATCTCCATATGATTTTGTGTTATGTCTTTTAAGATATTCTCTACCTTATTGATTCTTACTTGTTTTTGTAATTCCAGAGGATGTACCTAAACTGTGTGAATCAGGACTATTTTGAAGCGATATCTTGACCTCCATTAATATATCCTCTGATGGATTCGCTTTAATAAGGGTAACTTCGTCAGTTGCGGTCGTAGTTTTGTGAGGAAAATTATCTTCTGGGTTAGTCAAGTACCCGATCTAAATGATTAACTTGAGTTGGGATTGGGGCGACATTAAAGAATAGAAGTAGAGCATTGCTGGTTCTCCTCAAACTCTTCCGTTACAGGTATGTTCTCAATTAAATCATTATTAATGAGCTGAAATGACTAATGACCATTAGACTCGTTATAATTATTTTGTGATTGGATGCCTTTTGAGTTTTCAGAGCTTGCATCTGATGTTTCCAAGGGTTATTCAGATTGAATGGAATCAAAGCTATTGCTTCTATGGTAAGACGATGTAATAGTATAATTTAGGCCCTTGGTTTGTAAGATTGTGGATTCCACATTTTTCTCTTGAAGATTTAAATCCTCTGTGATATTGAACTCTTGAGAACTCATCTCCTGATGGTTATTCTCAGTATCCTGATTAGATTCAGCATGTGACTGACAAGTGGGAGTCAGCCTTTGTCAAGTTCCCTTCATTATCTAAAGAATTGGGAGTTATGATCCTTTGAATCTGATTGCTCCTCATCTGGAAATACTTCAGAGGAAGCATAGATATGCGTTTCTTTATAAGGGATAAAACTCCCTAAATCTCCACTAATTCTCAACTCCTCTATGCCATTGTTCTTATCCCTACAGGGAGTTATTTGGCTGGAGTAGCAAGATTTTATATTGGAATAGTGCTGAGTGCTACGGACAGTTCCTGGACAGTCTCTTGCTGTGAACAGTCACTATTCATGGACTCATGTCTCTGACAGGGAGACAATGCCTGCCTGTAATTTGTCTCCAAATCCTCATCTCCTCCCATATTTGCCACCTCCCCTCTGGGTCGAACTGAAATCTCCTCCCTTAACTAGCTGAAATAATTCCCAATATCTAGGATGGGTCATAACTTCCTATTGGAGGTCCAAACGGGACGACTGACGTCTCAATGGGTTCGTTGGGGCTGGACCAGTATGGAGAGTCCAAACTTGAGTCGGCTAAGTGGCTCTGGAGAGCCAGTCTAGATAGCTCAGTATCTGGAACAGCTAGAGAACGATGAAACCCAGGTGTGTGTGTGCAGAGGGCTCCCAAAATTCTGGTGGTATATTAGACTTAGCCCTGAGATGCACGATACTCTTATAATTCATCTCTGTGTTGCTACCTAACCATCAGTGCCTTCCATTGATAGCTTAAAGCCCTGCACAAAAGGCTGCAGGGGGTCCCAGCTCTGTTCCTCTCGCATTAATTGACACGGGGCCTCTAATTCTCCGGTCATATGGCATGTTCCTGTTCTTTTGGGAATTTGTATACCGTATATACTCGTGTATAAGCAGAGTTTCTCAGCACATTTTTTTTATGCTGAAAACGCCCCCCCTCGACTTATACATGAGTCATTGTCCCAGAAAGACTGTGGGGTAAGGGGAGCAGCGGGTCAGAGGCAGGGGCCAGCGGCTGCAACTAGAGCCTGTGCCCGCTGCTAAAGAGAAATGAATATTCACTGCCAGCGCAGTGAATATTAATTTCTCTTATAGAGCTCACAGTTACAGCCGCCGGCTTCCAGCACACATCCTACTTCCCTTCCCACCCTTGCTGCATCTCGTTCCGGCACCAGCAGCTCTTTCAACCGAGCGATCAAGTGGCCCCGTTCATTAAGTAATGAATGCTTACCTCTCTCCACTCCCGTAGGCCTGAAGTGAATATTCATTACTTTAATGAGCGGGGACACGTGATCGCTTGGCCGGAAGAGCTGCTGGCGCCAGAACGAGATGCAGTGAGGTCACGCAGGAAAGGTAAGCAGGATGTTTTTTTATTATTATTTCATTTATAGGAACCATGCATACAAAGATAGGGATGGGGAGCCATGCATACAAGGATGGGGGATAAGGAGTCATGTACACAAGGACGGGGATAAGAAGCCATGCATACAAAGACAGGGATGGAGAGCCATGCATACAAGGACGAGACGGGGAGCCATGCATACAAGGACGTGGAGCCATGCATACAAGAACAGGGATGGGGAGCCATGCATATGAGGACAGGGATGAGAGGACAATGCATACCTGGCTTATACTCGAGTCAATAAGTTTTCCCAGTTTTCCGTGGCAAAATTAGGTGCCTCAGCTTATACTCGAGTATATACGGTATCTCATGGGAGAGGACCACAGTCCAATGAGCAGAGGGAGAACTCTAAACAATATATTGGGTCTGAATTAATAAATCAAAATGGAGTCTCCCTCATCCGTCACCCTAACTATTTCTAAACTAATTGTCCCCTAACGAACGCCCTACACCTAACTAAAGCTACATTACGACAGATGGATGGAAAGACGGACAAAAAATATAGTTCTTACCGATAACGGTATTTCTCTGAGCCCATGACGGCACCACGGAGAGAGGGGATCCGCCCACCAAGGACAGGAAACCTACGGATAAAAAAGGCGGTACCACCCTCCTGCATCAGTTTGTTTACATAGAGAATGATGGGAGACTACTTAAGGCATTTGTAATTTTCAACTGTTTAGCCTAATAAGATACCGCGTGACTTTAACTAAAAGTAGACTATAAATATACTAAGGCACTCTAAAAATGTGCACACCCATAAGTGAAGGGAGGGAATGTACGGGTGCCGTCATGGGCTCAGAGAAATACCGTTATCGGTAAGAACTATATTTTTCTCTGATCGCCCATGACGGCACCACGGAGAGAATTGCATAGATAGTACATTCAGGGAGGGACCACTGCTTCCAGAACCCTTTTACCGAAGGTAAGATCTGAGGAAGAGATTAGGTCCAATCTATAGTGCCTATAGAATGTAGATGGTGAGGACCAGGTAGCAGCTCTACATATCTGGTCTATAGAAGCGCCGGCCTTCTCCGCCCAGGAAGTCGCCACTGCCCTTGTCGAGTGAGCCTTAACCTCCCCGGGAACGGACATCCCACTTGCCGAGTATGAAAGACTGATGGCGTCCGTGATCCATCTTGCTATGGTGGCCTTAGAAGCTTTTTTCCCCTTCCGGGGACCCTGGAAACACACAAACAGAGAGGAATCCTCCCTACTCTCTCTAGTGGCTTCTAGGTATTGTAAGAGACACCTTCTTACATCCAGAGTATGTAATGTTTGTTCCTCCTTATTTGTAGGGTTGGGACAGAAGGAGGGGAGAGATATCTCTTGAGACCTGTGAAATTTTGAAGCCACTTTCGGGAGATATGCTGGGTCTGTTTTTAAAATGACCCTATCCTCTAATATTTGTGTGTAAGGGGCATTAACCGATAGGGCCTGTAAGTCGCTGACCCTACGTGCAGAAGTGAGGGCGACTAACAGAGCGGTTTTGAGAGACAAGTTTTTTATTGAAGTTTTGTGTAATGGTTCAAATGGTGGACTAGTGAGGGCTTTAAGGACCAAGTTTAAGTCCCATTGTGGAACCACTTTCACTGGCAGAGGCCTCGATCTTCCGGCTGCTCTGATGAATCTAGAGACCCACCTATTTGAAGCTAAGTCAAAATTGAATAATGCACCTAATGCTGCCACGTGAACTTTCAGGGTACTGGTGGCTAACCCCATCTCCAAACCTTTTTGTAGGAACTCTAATATGGAATTGAGGGGAATCTCTTTCCCTATTTTTGCCCCTGAAGAAGATAAAAACTTTTTCCATATTTTGCCGTACTGTCTTGTTGTAACCGGCTTCCTACTTTTTAACAGAGTTGAGATTACGCCTGAAGAGAACCCTCTGTTTTCTAATATCTTCCTCTCAAGAGCCAAGCTGTCAAGTGCAAGTTCTTGACTTGCGGATGACAAACTGGGCCCTGCGACAACAGATTCTGGAGGTCTGGTAATACCCACGGGTCGGATATTGACATTTTCCTCATCCATGAGAACCAAGGCCTCTTCGGCCAGAACGGGGCAATCAGGATGACTAGTGCCCCGTCCTCCCGAATCTTCCTCAGCACTGCTGGAATCAGGATGAGAGGAGGAAAGGCATAGACCAGGTGGTGACCCCAAGAAATCAGGAAAGCGTCCACAGCTACTGGGTTCCCCAAGGGAGATAGGGAGCAGAAGGAGGCTACTTTTTTGTTTAAATGGCTCGCAAAGAGATCTATTTTGGGAACCCCCCATTTTTTTGTGATCTGAGTAAATATCCCTGGGTTTAGTTCCCATTCCCCCTGTTTCAGGCTGGAACGACTTAGAAAGTCTGCCTTGTAATTGTCTACCCCCTTTATGTGTAGGCTTGTCAGGGATAGAAGGCTGTTCTCGGCTATCTGAAGGATTGAGCTGGTCACTTCCATTAGGCTTTTGGAACGGGTACCCCCCTGATGATTTAGGTAGGATACTACTACTTGGTTGTCCGACATCACTCTTACATGGTGAGATTGAAGGACTCCCAGAAATTCCTGAAGGGCAAATTTCACTGCCAGGAGTTCCTTCATATTGGAGGAATTGTTTGCAAGGGACGGAGACCAGATACCCTGGGCTACTAGGTCGCCCAGATGAGCCCCCCACCCTGAGGGGCTTGCGTCTGTAGTTAGGACCTTCGAGATCGGGATTACCCATGGGACTCCCTGGGAAAGATTTTCCTGCAATGTCCACTAAGTCAGGGAGTGATTGGTGCGAGGAGACAATGTTAACCGCCCGTCTAAATGTTCTCCTAGGCGGTTTTGTTCTGACAGTATTTGCCATTGGAGGTCTCTTGAATGTAGTTGGGCCCACTGGACCGCCGGGATGCAAGAGGTCATAAAGCCTAATAGAGACATGCCCTGACGAAGTGTTATGGAGGGAAGAGATTGTACTCTTAGCGCTAAATTTTTTATTTTTTGTATTTTGCTCTCTGGGAGCCGGCATTCCATTTGTTTGGAGTCTAGAGTGAGACCTAGGTACTCCTGAACCTGAGAAGGCACCAGTCTGGATTTTTCTAGGTTTATTAGCCAACCTAGATTTTTTAGAGAATGAATCACTAGGTCTAGTTGGCTCTTGCAATGCTGCGGGGAAGAGCCTATCACCAGGAAGTCGTCCAGATATGGTACGATTAGGGTATTTTCTTCCCTGAGGTGCGCCATTACCTCCGCCACCAACTTTGTGAAAACTCTCGGGGCGATCGCTAAGCCAAATGGTAGGGCTGAGAACTGGAAGTGACTTAGGACTCCCTGGATATGGACTGCCAGTCTGAGGAATCTTTGGTGGTCCTTGTATATTGGGACGTGATAATACGCGTCCTTTAGGTCCAGGACCACCATGAAGCATTGAGGAAATAGCATCTTGATGGATGATTTTACTGTTTCCATCTTGAATGCTTGAACCTCTAGGTAGTTGTTTAGTTTTTTTAAATTGATGATGGTCCTGAAGGAACCATCTGGCTTCTTTCTCAGGAAAAGAGGGGAATAGTAGCCTTGCCCTCTTTCCTGAGGGGGAACTTTCTGGAGTACCCCTTTTTTTACTAACCCGACAACCTCGTTTTCTAGCGTCAACTGCTCTTCTGCCGAGGATCTTGTGGGTGTTATCTTGAACGAGGGACGGGGGTACCTTTTGAATGTTAACCTCAGTCCCGACTCTATGATGTTTAGTATCCATCGACTTGAGGTAATCTTTTCCCAGGCTGGGAGAAAGAGAGATAACCTCCCCCCCACCTGGGGCGAACCTTCATTGTGAAGGCTTTTTGTTGTCATTGAGGTTTTTATTAAAGATAAAGCCCTTGTTTTTGCTCTTTTTATCTTCCCATTTCCCCTGGTTTCTCCCCGTGTTCCTACGGAAAAACCTCTTGTTCCGAAAGGGCTTCCTATAAGAGGGGAGACCCAGAGGGGGGAAGGATTTTTTCTTGTCCCCCGCCTTTTCCAAGATGTCATCTAGGGTGGAACCAAACAAAAATTCTCCTTCACAGGGGATAGTACACAGTTTTGTTTTCGTCTGCAGGTCGCCTGGCCAATTTTTAAGCCAGAGGGCGCGCCTGGCCGCATTAGCAAACCCTGCTGCTCTGGCGGATAGCCTGATAGAGTCGGCCGAGGCATCAGCTAGGAAAGCCGCAGCCCCTCTCATTACGGGTAGTGTGTCCAGTATTGAGTCCCGAGAAGTTTTCCCCTTTAATTGGCCCTCTAGTTGGTTCAGCCAAATCATCAGGGAGCGTGAAGTACATGCTGCCGCTACCGCCGGCTTCAGGCCTCCTCCCGCTGCCTCCCAGGTACCTTTAAGAAAGGCATCTGCCTTTTTGTCCATCGGGTCTTTTAGGACTCCCATGTCCTCGAACGGGAGGGAAAATTTTTTAGAGGCCTTAGCGATCGCTACGTCTAGTTTGGGGGCCTTCTCCCAAAAGGAGCAGGATTCTTCCTCGAAGGGGTATTTTCTTTTAGGTGTTAAAAGAGCCTTTTTCATAGGCTTCTTCCATTCTTTTTTAATTAAGGCTGCTATTGTTTCGTTAAGAGGGAAAGCTCTTCTCTTTTTTTGTTCCAGGCCTCCAAACATTATGTCTTGTACCGTTTTTTTGGGGTGGGAGTCTACCAGACCCATGGTACTTCTCACGGCTTTTATGAGGCCATCCGTATCCTCTAGAGGGAAACAGTTATGTCCCCCTGAGGAAGAAGTAGATGATGAAGATGAGGTGGAGGAGTTAACGGACACCGAACTCTCACTATCACTTCCTGATTCTGAGACGGGAGATGGGGACCTGAGTCTGGCTTTCTTCCTTCTTTTCCCACTTTTTAGTGATCTGAAGGTGTCCTCTACTTGATCTTTAATCAGGCTCTTAAGGTCTGTTGCAAACCCAGGAAGGTTTTCGGATAAGGTTTGCTGAATGCAAGTATTGCATAGTCTCTTATCCCATGTAGGTGGAAGATCCTCTCTACAGATGGCGCAACTTTTGTGCTTAGTTTTACATACGCTTTTCCTCCCCTATAAGAGACAAATAATAATCTTACTGTCTCTGACATTCACGAAGATCCACTTACCACCTCCAGGACCCATAAATACCAGTTGGGGATTGTCTGCCTCTGGCTTCTTCCCCGACGCCGTACTGGACTCCTTACTGTGTAGGGACCTTTGGCGTTCTTTGCTGGTGTCCTGGTGCCCTTTCTGCTGTCGCCTTTTTTGCTGCTGCTGCTGCGGCGATGCTACCGGTGGAGGTGACTCGGGCTGAGGTGATGTCGGGTCGCTCATACTGCTGCTGGTCTGCGGATGCTGAGCTGACGCTGCGGCACTACTGCTCATGAGGCTCTTTTGCTTATTACAGCAGAGCCACTGGGAGGATGTGCATCTCCGTATTTAAATTCTCCCGCCGCTTCACGCAGCCCGCGGGGAGGAGCGCCGAACTCCCAAGCAATTAGCTCGGCGCTCACCGCCGGCGCCTGCGCAGATCGCTCCTCCAAGCAGCGCCCCGTCGGCGCCTGCGCTGACCGTGCTCAGCGCTCGAGCGGCGCTTTCCGGCGCCTGCGCAGATCGCTCTAGTGAGCGGCGCCCCGCCGGCGCCTGCGCAGGCCGTGTTCGCAGTCCGCGTTCTCGCGGGACCAGCCTGGATCCCGGGCATGCCGATTTCCAAGATGGCGCCCAGGAAGCAGTTATGGCGCTGCTGACCGGCGCCCCCGGTCCTATGCAGCCCTTGTAGCGCGTCCTCTGCACGCCCGATGGCGGTGCAGCGTGCAGTCTCATGCTTACTCAGGGAGGGTCGCGCTGCACCTCCCACAACCACAGAGGGACCCCCCTGGATGTTGTTGCTGCTGCATCTTACCTAGGGGAGGTGACCGCGATTCCTTATCACCTCCCCCGCACACCCTGTTGCCCCTGGCTCCCAGCGGTGGCGCTTCGGGTCACCACCCTAGCCGAGGCAGAGGGACCCCAGCTGCCTTGAATCGGACTGGTTGGCCCCGGAATTCCAACGTCGACTGGTAAGTCCGTAGGTCTCCCATCAAGGACAGGAAACCAACTGATGCAGGAGGGTGGTACCGCCTTTTTTATCCGTAGGTTTCCTGTCCTTGGTGGGCGGATCCCCTCTCTCCGTGGTGCCGTCATGGGCGATCAGAGAAAAAAGAAAAAAAGGACATGGAAAAATAATATGCAAAAAAATTACAGGGAGACTGGGGTGCCAATGGGAGTAGGATATGAAGAGGAGTCTTGATTTGACACTTTCTAACAGCAGCACAGCTGATCGCCTACAAGCTGTGCTGCCGTTTCCTTTTTTAGGATACATTGCTGTGATTGGATAGTTACTATCCAATCACAGCGATCAGAGATGCCGTCATTGGTCCCTGTATTTCTTCAGAACCTTGCAAATGACGCGATCGTGAGCGAATGGGGCATCTTGAGGGTCAGCCAGGGGTGATGCTTGGCACCATCCCTGGCTGTTCCAGGACCGTCCCTGGCTGTTAGTGCAGGAGCTCGGCTACTGGCAGCGCCGAGCTCCTGCTCTGATAAGGCAGGAGGTGCTGATATTTATTTATTGAAGCTCCAATATGCTGTTATGCTTCACAGTCCATTGTTTTGTCCATTATCATATATTATTATATACAGTCACGTGTATTTGTGTTTAGATATTGACCGCACAGCGAAGTTTCCATCCACAGACACCCGGACAATGGATCACAGCAAAGAGGTAACAGAAACTACCTATAAACGCTGCTTATTTTCCACTGTCTTGATACGCGTATTATGTACCGTATATACAATTTTTACCCTTCATGTATTTTACTCAGTGGAAATTATTAATCTCCCCTTGAGGTTTATGCTCTATTCATATTTCTTTCAGGCCATTCCATTATCTTCATTTATATTTTGTACGCTTTCTTGCCTAGCTCTTACTTTTCTTCCCCTTATACGCATTATTTTCTACCAGCCCCCGTTTTTCTCCCTCCTCTCTTGTAAATGGACCTGTAAGGCCTGCAATCACACCTTTTACATCTAGGTCACTTACGTATTTTAACCTCACAATATGACTTAGCGGCCTGGTGCCATCCTCCAACACCGGAATCCTGGGCTCCAATCCAACCAGGGCGTTTTATAAAAGTTAATTTGATTTTTTTCCTCTATGATGTTATGACCTCCAACCCAACCAAGCAATTTCCTCTTCCTGTTTTTTCATGTATAGTAATCCTTGTTATTTTTTACTCTAATATGTATTGAGGAAGGATTCAGTGCCAACACGCATAGCTCTAGGATTTTTTTTTTAACTTTTTCCTTTAATACATTCACCTCCATTACTATTATTTCCGATCAGCAACGCTTTGAAAGATTTCCCAATTCTTTCATTTTTATTTTCTTCTTTTTGGCTTATAGTTTCGTTATGGTGGTGTCTGCGACTAGCAATAATAATTATTATTATTATTATTTATTGTTATAGCGCCATTTATTCCATGGCGCTTTACAAGTGAGGAGGGGTATACATAATAAAAACAAGTACAATAATCTTAAACAATACAAGTCATAACTGGTACAGGAGGAGTGAGGACCCTGCCTGCGAGGGCTCACAATCTATAAGGGATGGGTGAGAATACAGTAGGTGAGGATAGAGCTGGTCGTGCAATAAAAGAAGAAAAGGCAGCAGCTGGCGATCAGTGCCTCAACACATGTGAACAGGAGCATGCCTGATACTACAATAAGGTTCACAATAAGCAGGGCAGTCATACATCCCATATTCCTAGACTTCTCTCAGCTTCTTCAAGAAAGACAACCCTCTCTTTAGGAGATTGGCGGCAGCCGCTGACTACGGACATATTAATAAAGAAAAAACCCAACATGTTCCACTTTTGTTATTTCGTGCATGGGTGTTTAAACATGGCATCCATATTGCTGTTCATTATATCAACTGTACACCACCAATGGGTCTGTCCACCTGCTCCCCTGAAGAAGCTCATGAGCTGAAGGCGAAACGCGATGGGACGATGTATTAGCTTTGATGGATACGGGATATTATATCAGATAAGTATTAGTGTTATTCGTCTTTATTTCTTGTACACATCAAATACTGTGCTTAGTTCTACTACTTTGTATGCATCATGCCTTATAGAATATTACTATTGCTTTGGCATGTTTTATCTGATAAGTATTATTCATCTGAACACTACTGTATTGGCATGCTGCATGCTTTAGTTTGTAAGTGCCATATTGATTGACCCTTCGGTATCAGCACTTCTGGCTGTATTTATCATTACCATAATACAGTGTGTCCGTAAAGTCATGGTGCACTTTTATACTTTACATTTTGGTGCCCCTTCTCTGGCCCAATCACATCAGACCTGCTCATCAGGAGAGATAACAAGAACCAATCAAACAACGCAAAATCATATAAGCTGTTGCTGAGCCCCCAGTCAGATAAACCCCTGATAAACTGAACTCTGATTAATACACTACCAGGTCTGTGACTTCATGCAACCACAAGCTTATGCTATCGTTTGGATGTGTGTAGGGCAACAAATGGAGCCCACATAGAACTGCACTGAAAAGGTATAAAACTGGGAGAGTTTGTCTTTTATTTGTAGCAGATTTCACATTTCTATAATTTTTTTGTTGCTTTCCAGTGACTGGTCAAAAGTGCACCATGACTTTACAGACACACTGTAGTTATTTCTTTGTTAATTAGGGTAATCTATATATGTACTAATTGTGTACAACTATTACTTGGGAATGGTTGTCTTTGATTTATTAAATTAATTTAGCATTTAGGGCACAGTCTTCAAGGAGCGGGGGCGCCATTGTCGCAATATTTAGGGTACCAACCTCTGCAGACAGGCGGAAAAGAATCTTAGGTTGCCTGCAGGCCCTCTTCGCAAAATATAAAGAATCCTATTATTTGGTTGGTATCTCTTTTTCTGTGCATTGAGCAGCTTTTACACTTTTTGGCCTTGCTGCCAGGATGACTAGATACATTCTCGAGGTGTGATTCCTTAAAAATTAATGATTAATAAAGAATTGGAATTTTAGCAGGTTTTTTTCTGGCTTGACAAGCCAGGACAAATATGTCCTGCACACAACCCCCCAAAGTGAGAGCGCTTATACACAAGGGAGGGATTTTTCAGATGGTACTATGCTATTAGCACTTTTCTTCCTTACACACATTTCATCCATTTCCATACTGGTACTATGCTCATAACATAGGCAGCTGTGCCTCAGCAGTATAGAAGCGCAGGGAAGATGAAGATGCCCATTTCCAGGATCCGGCCAGCTCCAGAGCACCACAAGTAAGCTCTGAAGCATTATGTCGGCTAGTGGTGTGGACTCCTTACCTCGGTAATCGGCCACTCAGACAGTAGGGTGGTCGGTAACCTAGACAACAAGTTTTAGGCTATGGATGCAATATCCCTCCGTTATTGAGAACTTGGGAGTATTTTTATTAAGTTAATTGCAAAGTTGCTTGCTCTTACATGCACGTTGTAATTGTAACTACATAAGGACCTGAGACAAATCCTTTTAATGGCAAATAGACTTCAAGGCCCTTTGATACGTACACAGTGAGATTTTTGGAGATTTTTTTCTTGAAGTCGATCTTCTCCAAAATCTGACTTAAAAACTCTTCCTAATCATTTCTATGGGTAGATCCACTTTGCTGTTCATATGATATTTAGCCTTTTCTTTCTCAACCTTAAGAAATTGTGAAAAATGCTTGGTGGAAAAAAATAAATAAATAATGCCCTGTCCCTTTTTTAAGTGGATCCAGACGGAAACCACTCCAACAGCTGCCTAGGACACTTTCGGGAAGGTAAGATTTATACAAAAAAAAAAAAAAAAAAAAAAAACCTTCAGGAAAAAGAAAAAATTCCTCCAAAAAAATAATTTCCTGGAGCGATTTTCACTTGAAAAATTCATTTCTGAAGGACTCTAATAAAAAAACATCTACACAGACTTTGGCTGCTATGCCTATGAAACCGAAGAAATAGAGTACATGGGTGAACAATATTTTCTTGTGTAGTAACCATTATTTCTAATAAATGAACAGTCGGCCATGTGCCTAGCTATTTGTACATACCGGTCCCCTGGTTCTCCCCTTCCGCTCGTCCTCCTGATTCTTCGCCCAGTCCACCCAATACTTTGTACACATCCGCGTGCACAGCATCAACTCTCACTGCATAGATTTTGGCGCTTGCATCAAGTGTCCCTGCAGCCACCTGTAACGTAAGATACCAGGTAAAAATGGTTCATTCATTAGGACGCAGTACAGACCTAAGAGAAAGGTTTGTATCCACCTTGAAGTTGGTCAGTTCACTTCCTTTCTCCTTGAGGATGTCTCCCATGTAATCAATCAGGTGCAGCCCAAAGGCGTTCTTCGTGGTTATTCTCTGCAGAAGAAATTAGAAGCAATGTATCAACGTGTAATACAATAGTGGAGCAGAAAATCTATACGCCCAGGTACGTGCTGACTGCAAATGTGATAGGGGAAACCTACGTTCTCCTGAGACAGCTTGATGCAGGTAGAGTAATGGTCCGAGATCTGTGTATTGGACAGTTTGGGCAGGACGAGCGATGACGCTTCAGATCTGTCAAGAAAAAGATTATTCATGGTAATAAACATATCCTATGACTGCAGGGGATAAGCGGCCACAGTAAGAATACACGGCACTGGCCGTCTGCTTAATCCAGCCCGGGCTTCCCAAAACCTGACAGACAATCGTACCAGTTAGAAACCATCATATGCCCGGAAGCCACAGATGAGAGCCGAGCCTTATCCTGGCTGGAAGAATTGATGAGGATTGTACAATACAAACTGCACAAATTATTAAATACATCTTAGACCTGATGAGTCTGATGTAGTTACTTTGAAACGCCATGTTAGAATGATTGCATAATTCTGATATTAAAATCAGCATTTTATGATTTCAGTGAGAGTGAAATAGCTCATGAGTTCACAATTATTCGGTCTTCCCACAGCCAACCTGACAGCTACAGCTGGTACTGAGTAGTGTGAGAGCTCAGCAGGGACGAGGAGGGACACGGAGGAGATCTGAGTTAAACTTTTTTAAAGAGGACATTTTACCAGGTCAAATTTTTAAGCTTTAGCTCTTATTTCATTCCCACTGCTCCCAAGTATGATTTTTTTTTTTTTCAGTCCACCATTTGGTTTCAGAGATATAGGACACTTTTTATTTCATCTTTATGAAAGGGCTCACATGGTAATCTAAAGACATGCGTCTAGAGATTGTCCCCTTGAAAAGGCCTAAAAAGTAGCACCTAAATAAAAAGGCCCATACCTCTAGAACTGTGGCGGATTTATATATTGAAAAAAAATTGGAATATTGAGGGGAGCAGTGGGAATAGAAGAAGAGCAAATACTGGTTTCACGATGTGACAGGCAGGGCTGTAGCGTCGGTAAGCCAAACTTCCGACTCCTCAATTTCCCCTACTCCTGCACTGATCACTACTGAGCATGGACATAAAGTGCAGCACAGATTCATCTCAGCTAAAAGCCCAGATCCTTAGATCAGGAACAGAACAGACATTTATAGGACATTTCAGAACTTTCCCAAAGACTTAAGAAAACATTTACAGCACATCCTGCATTGTTCTACTGTACCCAATGTATTACTTATTTATGGAGTCAGAGTCGGTCCATTTTATACCGACTCCACCAAAATGGACTCCACAACTCTGGTGATAGGTCCACTTAAAGAAGTTGTCCACTACTTGGACAACTTGTCATACCCCTGGCTTGGCACCCATAAAATAATAAAGCTTACACTTCCCTCCCATGCCAGCACCGTTCCTGAGTTGTCGGCACTCCGTCTCCCGGGGATCTCAGGCTGTTGTGACACGTGACGTTGGATCAGCCCTGGTGTCACTGTTCCGGCCTCCTGATGAACTCAGCAGGGAGAGGAAGTCAGATCAGCCATAGCCCTGAATTCCTCGTCATGTTCGATTTGTCCGAAGGTGGTGACAGTGATGTCAGTGCTGATTTGGGGCCAGCATCATAAATGCACACAAGCCCCGGGACAGCGAGTGCCGACATCATGGGAACGGCGCCAGGACGGGAGGCGAGTATAAGCTTTATTATTATTATTATTATTATTGGCATAAAACATTTTGAGCAAGAAGAACCTCTTAACGACTGGGCAATTTTTCATTTTTTGCGCTTTCCTTTCTCCCCTTCCAAGAACCATGACTTTTTATTTTTCCGCTGACATAGCTATATGAAGTCTTGTCTTTCCCGGGACGATTTGGACTTTTGAACAACAAGATCCATTTTACCATGCTAAGTAATGGAAAACAGGAAAAAAATGCAGTGAAATCGCGGGAGAAAAAAAAAAATCAACACACTTCTGACATTGTTTCAGAACAATTACGGTGATACCAAATTTTTTTTATTTCTTTTACGTAAGAAAAAAAAAAAATCTTAAATTGTTTGTCGCATGGTGAGCTGACCTTTTTATTGATTTAACTTTGGGTCAGATGAGACAGTTTGATCACTTTTGCTTATGACTGAAAAAAGCAATTCTGATATCTCGATTTTCTTTCCTGTTTACAGTTTTTAGCGATCGGGTGAACTAATAATACACCGCTCAAAAAAATAAAGGGAACACTTAAACAACAGAATATAACTCCAAGTAAATCAAACTTCTGTGAAATGAAACTGTCCACTTAGGAAGTAACACTGACAATCAATTTCACACGCTATTGTGCAAATGGAATAGACAACAGATTGAAATTATTAGCAATTATCAAGACACCCTCAATAAAGGAGTGGTTCTGCAGGTGGGGACCACAGACCACATCTCAGTACCAATGCTTCCTGGCTGATGTTTTGGTCACTTTTGAATGTTGGTTGTGCTTTCACACTCGTGGTAGCATGAGACGGACTCTACAACCAACACAAGTGGCTCAGGTAGTGCAGCTCATCCAGGATGGCACATCAATGCAAGCTGTGGCAAGAAGGTTTGCTGTGTCTGTCAGTTTAGTGTCCAGAGGTTGGAGGCGCTACCAGGAGACAGGCCAGCACACCAGGAGACAGGCCAGCACACCAGGAGACGTGGAGGGGACCGTAGGAGGGCAACAACCCAGCAGCAGGACGGCTACCTCAGCCTTTGTGCAAGGAGGAACATTGCCAGAGCCCTGTAAAATGACCTCCAGCAGGCCACAAATGTGCATGTGTCTGCACAAACGGTCAGAAACTGACTCCATGAGGATGGTCTGAGTGCCCAACGTCCACAGATTGGGGTTGTGCTCACAGCCCAACACCGTGAGGGATGCTTGGCATTTGCCACAGAACACGAGGATTGGCAAATTCGCCACTGGCGCCCTGTGCTCTTCACAGATGAAAGCAGGTTCACACTGAGCACATGACATACATGAGAGATTCTGGAGATGCCGTGGAGAGCGATCTGCTGCCTGCAACATCCTTCAGCATGACCGGTTTGGCAGTGGGTCAGTAATGGTGTGGGGTGGCATTTCTTTGGAGGGCTGCACAGCCCTCCATGTGCTCACCAGAGGTAGCCTGACTGCCATTAGGTACAGAGATGAGATCCTCAGACCCCTTGTGAGACCATATGCTGGTGCGGTTGGCCCTGGGTTTCTCCTAATGCAGGACAATGCCAGACCTCATGTGGCTGGAGTGTGTCAGCAGTTCCTGCAAGATGAAGGCATTGAAGCTATGGACTAGCCCGCCCGTTCCCCAGACCTGAATCCGATTCACATGGGACATCATGTCTCGCACCATCCACCAACGTCACGTTGCACCACAGACTGTCCAGGAGTTGGCGGATGCTTTAGTCCAGGTCTGGGAGGAGATCCCTCAAGAGACCATCCGCCGCCTCATCAGGAGCATGCCCAGGTGTTGTAGGGAGGTCATACAGGCACATGGAGGCAACACACACTGATGAGCATCATTTCCTTGTCTTGAGGCATTTCCACTGAAGTTGGATCAGCCTGTAACTTCATTTTCCACTTTGATTATCATTCCAACTCCAGACCTCCATGGGGGATATTAGTTGTGATTTACGTTGATCATTTTTAGGTTTTATTGTTCTCAACACATTGCACTATGTAATGAATAAAGATTTACAACTGGAATATTTCATTTAGTGATATCTAGGATGTGGGATTTTAGTGCTCCATTTATTTTTTTGAGCAGTGTATATCTTGATAGATGTAACTTTTAGGGACACTGGAATAAGAAATGTATTTTTTTAATTATTTTTAATGGGGCAAAATGAGGGCGATTCAAATTTTAAAAACGTTTATTTTTACTCTCTACGTTTTTGTGTGTGTGTTTTTACTTTAGTCTCCTTAGGGGTCTTGAACCTGCGATAGTTTGATGGCTTATAACTACAGTCGCTCCTCTGAACCGTTCCGCCCTTTTGTGGGCGCTGTCTTGTGGGCGAGCCACTGTAGCTTCCGGTCCCAGTGATCTCCGGCACAGTGAAGGTGAATTCCCCACAGTGCAGAGGAGCAACGGCAGGCAAAATGAGCAAGATTTCCAGCCGCGCACATGACGTCAAAGAGACATTGAAGAGAAGGGGAAAAGTAATCTTATATAATGAAGTCTTATCTTGCATATTCCCCATAGCGTGGAAGACCGAAGCTATAAAAGATGATTTTTACTGAACAAGGCATCATCAAGGAGGCATACAGGTATGACTAACTTCAGATGTACACAACCTGTATTCCTATATTAATATCTCAAAAAGCTCAAAAGGGTGAGATTCCCTTTAATGTCCCTTTACTAATCAAGAACAATCAAACCGCATTCTTTTAATCGTTTTTATACTCTCTTGTAGTCATTGTATGATTTAACAATAGCTTTTTATAACATCTTTTTTGTAGTTATTATAAAAGGTTTCACTAAAAAAAAAAAAGAAAGATGAAAATGTTTGGTATCTTCATAATCAAACTGACCTGAAGAATAATGATGCAAGGCCATTTTTACTAAACAATGAACTGCAAAAAAAAAAGTTATGGCTCTTGGAAGAAGGAGAGAAAAACTGACTGCAAAAGAAGGGGTTATAAGAAGACAGACAACTGAGAAGACGCACACAGTTAATGCCTAACAGAGTGTCTGCAAGCGAACACAGCAATCTGCTGGTCAAAAGTGTAGAAAGTGAAAGCAGAAAGAATTGCATTAGTAGGAACTCAAGAGTGAAGTGCATTTTCTCTCGGGGAAGAGATTGAAGGAGACACCAGGTCAGGTGATAGCTGTGGCACAGTTAGTAAATATAAAAGGCCCAGGAGGGCAGAGATGGGGAGGAGTTGGCACCATTACGAGAGACGAGGTCCGGGTAGAGGTGTGGAGAGAGAGATGAGATCCGGGTAAAGGCGTGGATAGAGAGACGAGATCCGAGGAAAGGAGCAAAGAGAGAGAGAGAAAAGGAGAGGAGAGAGAGAGACGAGATCCAAGAAAAGGAGCGGAGAGAGACGAGATCCGAGGAAAGGAGCAGAGAGAGATGAGATCAGAGGAAAGGAGAGGAGAGAGATGAGATCCAAGGAAAGGAGCGGAGAGAGACCAAATCCGAGGAAAGGAGCGGAGAGAGATACGAGATCCGGGTAGAGGCGTAGAGAGAGAAAGAGACGAGATCTGGATAGAGGCGGGAGAGAGAGACGAGATCTGAGTAAAGGAGCGGAGAAAGAGAGACAAGATCCTAGGAAAGGAGCGGAGAGAGAGAGACAAGATCCGAGGAAAGGAGCGGAGAGAGAGAGAAACGAGAAAAGGAGCGGAGAGACACGAGATCCAAAGAAAGGAGAGAGAGACGAGATCCGAGGAAAGGAGCGGAGAGACGAGATCTGAGGAAAGGAGCGGAGAGACGAGATCCGAGGAAAGGAGCGAAGAGAGACAAGATCTGAGGAAAGGAACGGAGAGAGAAGAGATCCGAGGAAAGGAGTGGAGAAAGACAAGATCCGAGGAAAGGAGATGAGAGAGACGAGAACAGAGGAATGGAGCGGGGAGAGAGACGAGAACAGAGGAAAGGAGCGAAGAGAGATGAGATCAGAATAAAGGAGCGGAGAGAGAGATCCGACCCGAGTGAAGACCTGACCCGGGAGAGCTGAGTGAACAGAGTTAGAGTCAAGAGAGCTGGCTAGGCCGCAGTGGAGGAACGTTCATGTGAGCCGTCGCTTTCAGTGTAGACGTACAGTACAAAGCAAGAGATCGGGGCCGCGTTTCAGAAAATTAAGGTGGCCAGTGTGATGAGTGAACTGAGTAACTCACCAATCTGGGACTTGCAGCCTAGCAGATAGCATCTCTGACTCTCGTTAGGGCCTGTGTGACATTTTGTGTTGCCTAGAGAGTGACGACGGCAACGCGCCCAGTACTGACAGTGACGCCCTTTAGGTTAGGGTATTAGGACTAAAGGTACCGTCACACTAAGCGACGCTGCAGCGATACAGACAACGATGCCGATCGCTGCAGCGTCGCTGTTTGGTCGCTGGAGAGCTGTCACACAGACCGCTCTCCAGCGACCAACGATGCCGAGGTCCCCGGGTAACCAGGGTAAACATCGGGTTGCTAAGCGCAGGGCCGCGCTTAGTAACCCGATGTTTACCCTGGTTACCAGCGTAAAATGTAAAAAAACAAACACTACATACTCACCTTCACGTCCCCCGGCGTCCGCTTCCTGCACTGACTGAGCGCCGGCCCTAACAGCAGAGCGGTGACGTCACCGCTGTGCTGTACTTTCATTTTGCGGCCGGCGCTCAGTCAGTGCAGGAAGTGGACGGCGAGGGACGTGTGACAGACATCAGAGGGTGAGTATGTACTGTTTGTTTTTTTACATTTTACACTGGTAACCAGGGTAAACATCGGGTTACTAAGCGCGGCCCTGCGCTTAGTAACCCGATATTTACCCTGGTTACCATTGTAAAACATCCCTGGTATCGTTGCTTTTGCTGTCAAACACAACGATACACGGCGATCTGACGACCAAATAAAGTTCTGAACTTTAATCAACGACCAGCGATATCACAGCAGGATCCTGATCGCTGCTGCGTGTCAAACACAACGAGATCGCTATCCAGGACGCTGCAACGTCACGGATCGCTAGCGATATCGTTTAGTGTGAAGGTACCTTAAGACCTCACTGATAAGTTATGCACTGGTAATAATAGAACAATAGTGTGTAAATAGCATGGTGTCACTATCCTGTTCATCTGAATTACTGTATTCTTCTTGTAACATAACTTGTTTCATTTTCGCCATTTGCAATATTTACTAATATTGTGCTAAAGGCGCCCTCTGATCGTGTTCATCGAGTAGTGTTTGTTAAAGGGAACCTGTCACCTGAATTTGGCGGGACAGGTTTGCGGTCATATGGGCGGGGTTTTCGGGTGTTTGATTCACCCTTTCCTTACCCGCTGGCTGCATGCTGGCCGCAATATTGGATTGAAGTTCATGCTGTGTCCTCCGTAGTACACGCCTGCGCAAGGCAATGCAGTCTGCACACATGCACTGGCAACCAGTCAACTTAATTGCCGCTGCCAGTGATTGACAGTAGCACTTAATAGTTAAACAGTGATCGGAGCTAGATCCATGTGGTCCTGTTACAGCACAGCTTCCCTCTGCCTAGTGTGGTGCGGGTTCAGCTCCTGAGCCTTCTCTATACACATCCTGATGTACAATTAAGTCAGGGTGCACAAAGGAGTTATCCCAGTGACGCTCTATGATGTATACGTCTGTCATGATCACTGGTAAATGAATGCTCCATGATGGGTAGATAAGTCATGCGCGTACACATATTCATAGAAATACATGTAGCCGCACGCTCCAGTCCCGAGTATTAATGCGTGAGTTTCTCGCATCACACTCGCAAGTGTGACCCTGGCCTAAGTCTAACTGATGACCACAGCCAGGCTCCTACAGAAAGGGTAACCACTCTGATTCCCGCTGTCAGCCAATCAGCCCCCAGTGAGGACAGAGGTTATAATGTCAGTAAAGAGCTGTGGAAATGAATATCGCTATATAGGAGAGTAAATTTAATTCTTTAAACAGGAGAACCGGAGAGGGGAATATTTCGCATTGTACGATTTATTCAAAATTATTTCATACTGAAAAATTAATAAGAAAATATTGTTTAAGAAATTACATTGCAGTAGATTAGAGAAGCTTATTGAAACATTTATTTCATGGTTATTACGTCTATTCTCCCACAACAAACAACGGTACAAAACATTACTGCAGTTTCTGAGATTTTGGCAGAAGCATCGTTAGGATGAATTGTCTGCAGTTCAAAAACTGAATTAATGCAATAAAACATCTACTACATTAATGGTAGTGCTATATTTACAAACAAGATTCATTAAAAAATCGCGGAAAAAACATGTATCAGTCTGCAACACTCTTATGCTGATAAAGTAAAACTATGGCCCTGACAGCGGAGCACATGTTACGGTGCTTTCACATTGCCTTTAGGGACACGTTGGTTCGTCCCGTTGGGGCACATGTCCGAACACACAGCAAAATGGGATCTGGAAGCAAGTGCCGACGAGGCCATAGACTGCAGTGGTGCCGGCAGAGCGAACCTGCGTTCTGTTGTGCATCATTTTCGGGAGTGTACGCCTACAGGAGAGGGACAATCAGACGAAGTAGACTGCACCCGAGAGTCCGCCTCCTGTGGGTATACACTCCTGAAAATGATGCATGTCAGAGTGCACGATCCCTTATCCCTGAACATCACAGTGCTTTGTGAGGACTCTATGATTAGAGCAGAGCGCAGTGTGACAAGCACGGACAGTGGGGCGCTGTGCAAAGAACATTTTATTGGCATAGGTTTTACCATGTCCCCAGCAGCAGCGCATCCTGTTTTCACTTCCTTCAGGCATGCGTGGTGCAATGGGATGGTGGTACGCTTCCATTGAAAATTAGTTGTAACAAAATCTAAGGTTTTTGAGATTGATAGATACGATGTAAAACAAGTAAACACCTACATAATTACACGTTCTATTGTTTTACAAACATTGATACTTGCCCGTAGGCAAACATTACAGCTGCCAGCACTCACCTTTGAGAGGGAGAGATAACGGATGTAGGGGAATCCGTATTACTGAGCTGGAGGTCGATCACCCTGGACCTCCGTCTCTGTCGTCTTTCCAATTCATCATCATTACTGGTAAAGTTCTGTAACGTGGGTGTCCCTGCGGCACTGACGGGCTGAGATCTGGTGGCTGGAGACAGATATATGCCACTTGGAGACAATGGCTTGTGGCGCTCCCCTGATTGAGGAGTTGATGTGTTCATGGTGCCTGAAGAAAAAAAATAAAATTGATTAACATTAGAATTTCTAGTAGATGAAAATGTATTTGTTGGATTTACTACCCTATATGCATGTCTGCAATCAAGGTCACTGAATGAATAGGGTTATTGAGAGAGTCCCCTGTTCTAGCAAATAATGAACTTTAGGCAAATTTACACAAGACGACCGCGCTCCCAATGAGCAGAGAACAATCGGTAATACATTGTTTCTCATTTGTTCCAGAATTTCTTTGGATCGCGGCATGATGTCTTGCCGTTAAGGATCTTTTGGTCTACTTCACTTTGTCAGGCAGGTCCTATTTAAGTGATTTCTTGATTGAGAACAGGTGTGGCAGTAATAAGGTCTGGGTGTGGGCAAGGAAGGGGGACAATCTCTTTTTCACACAGGACCCTGTAGGTTTGGATTTCTTTTTCCCTTAATAATATAGATCTTCATTTATAAACTGCATTTTGTGTTTCCTTGTATTATCTTTGTCCAATATTTACATTTGTTTGGTGATCTGAAACATTTATGTGTGACAAACATGCCAAAAGAATAGAAAATCAGGAAGGGGCAAACATTTTCACACAACTGTGTATCGATCTGTGCACATATCATTGTTCTGTGCAGCACAGTTACTGTTGACACAGGGCAATGTTCTGGTGAGAATGGTGATTTTTAGGCAAAGATTACGCCTTGCTGCCTGCCTGAAACTGGCGTACATAGCTGAAAATGATGTCCGACAGTACACTGTGACTCCACCTGCATCATTATAGTCAATGGCTACAACAGAGCACCCCGAAACCACCTGCATCATTATAGTAGATGGCTGCAACAGAGCACACCGACTACAATATAGTCAATGGCCCTGACAGAGCCCACGGACTTTGCCTGCATCATTATAGTAAATGGCCGGGCAGAGCCCACGGACTTGGCCTGCATCATTATAGTAAATGGCCGGGCAGAGCCCACGGACTTGGCCTGCATCATTATAGTCAATAGACCAGTAAGGCTATGTGCACATGTATCTTTGAGGTCTGCGGATTTTGCTGCAGCGGATTTGCGAAATCCGCAGGTAAAAGGCACTGCGTTTTACCTGCGGATTTAATGCGGATTCCACCTACGGTTTTACACCTGCGGATTCCTATTAAGGAGCAGGTGTAAACCGCTGCGGAATCCGCACAAAGAATTGACATGCTGCAGAATGTAAACTGCTGCATTTAATGCTACGTTCACATTTGCGTTGTTGGGCGCAGCGTCGGCGACGCAACCAACAACGCATGTACACAACGCAGCATTTTGCGACGCATGCGTTGTCATAAGATAGTAAAGATCAGGAGTTTCGGCGCAGGGAAAACGCTACAAGTAGCGTCCTCTGCACCCTGTCTTGTGCGTCAATATGACGCATGCGTCGTAAAACGCATTACAACGCATACCGGTGCATGTCCATGCGCCCCCCATGTTAAAGATAGGGGCGCATGATGCATGCGTCGGTATCCGTCGACGACGCTGCGCCCAACAACGCAAATGTGAACGTAGCCTAAGCGCGTTTTTTCCGCAGCATGGGCACAGCGGTTTCTGTTTTCCATAGGTTTACATGGTACTGTAAACTCATGGAAAACTGCTGGGGACCCGCAGCAAAATCCGCAACCTGTGCGCATAGCCTAATAGAACACTGACTCTGCCTGCATCGTTATAGTCAATGGCCCCGAAGGAGCACACTGATTCAGCATGCATTATAGTCAATGGCCTATCATAGCACACTGACTCCTCCTGCATCATTATACCCAATGGCCCCGTTGGCACACACCTGCATCCCGCTTTGTGGGGCTTCAGACGCAAGCCCTGACAAAGCCACTAAACATAACAGAAAACGCTATGGGAACATTAGCCTAAAGGTACCGTTACACTAAACGACTTACCAACGATGACGACCAGCGATACGACCTGGCCGTGATCGTTAGTAAGTCGTTGTGTGGTCGCTGGGGAGCTGTCACACAGACAGCTCTCTCCAGCGACCAACGATCAGGGGAACGACTTCGGCATCGTTGAAACTGTCTTCAACGATGCCGAAGTCCCCCTGCAGCACCCGGGTAACCAGGGTAAACATTGGGTTTCTAAGTGCAGGGCCGCGCTTAGTAACCCGATATTTACCCTGGTTACCATTGTAAAAGTTAAAAATAATAATAAAAAAAACCACTACATACTCACATTCCGATGTCTGTCACGTCCCCCGCCGTCAGCTTCCCGCACTGACTGTGTCAGCGCCGGCCGTAAAGCAGAGCACAGCGGTGACGTCACCGCTGTGCTCTTCTTTACGGCCGGCACTGACAGTCAGTGCGGGAAGCTGACGGCGGGGGACATGACAGACATCAGAATGTGAGTATGTAGTGTTTTTTTTTTTTTAACTTTTACAATGGTAACCAGGGTAAATATTGGGTTACTAAGCGCGACCCTGCGCTTAGTAACCCGATATTTACCCTGGTTACAAGTGAACACATCGCTGGATCGGCGTCACACGCGCCGATCCAGCGATGACAGCGGGTGATCAGCGACCAAAAAAAGGTCCTGATCATTCCCTACGACCAACGATCTCCCAGCAGTGGCCTGATCGTTGGTCGCTGTCACACATAACGAGATCGTTAGCGGGATCGTTGCTACGTCACAAAAAAGCGTGACGTTGCAACGATATCGTTAACGAAATCGTTATGTGTGAAGGTACCTTAATTGTATGGCCAGCCACACACCAGTGATCCATTCCCTGTTGTCTTGACTGACAGATATTGGTACTGTACTCTGGTTTGGTCCCATGGTGTGACATGAGTGGGAGCAGCCTGTGAAAATGGAATTCGGCAGAGCTGATCTGGGTCCGAGCTCACCCAGATAATCGCGTCCCGTGATCGTATGGATGCCCCACTTATGATGAGAAAAAAATGCATAATAGGGTGTGTGCATACACACACATACACACACACACACACACACACACACCAGGAGCAGCAGCCGAGACTCAGCGCTGCACACGGGGAGAGCAAGTAAAGCAGTTTGCTTTTTTATGAAGATTATAGAAAAAACTCTTCTAAATGGGGACAACCCCTTACGAATCCCCATGTTTCCTCCCAGTATAATAATAACACCTATACTCACCTCCCGGGACTTGTGTGACATTATGTCAGGTGATCCCTATGGCCAATCAGCACTGGCTTCAGTGTCCCCTCCTTCGGGCAAAACAAGACATCCGGAGGAAATGAGAGCAGCCACAGTTAACACTTCCTCTAGATATCAATTACATCTGTAGGAGAGGAGACTGAAGCCACCGCTGATTCACTGCAGAGATCACATGACAATGTTGCACGAGCCCCGAGGACAGCCAATGCAGGCACTGCTGGAACGGTGCTGGCCCCAGAGGCGAGCATAAGGGCTCGCTCCCATCAGTGAATAACTCGGACAAGCGCTATCTGATGTTTTATCGGACCAATGTTATACTATGGGGCAGTGCTGATTCATCATGAGAAAAAAATTGCAGTATGCTGCGAGAGGCTCCGCAAAGTGGATCACGCTTATCCATTCAAGTCTATGGGTGCGGGCAAAACATTAGACCGCACATCACTGACAGAGAAGATGGAGACATTAAGTTCTCCGTACCAGTGTGCGAGAGCATCAGATCACAACAAGAGGACACTGAGCTCAAATCCTGATCAGTGTCATTAGCAAAATCCATCCGATTCTCTCGCATGACACAATTATCGCGCCCGTCACCCCGGCCAAGGTGTCATGGTCTTACATATATAATAATAAATTCTAGGGGAAAACAGATTCAGAAGGGATCGTCTGAGTAGTGGATGACCCCTTAATGACCGGCTATTTATTTTTGTTTCTACCTCACAACATTTCAGCATTCATAATGTTGCATATAGGCCACTCAGGATATGGGGGTGATACAAAGGAAACATGAGTTCTTTTTGGAATCCTGGGGAAATCTTACTCAGGACGGCCATTAATTATAATTCTTCCCAGTAGAGAGGAGGGAATGGTTTACAGGCACACAGCTAGGACACGGTTCTGAGCTGAAGTTGATCACAGGGGTTTTATTCAAGCTTCTTTCCATCCGACAGAATCACTTCTCTTCATGCAATGCTTCATCAACGTATATGACAGTCTCTTTACAGATAATTGCTCTTCACACAGTGTCTTAACCTAAGGCCTTTTTCACACGTCCTGATATTTCCGGTACCGGAGATATCCGTGTCTGTGTATAAAGTGTGTAATATGTGTAGCAACCGCGTGCCGCATCAGTACCACACGGACTGTCAGCAGGGAAGAAGCTTTACAGTTAGCGCTATTCCCCGGCGGCGGGTGCTGAAGATGCTCTCATCATTCCCCCCAGCACTGCCGGCGATCACCACAAGAAGAGAATGATGAGAGTTATATTAAAGTCTGACTGATAACAGCAGGTGGGGGCTTTTGGGACTATTACTCCCACCAACCTACACCTGCTGCTAATAACAGTGACAGCAGGAGCGGATGATAGGGGTATTCCTCAGCCGCCGCCTGCGATATAACGAAATAAATGAATGAAAAAACCCGGCGTGGGTTCCCCCCTATTTTCTATAACCATGAAAGGTAAAACAGCTGGGGGGCTGCAACCCTCAGCTGTCAGCTTCTGTAAGGTTGGTTAGCAAGAATAGAGGGGTCCCCATGTTGTTTTTTTTTTAACTATTTAAATAAATAATTTAAAAAAACGGCGTGGGGTCCCCCCCGTTTTTGACATCCAGCCTTGCTAAAGCTCACAGCTGGGGACTGGTATTCTTAGGCTGGTAAGGAGCCATGGATATAGGCCCCCCCAGCCTAAAAATAAGAGCCCGCAGCTGCCCAGAAAAGGCACATCTATTAGATGTGCCAATTCTGCGCTTTGCCCAGCTCTTCCCATCATTCTCCTCTGCTTGCGCCGATCGCCCAGGGGAGAATGATGACAGCCATCTTTAGCACCTGCCGCCGGGGAACAGCGCTTACTGTAGCGCTTCTTCCCCGATGCCGATGTGTGTCACACGGATGACATCAATGTGTGTTCTCCATCTGCAGGCCGTTTTGCGGCCCGTGCTGAAGGTCAAAAAATGGACATGTCCGTGGAAACGCACTTATGTGAATGAAGACTTGGCACACACCAAAGAGGTTGCAATGAAATTTTTTTTTTTAATGTAGTACAGTACATACCTTCCTCAATGTACCAAAAGCACGTACTACAGGAATTATGGGGATCCCCCATAACAGATAAATACGGTAGTCTGGTAACTATAGGTGTCCTAGCTCAGAATATTACCAGGTATATGAGGCAGATGATCCAGTTCTAGTACGGTGCTTAGAATAACAGACACGGTGTCCACCACTTGTCATACCGTGGAAACACACTGACATGTGCACAGAGCCATTCACTTGAAAGTGTCTACGTATGTCAGTGTGAAAACTGTCACCACACGTACCGGAGACACGGATGTGTGAAAGAGGCCTAAGCAGAACTGTACCTTGCTCATGCAGTGAGGTGGGGGATGAGTCTGGTGCTGTAGCTCTCTCACTTCTATCTTGAGGTAATAAAGATGCTCCTGGCTGTCCTGACTGCTTCTTTGATTACAGCAATCCCTTCTGTGGAAGAACTGGTCTATACAGCTTGTCTGATTTGTCTGTCGGGAGACTAACACCCCTTCCTCTTGGATGTCCAGGACACAATAATCACTTTCCCAGTATCCCCTGGGGCTGAGCTAACCACTCCCTGTCTGCTATAACCCCTATTGTTGCTGGATGGTTCTAAGTCAGCAGCTCCTATCGGTCACAATAACTTTTTTTTTCCCCTTTTATTGACAGCGGAGGCAGGGGCTCAGGTTTGTGACATGGTTTTTCCCCATCCCGAGATCTTGCACACGTGCCGCTCTGTGGGTCAAAGACTCCGGCCATAAGAAGAGCTACACAGGAGTGAGATTCCTAGGCCTTTATTCCGACTTCTACAGCATGTGATGAAGATGACAAGGTCCCTTTAATTGGAGGAGGGGGGGCGGTCTACACACAGGACTTGTCGGCACTCCTGCTGCTATGATGTTCCTCTTACTACTCCTCAAAATGTATGAATTAATTATTATCATCCCCTCCCTCTGTGTGAGAGGTGCATCTCTAGGAAGGCAGCTGATTGGCCAGACATAAACCCACCCAGTTGTCACATTATTCATCCATTTCAAGTGGGAGTAACAGAGGATCAGCACAATACAGGGATATAAGTAGGGGGACACTGCACGAAGGGCGACATTACTACCACAGACCTGTGGGGGGACCACTCCTGTGTGTGGGGGTCTCTATAGGGGCGGGGCCACCACCTCCACAGCAATGGCTGACATGGGAGTACCCCCCTTTAGGGCATAAACACCAGACACACAGCCCAGGAATATGCCCACAGCAACCGAAGCCATCCCTGCAGGTGCCCTCCTGACATCACTGGGGTCAGCAGTAATGTTCTGCACCACACACGAGCGGCTGCCGTACACAGGAGGCTCTGACAGGCCTAGAAAAGCCTCCGTGTGGGACCACTGCCCCCAGCAACCCCGGCGGAATATCACATATGTGAGAACACCTCATACCTCCGCACTTCCCGGCTTCCGTCCTGCTGCGCTTTCAAAATTTCCGCGCCTTCCTCCAGCGTGATGACGTCACGGGTAACGGCTCGGGGCGGCCCAATGCGTGCCAACATCGGTGGGAGGGGCACGCAGGCAAAGGATTGGAACGTGTGGGCGGGGATTGGATCCTTTGACGCCATCTTTCTTTTGGGCAACTGCCCATTTCCCGGTTCTCGTTCTTCCCATGGATTCGGCAGTGTCTGTGACATGCGCACTCGTCTGTTTCACATTCTCACGGCTCAAGCTCCTGTTTCTGAATAGGATTGATATTTGATACATTGATTTGTAGTGTTAGCTACTGATGTTATGTGGCTGTTCACACCTCGTCGGGCTCTGCGTTCCCGGCAGGTCGCCACTGTCCTATAATGACCGCCACCTCAGGACGCGTGCGTATACCGCCGTTGCCGGGTCTACTGTTGGTGACTGCAGATTTGTTATTTTGTAAACTATGACTCTGAATATCTTGTTCATTCATCCTGTAGTGTATTAAAGTTTTTTTAAAATTGTATAGGAAGTGCTAATAAAGTTTATTAAAAAAAAAAAACAGCGGTCTGTGTTACAGCGCGACCCGGAAGCGGAAGTTGTGGGGCGGAAGTGTCGTCTGCAGCGCGTTGTTTGCCCCGTGTGTGAAGTGCAGACCGGGCCGGCAGCGTCGCCATGGCGGATGTAACAGCCCGCAGCCTCCAGTACGAGTATAAGGCGGTGAGTGTACCGGGGACACCGGCCGAGAGTCCGAGCTATCCACCGCCGGCCACACACCAACGTCACTGGCTGAGCTGGGACTTGTAGTCCTTAGGAACCCTCCCCCTGACTTCCCCTAATGCTTGTAATGCTGTTCCTGGGCCGCACTGTCGCAGCGTGTGGCGGGAGCGCGGCCTGACGTGCCATGTACATGCTGCAGAGCAGTGTGGGCCGGATCTAATGAGGCCTCAGTTTTGTGTTGATCTCTTGCAGACAGTGTTGTTCCATGTTCTGTAGGAAACAAGCCTATTTCTTATAGAACAGCATTCTTACTGAATTTATTGTGACTCTTTCACCAGGTTTTTTTCACCAAATCTGAGTGTGATAATGTAGGGGCAGAGATCCTGATTCCAGCGATGTGTCACTTACTGGACTGCTTGCTGTAGTTTTGATATCATTTTCATCCACAGGAGATTATCACTAGAGGACTAGTAAACCTGCAGAGATGTAGTCCTTCATAAATAGAGATAAGCAGACTAGCTTATTAGCAAATAGCTATATCTTGCCGAATAAGCCCTGACCCGATCAAATTCGCTCATCTCTATATATAATCGCCAGTTGGGACTTCCGGCCGCTGTCCCCCGAATTCCATAAGGCACCGCGGCCAGTGTCACAAGGGACACACACGTCTCCGCTATTCCCACGCAGGCGCAGTAACAGCCACAACTGTGCTCTACCTGTGCATGCACGGTAACCAGGCGTTTGTTACTGCGCCTGCGTGGGGAATAGCGGTGACGTCTGTTTTATTTGTGCAGCCGCAGTAACAGCCTTACGGTCACGGCCTGCTCAAGTGACAGATACACATCACCGCTATTCCCAGTAACAACGATTTTTGATTACCTCACGCAACACAAACTTCTCCACAGTCCCATACTGTGTATGAATTTTGTACAAGGAAAAAACAGTGCACAAGGGGTGAAAGAGGTCAAATGACACAACACATACAGTACAGAAATGCGGAGGGATGATATAGAACAGATATGTTGGAAAGCACAAACGGTGTGAGACATGTCCGCTGCTCCTGTCAGCACCACTAAGCATACACAGATGTTAGTATCACCGCACTCCCGATGCGATGGCATCCGGCCTATTTCTAGTCTCTATTCATAATCGTGAGCTGTGCAACCCCGCCCCCACCTCTGATAGGCAGCTTTCTGCCTATGGCTTACCAGGGAAGCTCCACACAGGAATAGATTATAAAATGCCTTTATTAAATATTGATGGCAAAGTAAAAACAGCAAATATCTGTGCGCATAGCAGGACTAGGAAACAACACATATAATTGTTTTGCAGCTTAGGTAATACTGGCCGATCCAGTTTATATATGGACAAATCCCTCTAGAGTGAAAAAGTGAAAAATAATGTGCAATAATTTAACACAAAAAGGAGAAAAATAGAATTATCAAAAAAGTGCAATGTGCAAACCAGCAATTCACATCCAAAACTGGTGTAAATATATAGCAGTATAATCGAATAATTCATAGGAACAATATATCAAATCCAGATATAATATATTATTCAAAGTGCAAAGCAGCAATTCACAGATTTTTCACTTTTTCACTCTAGAGGGATTTATCCATATATAAATCGGCCAGTATTATGTAAGCTGTGAAACAATTATATGTGTTGTTTCCTAGTCCTGCTATGCGCACAGATATTTGCTGTTTTTACTTTGCCATCAATATTTAATAAAGGCATTTTATAATCTATTTCTGTGTGGTGCTTCCCTGGTAATCCATAGATTGGTTGTTTGAGCTGTTTCTCCTGGTTTTGTGGTTTCCACTTCTCTCACAGAGCATCGGATTATTGAATCTGCACTTATTACACATATTTTATATTGTTTTTTTTATATGTTGATTGGAGCAATTTTCGGTGCGTCTGTGGCTTTAACGTAGCTTTCTGCCTATGCACAGTCTACACAGCTGCCAATCAGTGGTCTGGATGGGGTTATACCGAGGTCAGCATTGAGAGAACTGATACATCTGCGCAGATAAAAGTATATTTACAGGGGCTGTCCACGACTGAGACAAACCCTTCTTAATCTAAGATACAACCACCTATACTCACCTCCTGTGCCGGTGCTCACATTCCTGGGGCTTATGTGCCCAATCAGTGCTTGTGTCATGATCCCTGCCTTCGGAGGTACTGAGCATCAACTGGAAGTCAGGGCTTCAGCTGCTCTCTGACTTCCTCTTGATGTTCAATACGTCTGAAGGTGGGAACAGTGAGCCCCAGGGACGCGAGTGGCGACACCGCTGTAACTACTCCAACATGGGAGGTGAGTATAGGTGGCTTTTTTTTTTATCAGCGCCAAACATCATGATTGAGGATGGGTTGTTTTTCTAGTGACAGCCCCTTTTAATCAGCATTGCAGCAATCGGGGTCTAGAATCAGGGTTTCTGCCTTTACATTATGTTGCTCTTGTTTGGGGAAGCAAAAAGCTGCTGACAGATTCCATTTAAAAGTAAAATTACTAAACGCAATTGCGATCCATAAATATTAAGCAAAGATAAAAGAAAGTCATACAGTCACAATGGTGATACAAACATCGCTAAATATATCTAGACAGTCTGAACGTAAACTAGACAGTCTTTAAGGGGATTGTCCAGTCTGTGATGGCAAGCTGCCGAATCGTGACAGTGTGCGATGCTCCCACTGCCACGATGCCTCAGCAATTGGGCAGTCATATGGTGACATGTAAGACATTTGCACTCTTGCAATATTCGTAAGCCTCTTTATTCCAAGAGGGACTCCTTGGGTGAGACGTGCGCCTCATGTATGGGTAAAGTTGACCCTGTTTTTCTGTGAGGTGCTGTGTACCATTGTTGAATTAACATTTGCACACTTGCAGTCACGTGCCGACTAGTCGCTCCTCCACTGTAACTTTGTAAAACAGAGGAGAGTTCAGTCGTCACAGGAACACAGCTACGCAAATGGTGCGCACGGTGTCATGTCACTTCCCACCTGCACATGGAATACTGGGATTCGTGCACTGTCACAATTCGATAGTGTGTAGTTACTGCTGACTCTACTTCTTAGACTGGACAAATACTTTAAAGAGGGTTTTACCAAAATCATAAGTTATCCCCTATCCATCTACACTATAGCGTACAATATGCTGAATGCTGGGGTTTCAACTACTGGGACCTCCGGCAAGCCAAAGAAGGCTCTGAATACTGCCATCTTGAATGAAGCAGAGGTGCGCATGCTTGACATCGGCTCTATTCAATGTCAGTGGGGCTGACAGATGTAATGGAGATCTCTAATAGGATTTTTCCTTCTGTCCCATTGGCAAAGAATGGAAGGAGCTGAGCTTGTCCAAATCCACTCCCTCCTTGGGATCGCTGAGTGTCCCAGCAGTCCGACCGCCAGCAATAATTATATTGTTCCCTATCCAATCTATAATCTGTACAATTCAATTGGAAAACAAACTGAAATCTTTTTGAGCGAATTGGCTGCAGCGGTCAGGTGACTAGAAGAGCGGCTCATCTTCTGTAATGTCACGCTTTTCTCGTCACCTGACTGCTGCACCAGATTCCCAGCGGCAGCAGTGCTGTCCCTTCCAAGTTGAGCACTCATCGCTTCCACAGCTGGCGCGGAGTTTGGCATCAGCTGGGGCGCTGGAAGGTGATTATCCTACCATTTTTTAACTTTTTCATTTATTGTAAGTGCATCTCTGCCTTTAAAAAAAAAAAAAAGTGTTTTCTATACCAGACAGCCTCGGTAAGAATCTCATACACACTGCAGAAAATATTTGCTAACTAAGTTGATTCCGCGTGTCAATTTAGGCTGTGAATGTTACTGTACACTTCATGCTTTGCACCATTTTTATGCTGATACTTTATGGTCTACAAAGTGCGTTCATCAGGGTCCTGGTAATTACCGTAATGCAATAATGTAAGTTACATTCATGATAGATGTAAACTCCCAGGGGTCCAGGTATTGTATCTGGCATATATGGGTAGAGTCTGCCTTTTATTGGTGTTTCTGATCAAGCAGCTTTCTCTTTCCTAGAACTCTAACCTCGTACTTCAAGCAGATCGTTCCTTGATCGATAGAACCCGCCGAGATGAGCCCACCGGAGAAGTGCTGTCCCTGGTGGGAAAACTGGAAGGGACCCGCATGGGAGACAAGGCCCAAAAAACCAAACCGCAAATGCAGGAGGAGAGAAGAGCTAAGTGGGTGCTGCCACCGAGGACTATTCATTGTTGTCATTTCTTACCTTCACTGAGATTCGTATTCTACTCCAAACACATAGTCTAAGGAAAACCATTATAGTCATCCTGGTACATGGCGTAGTCATAGCTGCTCATCGCCTGCTTCTTGCCGATGATTCGCTTCGGACTCTTCCTGTTTTCATGTCCTCAGCTACAGCAACCTACTCTTCAGTATTCACAAATGCATACTGTGTTTGTATTATAAGAATTGTAACTAATTGTATCTTATAGGAGGAGAAAGAGAGATGAAGACAGACATGACATAAACAAGATGAAAGGTTTCACCCTCCTATCAGAAGGAATTGATGAAATGGTGGGGATTATCTATAAACCCAAAACCAAAGAAACTCGTGAGACCTATGAAGTCCTGCTCAGCTTCATACAGGCGGCACTAGGAGACCAGGTACACGTCTGTTGTAATGCTTTTGTCTACCCTTAGGTTCACATTGTTCCATTTGCTTGCTCTTTTTATATATTAAAGGGACTGTCGGCACAGAATGACTGTTCACACTCAGTACAGGTGCTCAGTGCATCACGGCGGGGCCAATTGTTTATATACACCTTCCCAACTGCTTGTTTATGATCTAACGTCGCTCTTCTCTGGCTCCATTAAGCCAGATATGTCAATTCAAGAATGGGGGCAGGGGTGTTTATAAATGATTAATATCATCATGAAGCAACAAGCAGCGCGATTTAGTTTGAACAGTCATTCTGTGTGGACAGAGTCCCTTTTGAGCTAATAACTGCAATTGGAAGTTGTTTTTAAGACACCAAAGTAGAAGATTGGTCTCCTAATGTAGATATGTGTTCTGCTCTCTTATGTCAGCCAAGAGACATCCTTTGTGGTGCAGCTGATGAGGTGCTAGCCGTGCTGAAAAATGACAAGCTGCGAGACAAGGAAAGAAGAAGGGAAATAGAGCAACTCCTGGGCCAGACAGATGACACGCGCTACCATGTGCTGGTAAACTTGGGCAAGAAGATAACGGACTATGGGGGTGACAAGGAGATTCAAAATATGGGTGAGCATACTAATAATTAGATTTCAAGTTTAATTGACTTGAGAAGAAAAAAATAAATAAACGCGCGTGTGTGTGACAGTGTTTCATTTCTTACAAAGCAAGGATTAGGACACAGAGCTGCCTGCAATTCATGGCAAAATCACACCATAGCTAATCCCTCAGGTCACTTCTGTTGACGTTTCTAAATTTTCTATACTGTCACCCACCCTATTATTTGAGTCTGTCAGCTCAAAATGGCTGTTCAAACCAAGCACTGGCACCGGAGGTATCCTTGGCGCAGCCAAACAGTTCAGTGCACCTTCCCACCTTTTTGTTCTCCATCTATTTCCGCCGATATACAGTAGATGGAAAACAAGTGGTGGGAAGGTACGGCCTGCTGATAAAGGGGGGGGGGGTATTGTGGTACTCAACAAGACTGCCTATGAGGAAGAATCTATTCGACTCCTGACTGATGCAACCACTTATAAGAGACTTATTAGTGACCCTACTGAACGTTTTGTCAAGAATCTTAGTGTTCTTGCAACACGGGGTAAAACTCTAGGTATTTTGAACAAAAAAGAATTTTATTTTATTCTGAATAAAAATCCTAGTATTGTAGTATTCTACTACCTCCCTAAAGTGCACAAGGATTTAATGCACCCGCCAGGTAGACCTATTATTTCAGGCGTTAACTGTCTAACATCAAACCTGTCACGCTACATTGATATACATCTTCAGAAGTGCATGTCTATTGTCCCGGCCTATCTTAAAGACACTAGCCATGTGCTACAATTACTCGAGGGCATACGCTGGGAGAGTGGTTTTATTCTTGGGACACTTGACATTAAATCACTCTATACAGTGATAAATCACTCTAAAGGTTGTGAAGCGGCGGAATATTATTTGGACAAGTTGAATATTTACAAGGATACGCAGATTAAATTTATTATTAAGAGTATTCTATTTATCTTGGAACATAACTATTTCGTTTATGATGGCCATTTCTGCCTTCAAACATGGGGAACGGCCATGGGTACCCGCTTCGCCCCCAGTTATGCGAACCTTTATGTAGCGAGATGGGAGGAGCTACATATAAAACTTACTAATAGCCCCAATATTGGGCTGGTCATGTGGAAACGGTTTATAGACGATGTTTTGTTTATTTGGAATGGCCCCCAACATGATTTGGATGTATTTGTTGCCAGCCTCAATCACAATGACTTTGGGTTGGAATTTACAGCAACTATTAGTAAAACTACAGTCAATTTCCTAGTCCTGAATATTTTTATTGAAGGGGATCAGGTATTAACTAAATGCCATCGTAAGGCGGTGGATTCTAATGGTTTTATAGATATAAGTAGCTGCCACCTTCCCGTCTGGTTGACTAATATTCCTAAAAGTCAATTTACACGATTAAGACGGAATTGCACCAAAATTCAGGACTATGAAGTCGAGGCTGAGTACCTGACGGGAAAATTCCTGGAAAAAGGTTACCCCATAGACCACATTACGACGGCCAATAAGGAGGTATATGATACATCAAGAGACACCCTTATACACAAAACCACCAGAAATACACCCATTGGTGAAGATATTATAGACCAAATTCATCGTCTACCCATTATTACGCAGTATCATCATGGGCATAGACGTTTTAAAAAAATTACACGCAAACATTGGGCAACCCTCCAATTAGATAAGGTGATAGGTGGCCTATTACCCCAAAACCCAAGGTTTATTTTTAGGAAATCGCAATCAATTGGGAACATTATAGCTCCAACAACCAGACAGGGTCCTATTAAGAAAACACCCCTAATAAATCCGGGTTTTACACCTTGTGGCACCTGCTCTTGTTGTGTGCGTACCAATTTTAAGAAGAGCAAACTACTAAAAAATTTTAACTCAGACGGCTCTCGGGAATTTTTAATTAAAGACAGCATATCTTGCTGGTCTATGGGGGTTATTTATTTAATTAAATGTCCATGTGATAAAATCTACGTAGGCCGGACTAAACGCAGACTTATGGACCGGCTTAAGGAACATTTTAAGAATATAGAGAAAGGCTTTGTAGGCCACCCTCTGTCAAGACATTTTAATGAGCACCATGGGAGGTCAAGTAGAGGATTAAGTTTTTGTGGTATTCAGAGGGTACAAGGAATTGGAGGGGAGGCGATTATATTAAGTTAATGTCACGCACTGAATCCAAGTGGATTTTTATGTTAGACAGTTTAGCCCCTAAAGGTTTGAACTGTGAAATTGAGCTATACGCTTTTAGCTAAATCTTCGTTTACAGCGTGTTTTTAGCCCCTTCTTTTGTTAGGTGTCTCTTCGTCCCCCTCCTGCCCTTCTCCTCTTCTCTCTCTCTTCCCTCCCCTCCCTCCCCCCTTTTTATTGGGTCCATTTGCTGTATATGGATCTTTTTTTATATACTTTTATATATATATATTTATATGTATCTCTATATATTTTATATTTTCCCAAAACTTGTAGTGATACAGCTGATTATTTATTATATACTATTATATTTCACATTTTACATTATTTAATGTTTTATCCTCCTGTTATGTAGGGTGTTTTTTGCCCGTGTTTTTATTGGTTTATATTGCTTTTTATGCGTGTTATGTGTGTCTATAGACAATTATATAAAGGTTATTTGTTTTATATATATATTTAATAGGGGTCACTTTAGCCAGGATAAATCCTGTTTTTATTTTGCACATCGCATATCTAAGTTCTTAATTATTACCCCCTTTTCACTTAGCTAGTGGCCCATTAGTGCTGCTTTGTTCCAAATGCCGGCACTTCGTGTGAGTATATGGGGCTTTATAAGGAGTAAGATACCGCCAGCACCTCTAGCCCTGACGAAGAAGGTCCGGAGACCTTCGAAACGCGTAGGCAATTGTGGTCCTGTGCGGCATCCGTCCTTTGCTTTTTGTTTTGGTGACGTCACCCAAACCACGCCCCCTCCTTTCACCGCTCTGTGCAGCGGCTTTTTTCCGGCCCACGTGTGCCGGTCAGCGGCGCTCTTGTCGTGCGCGGCGGGCATACACTCACCAGGGAGGACGCTCCCCATACCACCAGGTGTTTGTACCGCCCCACGCTGCCACTTTAGACATTGTATTACTATCTATTTGGGCCGCTGGTGATTCTGTTCCTATACCCATCTGGACGGCGACAGCCTTCACTGGGAACACGCTAGCACCTTCACAAGCAGTTTTATTATCATTCAGTAAGTGTGCTTTTTTTTATTTTTACTCGCCACGCACTTTTATGTGAAATCTCGGCTATAATCGGCACCTGCTCTGTTCGTTCTTTCATTGGTTACTGGTTGCCTATGTTGCCTATATTGTTTATACTCATATTGTGGTGTACGTCTTGTCTAGTTAGACGTTCACTTTTTATATCTGTGTACTACTCGATCTAGTTAGCGCGGTGTCCTTATTTATTATTCTCAAGTGGTGGGAAGGTGCCCTGAACTGCCAGGCGACACCATGGTGCACTGAAAATTTGTGCTTGGTTTGAGCAGTTGTTCTGCTCTGACAGACTCCCTGTAACTATATACATTAACTTTTTTTTTTTCCTCCTTCCATTTTCAGATGATAATATAGATGAGACCTATGGGGTCAATGTGCAGTTTGAATCTGATGAAGAGGTAAGTGACCTGTGCAGTATATAGATGAGACTTCTGTATAGTCTATTGGCCTGTGTTAACCCCTTAACGACCGCCGATACGCCTTTTAACGGCGGCCGCTAAGGGTACTTAAACCACAGCGCCGTTAATTAACGGCGCTGTGGAAAAAGTGAATAGCGCCCCCCAGAGTCAGATTTTCTCTGGGGTCTCGGTTGCCGAGGGTAGCCGAGACCCCAGAGAACATGATTCGGGGGGTTTTTACCGACCCCCGAGTTGCGATCGCCGGTAATTAACCGTTTACCGGCGGTCGCAACAAAAAAAAAAAAAAAAAAAAACGCGATTTGCCGTTTAATTTCTCTGTCCTCCGATGTGATCGCACATCGGAGGACAGAGAAATGTGGTCCCCGATGGCCCCCAATAGCCCCCCGATACTTACCTACCTCCCCCGGTGCTCCTCGTGGCTCCCGATGGGCGCCGCCATCTTTTTTCCGGGAAAAAATGGCGGGCGCACGCGCAGTGCGCCCGGCACCCGGAAGATCTTTGGGGTCTCGGCTGCCGGGGGTAGCCGAGACCCCAAAGAACATGATCGGGGTCGGTTTGCACCGACCCCTGTTTTGCGATCGCCGGTAATTAACAGTTTACCGGCGACCGCAAAAAAAAAAAAAAAAAAGCGATCGATCTGTAATTCTCTGTCCTCTGATGTGATCGCACATCAGAGGACAGAGAAATAGGGGGATTCGGGGACCCTAACATACTCACCCGGTGTCCCTGGGTCCTCTTCTGTCTTCTCCTGCCAGCCTGCTTTTTCATCATGGCGGGCGCATGCGCAGTGCGCCCGCCATCTGCTGCCATCTGCCGGCCGGCAGGAGAAGACAAGTTGGGGCTAAAATTTGTTAGAGTTAGGGTTAGAGTTAGGGTTAGAGTTAGGGTTAGAGTTAGGGTTAGAGTTAGGGTTAGAGTTAGGGTTAGAGTTAGGGTTAGAGTTAGGGTTAGAGTTAGGGTTAGTGTTAGGGTTAGAGTTAGGGTTAGAGTTAGGGTTAGAGTTAGGGTTAGAGTTAGGGTTAGAGTTAGGGTTAGAGTTAGGGTTAGAGTTAGGGTTAGAGTTAGGGTTAGAGTTAGGGTTAGAGTTAGGGTTAGAGTTAGGGTTAGAGTTAGGGTTAGAGTTAGGGTTAGAGTTAGGGTTAGAGTTAGGGTTAGAGTTAGGGTTAGAGTTAGGGTTAGAGTTAGGGTTAGAGTTAGGGTTAGAGTTAGGGTTAGAGTTAGGGTTAGAGTTAGGGTTAGAGTTAGGGTTAGAGTTAGGGTTAGAGTTAGGGTTAGAGTTAGGGTTAGAGTTAGGGTTAGAGTTAGGGTTAGAGTTAGGGTTAGAGTTAGGGTTAGAGTTAGGGTTAGAGTTAGGGTTAGAGTTAGGGTTAGGGCTAGGGTTAGGGCTAGGGTTAGGGTTAGTGTTGTGAATTTGCTTTTTGGCTCCCTCTAGTGGTTACTAGTGTTTTGACTCTGGGTATGTCAGTCATCCCTTGTATGCTCACCTGGGCCGTTAGTTCAGGGGTGTTGCTATATAAGCTCCCTGGACCTTCAGTTCAATGCCTGGCAACGTTGTAATCAGAGCTAATCTGTTGTGCTCTTGTCTACTGATCCTGGTTCCTGCTAGATTAAGCTAAGTCTGCTTTCTTGCTTTTTGCTATTGTTTTTGTTTGCATTTTTGTCCAGCTTGTACATAATCTGTATCCTATCCTTGCTGGAAGCTCTAGGGAGGCTGGAGTTCTCCCCCCGGGCCGTTAGACGGTTCGGGGGTTCTTGTATTTCCAGTGTGGAATTTTGATAGGGTTTTCGTTGACCATATAAGTTATCTTACTACATTCTGCTATTAGTAAGTGGGCCTCTCTTTGCTAAACCTAGTTCATCTCTGTGTTTGTCATTTCCTCTTACCTCACCGTTATTATTTGTGGGGGGCTTGTATCCAACTTTTGGGGTCTATTATCTGGAGGCAAGAGAGGTCTTTGTTTTCCTCTTCTAGGGGTAGTTAGTCCTCCGGCTGGCGCGAGACATCTAGCGACCAACGTAGGCATGTTCCCCGGCTACTTTTAGTGTTGGCGTTAGGAGTAGATATATGGTCAACCCAGTTACCACTGCCCTATGAGCTGGATTTTTGTACTTCGCAGACTTACTTGTTCCTCTGAGACCCTCGCCATTGGGGTCATAACAGTTTGCCAGGCCAGTATTAAATGTTAAATGCATTGCAGAAGCGGGATTATAAGAAAGAAAATTCTGAGTTTTTTTTTTCTTTTTCTCATTTTTTTTTTTCTTTTCCCCTTTACCTCTGAGTGGCTTGTGTTTGCTGCAGACATGAATGTCCAGACCTTGATTACAGGTGTGGACCAGCTTACTGCTCGTGTGCAGGGCATACAAGATTATGTTATCAGAAATACTATGTCGGAACCTAAGATACCGATTCCTGAACTGTTTTCCGGAGACCGATTTAAATTTAGAAATTTCAGGAATAATTGTAAATTGTTTTTGTCCCTGAGACCCTGTTCATCTGGAGACTCCGCTCAGCAAGTGAAAATTGTTATTTCTTTTTTACGGGGCGACCCTCAGGATTGGGCCTTCTCGCTGGCGCCAGGAGATCCGGCATTGGCTGATATTGATGCGTTTTTTCTGGCGCTCGGTTTGCTTTATGAGGAACCCAATCTTGAGATTCAGGCAGAAAAAGCCTTGCTGGCTATGTCTCAGGGCCAAGACGAGATTGAAGTGTATTGCCAAAAATTTCGGAAATGGTCCGTGCTGACCCAGTGGAACGAGTGTGCATTGGCTGCAAATTTCAGAAATGGCCTTTCTGAAGCCATTAAGAATGTGATGGTGGGTTTTCCCATTCCCTCAGGTCTGAATGATTCCATGGCCCTGGCAATTCAAATCGACCGGCGGTTGCGGGAGCGCAAAACCGCAAATTCCCTCATGGTGTTGTCTGAACAGACACCTGATTTAATGCAATGTGATAGAATCCTGACTAGAAATGAGCGGAAAATTCATAGACGCCAGAATGGCTTGTGTTACTACTGTGGTGATTCTACACATGTTATCTCAGCATGCTCTAAACGTCTTACTAAGGTTGTTAGTCCGGTCGCCATTGGTAATTTGCAACCTAAATTTATTCTATCTGTAACTTTGATTTGCTCACTGTCATCGTATCCTGTCATGGCGTTTGTAGACTCAGGTGCTGCCCTGAGTCTGATGGATCAGTCATTTGCCAAGCGCTGCGGTTTTGTTCTGGAGCCATTAGAAAATCCTATCCCTCTTAGGGGTATTGATGCTACGCCTTTGGCAAAAAATAAACCGCAGTTTTGGACACAGGTTACCATGTGCATGACTCCCGAACATCGGGAGGTGATACGTTTTCTTGTTCTGCATAAGATGCATGATTTGGTTGTTTTGGGTTTGCCATGGTTACAGACCCATAATCCAGTCTTGGACTGGAAGGCTATGTCGGTGTCAAGTTGGGGCTGCCATGGAATTCATGGAGATTCCCTGCCCTTGTCTATTGCTTCTTCTACGCCTTCGGAAGTTCCGGCGTATTTGTCTGATTATCAGGATGTCTTCAGCGAGTCTAAGTCCAGTGCACTGCCTCCTCATAGGGAATATGACTGTGCAATAGATTTGATTCCTGGCAGTAAGTTTCCTAAGGGGAGACTGTTTAATTTGTCGGTACCTGAACATACCGCGATGCGTTCATATATCAAGGAGTCTCTGGAGAAGGGGCATATCCGTCCTTCTTCTTCCCCTCTTGGTGCGGGATTCTTTTTTGAGGCCAAAAAGGACGGATCTTTGAGGCCTTGTATTGACTATCGGCTTTTAAACAAGATCACTGTCAAATTTCAGTATCCTTTGCCGCTGTTGTCAGACTTGTTTGCCCGGATTAAAGGTGCCAAGTGGTTCACCAAGATAGACCTTCGTGGTGCGTACAACCTTGTGCGCATTAAGCAAGGCGATGAATGGAAAACCGCATTCAATACGCCCGAAGGTCATTTTGAGTACTTGGTGATGCCATTCGGTCTCTCTAATGCACCTTCAGTTTTTCAGTCCTTCATGCATGACATTTTCCGGAAGTATCTGGATAAATTTTTGATTGTTTATCTGGATGATATTCTGGTTTTTTCTGATGATTGGGACTCGCATGTGGAGCAGGTCAGGATGGTTTTTAAGATTTTGCGTGAAAATTCTTTGTTTGTTAAAGGCTCAAAGTGTCTCTTTGGTGCACAGAGGGTTCCCTTTTTGGGGTTCATTTTTTCCCCTTCTGCTGTGGAGATGGACCCAGTCAAGGTCCGAGCTATTCATGATTGGACTCAACCCTCGTCAGTTAAGAGTCTTCAGAAGTTCTTGGGTTTTGCTAACTTCTACCGTTGCTTTATCGCAAATTTTTCTAGCGTTGTTAAACCATTGACGGATATGACCAAGAAAGGCTCTGATGTAGCTAACTGGGCTCCTGCTGCCGTGGAGGCTTTCCAGGAGTTGAAACGCCGGTTTACTTCGGCGCCTGTTTTGTGCCAACCTGACACCTCACTTCCCTTTCAGGTGGAGGTGGATGCTTCGGAGATTGGGGCAGGGGCCGTTTTGTCGCAGAGAGGCCCTGGTTGCTCTACTATGAGACCTTGTGCCTTTTTCTCTAGGAAGTTTTCGCCGGCAGAGCGAAATTATGATGTGGGCAATCGGGAGTTGTTGGCCATGAGGTGGGCATTTGAGGAGTGGCGTCATTGGCTCGAGGGTGCTAAGCATCGTGTGGTGGTCTTGACTGATCACAAAAATCTGATGTATCTCGAGTCTGCTAAACGCCTGAATCCTAGACAGGCCCGCTGGTCATTGTTTTTCTCCCGTTTTGACTTTGTGGTCTCGTATTTACCAGGTTCTAAGAATGTGAAGGCCGATGCTCTGTCTAGGAGCTTTGTGCCTGATGCTCCTGGAGTCGCTGAACCTGTGGGTATTCTTAAAGGGAACCTGTCACCTGAATTTGGCGGGACCAGTTTTGGGTCATATGGGCGGGGTTTTCGGGTGTTTGATTCACCATTTTCTTACCCGCTGGCTGCATGCTGGCTGCAATATTGGATTGAAGTTCATTCTCTGTCCTCCGGAGTACACGCCTGCGAAAGGCAATATTGCCTTGCGCAGGTGTGTACTCCAGAGGACAGAGCATGAACTTCAATCCAATATTGCAGCCAGCATGCAGCCAGCAGGTAAGGAAAGGGTGAATCAAACACCCGAAAACCCCGCCCATATGACCCAAAACTGGTCCCGCCAAATTCAGGTGACAGGTTCCCTTTAAGGAAGGAGTTATCTTGTCAGCCATTTCTCCTGATCTGCGGCGTGTGTTGCAGAGATTTCAGGCTGGTAGGCCTGACTCTTGTCCATCTGACAGATTGTTTGTGCCTGCTAAATGGACCAGCAGAGTCATTTCCGAGGTTCATTCCTCAGTGTTGGCAGGGCACCCAGGAATATTTGGCACCAGAGATCTGGTGGCCAGGTCCTTTTGGTGGCCTTCCTTGTCAAGGGATGTGCGGTCATTTGTGCAGTCCTGTGGAACTTGTGCTCGAGCTAAGCCTTGCTGTTCTCGTGCCAGCGGGTTGCTCTTGCCCTTGCCTGTCCCGAAGAGACCTTGGACACACATCTCTATGGATTTCATTTCTGATCTTCCGGTGTCTCAGGGCATGTCTGTCATCTGGGTGATATGTGATCGTTTCTCCAAGATGGTCCATTTGGTTCCTTTACCTAAGCTGCCCTCCTCTTCTGATCTGGTTCCTGTGTTCTTCCAGAACGTGGTTCGTTTGCACGGCATTCCTGAAAATATTGTGTCGGACAGAGGATCCCAGTTTGTTTCCAGGTTCTGGCGATCCTTTTGTGGTAGGATGGGCATTGATTTGTCGTTTTCGTCCGCTTTTCATCCCCAGACTAACAGACAAACGGAGCGAACTAATCAGACTTTGGAGGCTTATTTGAGGTGTTTTGTCTCTTCTGATCAGGATGATTGGGTGACCTTCTTGCCGTTGGCTGAATTTGCCCTTAATAATCGGGCTAGTTCCGCCACCTTGGTTTCGCCATTTTTCTGCAACTCTGGTTTCCATCCTCGTTTTTCCTCGGGACATGTGGAGCCTTCTGACTGTCCTGGGGTGGATTCTGTGGTGGATAGGTTGCAGCGGATCTGGAGTCAGGTGGTGGACAACTTGAAGTTGTCACAGGAGAAGGCTCAGCGTTTTGCCAACCGCCGCCGCGGTGTGGGTCCCCGACTTCGCGTTGGGGATTTGGTATGGCTGTCTTCTCGATTTGTTCCTATGAAGGTCTCCTCTCCCAAATTTAAGCCTCGCTTCATTGGTCCTTACAGGATTTTGGAAATCCTTAATCCTGTATCCTTTCGCCTGGATCTTCCGGTGTCGTTTGCCATTCACAACGTGTTTCATAGGTCCTTGTTGCGGCGGCACGTTGTGCCTGTGGTCCCTTCTGCGGAGCCTCCTGCTCCGGTGCTGGTTGAGGGCGAGTTGGAGTACGTGGTGGAGAAGATCTTGGATTCTCGTCTCTCCAGGCGGAGGCTTCAGTGCCTGGTCAAGTGGAAGGGCTATGGTCAGGAGGATAATTCCTGGGTGGTCGCCTCTGATGTGCATGCGGCCGATTTGGTTCGTGCCTTTCACGCCGCTCATCCTGATCGCCCTGGTGGTCTTGGTGAGGGTTCGGTGACCCCTCACTAAGGGGGGGGGTACTGTTGTGAATTTGCTTTTTGGCTCCCTCTAGTGGTTACTAGTGTTTTGACTCTGGGTATGTCAGTCATCCCTTGTATGCTCACCTGGGCCGTTAGTTCAGGGGTGTTGCTATATAAGCTCCCTGGACCTTCAGTTCAATGCCTGGCAACGTTGTAATCAGAGCTCATCTGTTGTGCTCTTGTCTACTGATCCTGGTTCCTGCTAGATTAAGCTAAGTCTGCTTTCTTGCTTTTTGCTATTTGTTTTTGTTTGCATTTTTGTCCAGCTTGTACATAATCTGTATCCTAACCTTGCTGGATGCTCTAGGGAGGCTGGAGTTCTCCCCCCGGGCCGTTAGACGGTTCGGGGGTTCTTGTATTTCCAGTGTGGAATTTTGATAGGGTTTTCGTTGACCATATAAGTTATCTTACTACATTCTGCTATTAGTAAGCGGGCCTCTCTTTGCTAAACCTAGTTCATCTCTGTGTTTGTCATTTCCTCTTACCTCACCGTTATTATTTGTGGGGGGCTTGTATCCAACTTTTGGGGTCTATTATCTGGAGGCAAGAGAGGTCTTTGTTTTCCTCTTCTAGGGGTAGTTAGTCCTCCGGCTGGCGCGAGACATCTAGCGACCAACGTAGGCATGTTCCCCGGCTACTTTTAGTGTTGGCGTTAGGAGTAGATATATGGTCAACCCAGTTACCACTGCCCTATGAGCTGAATTTTTGTACTTCGCAGACTTACTTGTTCCTCTGAGACCCTCGCCATTGGGGTCATAACAGGTTAGGCTACTTTCACACTAGCGTTTTTTGGCTTCCGTCGCAATGCGTCGTTGGAGAAAAAACGCATCCTGCAAAAGTGCTTGCAGGATGCGTTTTTTCTCCATTGGCTTGCATTAGCGACGGATTGCCACATGTCGCATCCGTCGTGCGACGGATGCGTCGTGCTTTGGCGGACCGTCGGCACAAAAAAAGCTACATGTAACTTTTTTGTGCGACGTGTCCGCCATTTCCGACCGCGCATGCGTGGCCGGAACTCCGCCCCCGCCTCCCCGCATCTCACAATGGGGCAGCGGATGCGTTGAAAAAACAGCATCCGCTGCACCCGTTGTGCGGCGCTTACAACGCTAGCGTCGGTACGTCGGTCCGACACACTGCGATGGGCCGAGTACGACGCTAGTGTGAAAGTAGCCTTAGGCTTCTTTCACACTTGCATCGGTACGGGGCGGTCGCAATGCGTCGGCCCGACGTACCGACGCACGTTGTGAAAATTGTGCACAACGTGGGCAGCTGATGCAGTTTTTCAACGCATCCGCTGCCCAGTCTATGTCCTGGGGAGGAGGGGGCAGAGTTACGGCCACGCATGCGCGGAAATGGCGGACGCGACGTACAAAAAAAAGGTTACATTGAACTTTTTTTGTGACGACGGGGGCTAAAGTTATGGTTAGGGTTGGGGCTAAAGTTAGGGTTAGGGTTGGGGCTAAAGTTAGGGTTAGAGTTGGGATTAGGGTTAGGGTTTGGATTAGGGTTGGGATTAGTGTTACGTTTGGGATTAGGGTTAGGGTTGGGATTAGGGTTAGGGGTGTGTTGAATTTAGGGTTTTGATTAGGGTTATGGTTAGGGTTGAGATTAGGGCTGTTTTGGGGTTAGGGTTGTGATTATCGTTAGGGTTGTGATTAGGATTATGGATCGGGTTGAGATTAGGGTTATGGATCGGGTTGAGATTAGGGTTAAGGGTGTGTTGGAGTTAGGGTTGGAGTTATAATTTGGGGGTTTCCACTGTTTAGGTACATCAGGGGGTCTCCAAACACGACAGCCAATTTTGCGCTAAAAAAGTCAAATGGTGCTCCCTTCCTTCTGAGCTCTGCCGTGCGCCCAAACAGTGGTTTACCCCCACATATGGGGCATCAGCGTACTCGGGATAAATTGGACAACAACTTTTGTGGTCCAATTTCTCCTGTTACCCTTGTGAAAATAAAAACTTGGGGGCTAAAAATCTTTTTTGTGGGAAAAAAAAATATTTTTTTATTTTCGCTACTCTGCATTATAAACTTCTGTGAAGCACTTGAGCATTCAAAGTTCTCACCACATATCTAGATAAGTTCCTTAGGGGGTCTAGTTTCCAAAATTTGGTCACTTTTGGGGGGTTTCTACTGTTTAGGTACATCAGGGGCTCTGCAAACACAACATAACACCCACAGACAATTCTATCAAAGTCTTAATTCCAAAATGGCGCTCCTTCTCTTCCGAGCTCTGCCGTGTGCCAAAACAGTGGTTTACCCCCACATATGGGGTACCAGCATACTCAGGACAAATTGGACAACAACTTTTGCGGTCCAATTTCTCTTGTTACCCTTGTGAAAATAAAAATTTGTGGGAAAAAAAAATATTTTTTATTTTCACTACTCTGCATTATAAACTTCTGTGAAGCACTTGGGCATTCAAAGTTCTCACCACATATCTAGATAAGTTCCTTGGGGGGTCTATTTTCCAAAATGGGGTCACTTGTTGGGGGTTTCTACTGTTTAGGTACATTAAGGGTCTGCAAACGCAACATAACGCCCGCAGACAATTCTATCAAAGTCTGCATTCCAAAATGGCGCTCCTTCCCTTCCGAGCTCTGCCGTGCGCCCAAACAGTGGTTTACCCCCACATATGGGGTGTCGGCGTACTCAAGACAAATTGTACAACAACTTCTGGGGTCCATTTTCTCCTGTTACCCTTGGTAAAATAAAAATTTGGAGGCAAAAAGATCATTTTTGTAGAAAAAATGCGATTTTTTTATTTTCACGGCTCTACGTTATAAACTTCTGTGAAGCACCTGGGGGTTTAAAGTGCTCACCACACATCTAGATAAGTTCCTTAAGGGGTCTAGTTTCCAAAATGGTGTCATTTGTGGGGGGTCTCCACTGTTTAGGCACACCAGCGGCTCTCCAAACGTGACATGGCGTCCGATCTCAATTCCAGCCAATTCTACATTGAAAAAGTAAAACGACACTCCTTCTCTTCCAAGCTCTGCGGTGTGCCCAAACAGTGGTTTAACCCCACATATGGGGTATCGACATACTCAGGAGAAATTGCACAACAACTTTTGTGGTCTAATTTTTCCTGTTACCCTTGTGAAAATAAAAATTTGGGGGCAAAAAGATCATTTTTGTGAAAACAAATGCGATTTTTTATTTTCACGGCTCTACGTTATAAACTTCTGTGAAGCACTTGGGGGTTCAAAGTGCTCACCACACATCTAGATAAGTTCCTTAAGGGGTCTAGTTTCCAAAATGGTGTCACTTGTGGGGGGTTTCCACTGTTTAGGCACATTAGGGGCTCTCCAAACGCGACATGGCGTCCGATCTTAATTCCAGCCAATTCTGCATTGAAACAGTCAAACGGTGCTCCTTCACTTCCAAGCTCTGCGGTGCGCCCAAACAGTGGTTTACCTCCACATATGGGGTATCGGCGTACTCAGGAAAAATTGCACAACAAAATTTGTGGTTAAATTTCTGTTTTTACACTTGTGAAAATTAAAAAAAATGGTTCTGAAGTAAAATGTTTGCAAAAAAAAGTTAAATGTTCATTTTTTTCTTCCACATTGTTTCAGTTCCTGTGAAGTACGTAAAGGGTTAATAAACTTCTTGAATGTGGTTTTGAGCAGCTTGAGGGTTCAGTTTTTAGAATGGTGTCACACTTGGTTATTTTCTATCATATAGACCCCTCAAAATGACTTCAAAGGTGATGTGGTCCCTATAAAAAACATGGTGTTGTAAAAATGAGAAATTGCTGGTCAACTTTTAACCCTTATAACTCCCAAACAAAAAAAAAAATTGTTTCCAAAATTGTGCTGATGTAAAGTAGACATGTGGGAAATGTTATTTATGAACTATTTTTTGTGACATATCTCTGATTTAAGGGCATAAAAATACAAAGTTTGAAAATTGCAAAATTTTAAAAATTTTTGCCATATTTCCATTTTTTTCATAAATAATCGCAATTAATATCGAAGGAATGTTACCACTAACTTGAAGTACAATATGTCACGAAAAAACAATCTCAGAATCAGCGGGATCCGATAAAGCGTTCCAGAGTTATAACCTCTTAAAGTGACACTGGTCAGAATTGTAAAAATTGGCTCGGTCATTAAGTACCAAATTGGCTCTGTCACTAAGGGGTTAAATATATGTGTAAATGTTTCCTGTCCCATAGGTGGGGGATGAAGATGTGTATGGTGAGGTGAGAGATGAAGCCTCTGATGATGATATGGATGGAGATGAAGCTGTTGTGCGAGGGACGCTATCTGCAAATGTAAGAAGCCGTGGAATATTTCTCATTATAGCGGTTTTATATTTTGTATGTACCTATCTTACCTGCACACTACAACTCATTTCATACAAAGCCATTGGCTGTGGGAGTCTCGTGTATAATGGCTCAAATGTTACCCTGGGATAGTATACGTCTCCAGGCAGATGGTCCTCTGCTTAGTCTTGATCTGAAGGCCAGTGCGCTGTTATTGACACCATTTCTTCCTTTCTTCACTCAGCTTGTAACATCTGGAGAGCTCATGAGTTCTAAAAAGAAGGATCTTCATCCTCGAGATATCGATGCCTTCTGGTTGCAGAGGCAGCTGAGCAGATTTTATGATGATGCCATCGTATCCCAAAAGAAAGCAGATGAGGTTCTGGAAATCTTAAAAGTATGTATCCATACTTCAGTTGAATTTGTATACACATTTCCAAAAAATGTATTTCCTAAATGTCTGGCATTGTAAAGGGGTTGTCCACTACTAAGACAACCCCTTTTCATTCCCCATGTATGGTCCTGTTAAAATAAAAACACTTATACTCATTTCCTGTGCCAGCGCCATTCCAGTGGTGTCGGTACTTGCATTCACGGGACTCACATGAGGTTGTCATGTCTCATGAGCTATGCACTCCATCAGCGTCGGCTTCACTGTCCCCATCTTCGGACATATTGGACATCAGTAGGGCTGAAGCTGCTCTCACTTCCTCTTGATGTTCAATACATCTGAAGGCTGGGACAGTGAAGCCAGCGGTGATGGGACGCAGGGCTTACGTGACATAACAACCTCACGTGAGACCCAGAAACGCCAGTGCCGACACTGCTGGGATATTTCCGACACCATAGGTGAGTATAAATGTTTTTATTTTAATGGGCTAAACATGGGTAATTAGAAAAGGTTGTCCTAGTAGTGAACAACCCTTTTAAAGGGGTTGTCAACTATCTTGACAACCCCCTTCTTAAATGCTTGAGTTCCCTGAGTCAAATACTAAAGCTTATACCCATCTCCCACAATGTCTGCTCCCGGTCTCCCAGCACTGGTGTGAAGTTATGCCAATCAGCGGGTGCTGACCGACTGCCGCCTTGACCATTTAGTCAGAGGGGATGTCCCTTCTGATAGAAAATCAATGAGTAATTGGTGTCAACAGTCACATGACAGAAGTGTTGCGTAACCCACCTAGAAGAGCAGCGCAGACGCCACTGAAAGGGCTGGAGGAGAGTATCCATTGCTTACATTTCTAAAGTGGCCCTAAACTGATTAAGCAGGGGTTGTTAGCTGATAATTATCCATTGATAAAAATATTGCGAAATGTGTTAATGCGGTGACTTTTCATTATATGGTGGCTATTTATTAGTGTTGATCGAACGTGCTCGAGTGCTAACCGAGTGTCTTGGCATGCTCGGTTAATATGTTCAAGTCCCTGCGGCTGCATGTCTTCACAGCTGTTTGAGAGCCACAAAACATGTTTTTAGGCAATCCCTGTATGTGTTGCGACTGTCGAACAGCCGTGAGATGTAGCCGGGGGAACCCAACGTATTTTTCGAGCACACTGAAGACACTTATCATCTGAGCATGCTCGGATAACACCTTATCTGAGCACGTTCGCTCATCACTACGATATATCACACAATGGCAACCACTTTAACTTGTTTGACCCAGGGTATTATTTTATGTAACCCTAAGGACTGCAGTCATTTTGACAGTTGTTTTTTTTTTTTTTAAATATTCATATTCCCCCCCCCCCCCCCCCCCCCCGTTGTATTTAGACTGCAGGAGATGATCGAGAATGTGAAAATCAGCTGGTCCTGCTTCTCGGATTCAACACTTTCGATTTCATTAAGATTCTGAGACAGCATCGTATGATGAGTGAGTGCTCCCTTCCCCGTGGATTAGGATGTTTTATATCCACTAATTGCTTCATATCTCTCTATGTCAATATTGAGCTTCTTACAATTTTCAGTTAACCTAATAATCATTGGGATCGTTTTTCTTTTTTTTTTTTTTTTTTTTTTCCCCCCAGTTCTGTATTGTACTCTGTTGGCCAGTGCTCAGAGTGAAGCAGAAAAAGAGAGAATTATGAATAAAATGGAGTCCGACTCTGAATTATCCAAGTATTTGTACCAGCTACAGGAAACCGAAAAGGAGGATTTGATTCGGGTGAGTGGTAATGACTAGAGATGGGTGGACCCCTGGATGTTTGGGTTTGGCCGAACAGTTAAAAAAAAAAAATAAGAGTTCAGGTAACAGAACCTATTCACTTGAGTGGGGGCCCGAACATCTAGTGTTTGCCACTCTGTCATGTGCTTCACAGCGCTACACACACTGCCTCTGATCGGTGGTCAAAAGACAGCTTAGCCTGCAGCTGCGGTCGGAGGTTAAAAATTTACCTCCGGTCTCTGGCATCCACTGATGGGACTACTACTCCCATCAGCCTATGCCTGCTGCTAATAACGAGCGAGAGCAGGTGTGGCTGGTGGGAGTATGGTTTTCCTCATCATACTCTATTTGCCGCTCATTGCCTTGGAGACCAACCACCACTGCTAAGGCAGCAGAACATAAGCAGTGCTTACAAGCTCTTTCCTGTTGAGCTTGTCAGCATTGTTTATTGTTTTGATGCTGGTCAGGAGTGCTGGAGCGCGTAGATGCCTCCTAATGCTGCCCAATTTCATCACAGTGCTTACATGCTAGACAGCGACGGAGGGCGGTCTCCTAGGCAATGAGCTGTAAACAATAGAAGTGTTCATATCTCAACAAAGGCTGCAAATTTTAATTGAAAGATAATATGCCCTATAGAATAGTGTACGGATCTGATCTGTTTGACGATCGGTACGTACTACAGCTTACCTCTTAATCTATATGGAGGGGGTGGTCTGCCCTTTGGCAAGATTATTGCGGATAGGGGTGATATTTAACTTATAACTCCATTAGTGAAAGACCGAAAGGTAAAGAATCGCACTTTAGGTCCTTTGGAGGACACACGTTGTTTGTCACATGAGAGGCACATGCAGAACATCTATTTTAGGGATAACTTGTAGTGGTTAAGGTCCTGGTAAACTGCACCTCAGCTTCTTCTAGTCGAGGTGGCTGCCATGATGTGTAAATCCTCTGCCACTGCTGCCACTTTGGGTTTTCTTGAAGATTTTGTTTCCAGCTACTGATTCTATGCTTACTTTGCCAATAGGAGGAGCGCACACGTAGGGAGAGGGTACGGCAGTCCCGCGTGGACACAGACTTGGAGAGCATGGATATGGAGCAAGGGGAGGTAAGTTCATGGCTTTGATGGTAAATTGAAGCACGATTACGTTTTCCTTTGCAGTGTAATCTAAACTCTGCGCCTTCTTCTCCCACAGTCCTTCACTCCACGTCAGGTCTTGGACCTTGAGGACTTGGTGTTTGCTCAAGGTAGTCACTTCATGGCCAACAAGCGTTGCCAGCTTCCCGATGGCTCTTTCAGGCGTCAAAGAAAAGGATATGAGGAAGTTCATGTACCTGCTCTGAAACCAAAACCATTTGCAGCAGATGAAGTAAGTGAAGGGTGAATGGAAATGGTAATATCTGTTTGAATGAAAATAAAATAAATGTAAATTGTGTTTTGTTTTTTTCCTAGCAACTTTTGCCTGTTGAGAAACTTCCAAAATATGCCCAGGCTGGGTTTGATGGGTTTAAAACGTTAAATAGGATACAGAGCAAACTTTTCAAAGCTGCATTGGAAACTGATGAGAATCTACTTCTCTGCGCCCCCACAGTGAGTATTTTATGTAGTGCATGCTGGGGATAGTAGTACTCTGTATTAATGGATAGTCCGTGACTCTGCTTCATTTGTGTCCACTAGGGTGCTGGTAAAACAAACGTAGCTCTCATGTGCATGCTGAGGGAGATTGGAAAGCACATCAACGTAGATGGCACCATCAATGTCGACAACTTCAAAATTATTTACATCGCTCCCATGCGATCTTTGGTACAAGAAATGGTGGGCAATTTCAGTAAGGTAAGAATACATCTATATAATTTGGACTCCTAGTTTGAACCCCCTTTGTGGATTGCATCATGGGTTTGGATTTGTGTTCCTCACACCTATTCTTGCCCGTCCAGAGATTATCTACATATGGGATCACTGTGGCCGAGTTGACAGGTGATCATCAACTGTGTAAAGAGGAGATCAATGCTACCCAGATTATCGTCTGCACGCCGGAGAAGTGGGATATCATCACTCGTAAAGGAGGCGAGAGAACCTACACTCAGCTGGTCCGTTTGATCATCCTGGTCAGTTCCTCTGCACTTGGAATCTCACTAATCTTTGTATTGATCTCAGCAGATTGTCTCCTAACATTGCTCTTGTTTTTCAGGATGAAGTCCACCTCCTCCATGATGACCGAGGCCCTGTGTTAGAATCTTTAGTTGCCCGAGCAATCCGGAACATAGAGATGACGCAAGAAGATGTTCGTTTGGTGGGCCTTAGTGCCACCCTGCCCAACTATGAAGATGTCGCTACTTTCCTTCGCGTCGATCCCGCTAAAGGACTCTTCTATTTTGACAACAGGTACTTTTCGTCCTGCTTGTAAAGTAATTCGAGACCCCGATATTCTAACATTGACATTTTTTACATCCTTTAAATTGAGTTGCCCTGGTTCATAATCCTTTCTTTTTTTTTTAAATAGTTTTCGTCCTGTACCTCTGGAGCAAACGTATGTTGGGATCACGGAAAAGAAGGCTATTAAACGTTTCCAGATCATGAATGAGATTGTTTATGAGAAGATTATGGAGCATGCTGGGAAAAACCAGGTGTGTATGCTAACTAGGGGTATGTTCACACTTAGCATTTTTGCAGCATTTGATTTTTTTTTTCAGCAGTACAAACTAGTGTTGTCAGCAAAAATGCTGTGTAAAATATGTGTTTGTGCTACATTTTTTTTGTGCGTTACCTGTTTATTTGTTTTGGGGTTTTTTACTATTTATTTGAATGGGTGAAAAATACTGCAAAAAACTCTGAAAGAATTGACATCCTGCAGATGAAAAAAACATTCAGCAGCTCAAAAAATGCAAGGGAAAAAGCGAGAGATTTTTGGATTCTCATTCACATTGCTGGTACAGTAAAACATAGCATTTTTACTGGAGAAAAAATAACGCTGCAAAAATGCCACTTGTGAGCTTACCTTTACACCGGTATCGCACAATGATGTATCGTGGTCCAAGTGGAGCCAGCGATGATCGGACCATCAGTGTCTTTGACCAAAATTCAACAGCCTTCCAGGCATATGAGTGTTCATTTCAGGTTAGGAGACCCACACTCAGTATGTACATGACGGTCCACACTCTGGCCATGATACGTGGATGTGTGAACCCCACCTAAAGCAGTGTGACTTGTCAATCATTCCCAGTTGTATAGTGTTACCTTTTCCCATTCCCAGGTACTGGTTTTTGTCCATTCACGAAAAGAAACTGGTAAAACCTCCCGTGCCATCAGAGATATGTGCCTGGAGAAGGATACATTAGGTCTGTTCCTCCGTGAGGGATCTGCATCAACTGAGGTTCTGCGTACAGAGGCTGAGCAATGCAAGGCAAGCTACCTGTCCTTTCTTGTACCTCCATTTTCTGCATGCTAATCTTTATTATTAACAGCATTTTGTGATTTCTGCAGAATTTGGAGTTAAAGGATCTCCTGCCATATGGATTTGCTATCCATCATGCGGGTATGAGTCGTGTGGACAGGACTCTAGTGGAAGATCTATTTGCTGATAAGCACATTCAGGTTAGCATGCTTCTAATCGCATGATAAAACGTCCCTACATGTGCTGAAAAATGATGGACACAACTTGCTTTTCTCCCTCGCCTCATTGGGGGACACAGACCGTAGGTGTATGCTGCTGCCACTAGGAGGCTGACACTTATTTACTCACTATGCTCCGCTCCATCGGCATCAAGGACACCGTTCTCTCCTGGTTCTCCTCCTATCTCTCTGACCGATCCTTCACTGTATGTTTTGCTGGTTCCTCCTCCTCTCCCCTTCCCCTTACTGTTGGGGTTCCTCAAGGATCAGTCCTAGGCCCCCTCCTCTTCTCTTTGTATACTGCCCCTATTGGACAAACAATCAGTAGATTTGGTTTCCAGTACCATCTCTATGCTGACGACACGCAATTATACACCTCTTCTCCTGCTTTCACTCCGACCTTCGTAGAAAACACCAGTGATTGTCTTACCGCTGTTTCTAACATCATGTCCTCCCTCTATCTGAAACTGAACCTGTCAAAAACTGAACTCCTCGTGTTCTCTCCCTCTACTAACCTACCTTTGCCTGACATTGCCATCTCCGTGTGCGGTTCCACCATTACTCCCAAGCAACATGCCCGCTGCCTTGGGGTCATCCTTGACTCCAAGCTTTCATTCACCCCCCACATCCGATCACTGGCTCGCTTTTCTTATCTGCATCTCAAAAATATTTCTAGAATTCGCCCTTTTCTTACTTTCGACTCTGCAAAAACTCTTACTGTCTCACTTATTCATTCTCGTCTGGACTATTGTAACTCTCTACTAATCGGCCTCCCTCTTACCAAACTCTCCCCGCTCCAATCTGTCCTGAATGCTGCTGCCAGGATCATATTCCTCACCAACCGTTACACCGATGCCTCTACCTTGTGCCAGTCATTACACTGGCTACCCATCCACTGCAGAATCCAGTACAAAACTACTACCCTCATCCACAAAGCACTCCATGGCTCAGCACCACCCTACATCTCCTCTCTGGTCTCAGTCTACCACCCTACCCGTGCCCTCCGCTCAGCTAATGACCTCAGGTTCGCATCCTCAATAATCAGAACCTCCCATTCCCGTCTCCAAGACTTTACACGTGCCGCGCCGATTCTTTGGAATGCACTACCTAGGTTAATACGATTAATCCCCAATCCCCACAGTTTTAAGCGTGCCCTTAAAATGCATTTGTTCAGACTGGCCTACCGCCTCAACGCATTAACCTAACTATCCCTGTGTGGCCTAATAAAAAAAAACAAAAAAAACCATAATCCGGTTCCTCGCATCATGTTCTCATACACTTTATGCAGTTAATAGCCTCTGTGTCTGTACTGCTACATACTTAGGCTGTTAACTGGTTCATGCAGCTTTACATGAACACCCGAGCCTTACACTATGGCTGGTCCAAATAACTAAAGCAATTGTTACCATCCACCTCTCGTGTCTCCCCTTTTCCTCATAGTTTGTAAGCTTGCGAGCAGGGCCCTCATTCCTCCTGGTATCTATTTTGAACTGTGATTTCTGTTTTGCTGTAATGTCTATTGTCTGTACAAGTCCCCTCTAGAAGTTGTAAAGCGCTGCGGAATATGTTGGCGCTATATAAATATAAAAATTATTATTATTATTATTACTTATGTGTTTTGTGTATAAAAAAGACTTTCCTTGCCCCAGTGTCGCCATCTCTGCATCTGTCACTTCTTCTCCACTCTTTCTGTCGTTGACGTTCTTACAGGGGCTGGCCGACTCATTTTAAGTTAAGCCAGCCCCCGCCTCCATCATAGCTTATACAGAAATGGAAAGTATCTATCTATCTTTTTATCTACTAGCTGTTTCCAGCCAGCTAACGCTCGGCACGCTCATTGCTATCTAATTAATGCTGCTGGTGATTAAACTATAGTAAATAATGACAACATTCAATAGCGCTTCCGCAGGTGGTAAATTAACTTAAAATGAAGTTAATAACAATAGTGTGGCGATGTGTGGGGGGCGGGATTATGTGTGGGTGTGGGGGGCGGGATTATGTGTGGGTGTGGGGGGCGGGATTGTGTGGGGGTGGGGGGGCGGGATTATGTGTGGGGGTGGGGGGGCGGGATTGTGTGGGGTGGGGGGGCGGGAATGTGTGGTTGGGGGGGCGGGAATGTGTGGTTGGGGGGGCGGGAATATGTGTGGTAATGTGGGGGAATTGTGTGGTAATGTGGGGGGATTGTGTGGTAATGTGGGGGGATTGTGTGGTAATGGGGTGGGGGGGCAGGATTATGTGTGGTGATGTGGTGGGGGGCGGGATTATGTGTGGTGATGTGGTGGGGGAGCGGGATTATGTGTGGTGATGTGGTGGGGGAGCGGGATTATGTGTGGTGATGTGGTGGGGGAGCGGGATTATGTGTGGTGATGGGGTGGGGGAGCGGGATTATGTGTGGTGATGGGGTGGGGGAGCGGGATTATGTGTGGTGATGGGGTGGGGGAGCGGGATTATGTGGTGGGGGAGCGGGATTGTGTGGTGGTGGGGGAGCGGGATTGTGTGGTGATGGGGTGGGGGGGCGGGATTGTGTGGGGTGGTGGGGGGCGGGATTGTATGTGGTGATGGGGTGGGGGCGGAGCTACTGTGCAGGGGGCGGGATTAGCGAGTAATCACGATGCCTCATATATGTATATCTCTCTGACGGCAGTTCTCCCTCAGGTACAACTCCGACAAAAAGTGGTAAGGAAGCTCCTTTCTGCATGGAGAGTGGGCTGCACTGGTGTAGCTTTCATAATTAAAGTACATTACTAAGTTTTATTACTTGTTAAATCTGAGCATATATATATTTTTTTTTAATTCCGCTTAATCTGCAGCCTAAATTTAGTCTGCCATAAAATGCTTTCTAGTGATATATGATGGTGAAATTCACTGATATATGGTTGGTTGTAGGTCCTAGTCTCCACAGCCACGCTGGCCTGGGGTGTGAATCTTCCAGCTCATACAGTTATCATCAAAGGGACTCAGGTTTACAGCCCTGAAAAAGGCAGATGGACTGAGCTGGGAGCCCTGGATATCTTGCAAGTCAGTATTAATGCTTGATGACTAGTGATGAGCGAACGTGCTTGGATACATGCAATCCCTGCATGTACTGCGGCTATCGAATAGGCGCGAGACATGCAGCCTCGGGTACTCGGACATATTATTCGAACACGCCAAAGTCACTTGGTTAGCGCCCGAGCATGCTCTGATAGCACCTTATCTCAGCACCTTCGCTCATCACTGTTGATGACTATTTGCTTTAATGTCTCGTACAATAACAGAATGTGTTTGTCCTGAATCTGACCAGTAAAAAAAATAAAATACTTTTTTTTTCATTAGATGCTGGGTAGAGCCGGGCGTCCTCAGTATGACACAAAAGGTGAAGGTATCCTCATTACCTCACACGGGGAACTGCAGTATTATCTGTCCCTCCTCAATCAGCAGCTGCCCATTGAGAGTCAGATGGTGGCCAAGCTCCCAGACATGCTAAACGCAGAGGTGGTCCTTGGAAATGTACAAAATGCTAAGGTACTTGTTTATTATTGTAAAATCCCGTCTCTTCGTAGTGTAGAGGCTGTCGAGTGGAGCTGGTTAGGTTTATCTGTTCTTGAGTTATGAGACTATTCCATCGTCTGCTTCCAGAACCGTAGCTAAACACTCCTCATTGTTTTTAGGATGCTGTGAACTGGCTGGGATACACCTACCTGTATATTCGGATGCTTCGCTCACCCAATCTTTATGGAATCTCACACGATGATGTGAAATCTGATCCATTACTCGAGCAAAGGCGTCTAGACTTGATCCACACAGCAGCTCTTATGTTGGACAAGAACAATTTGGCCAAGTATGACAAGAAGACTGGTAATTTCCAGGTAAAATACGCAGGACTGAGTTTATGCTGGCAGAATGAGTAGACTAAATGATCCTTTTATCCTATTATTGACCTATTTTTTTATATAATTAAGGTCACTGAATTGGGTCGTATCGCAAGCCACTACTACATCACTAACGATTCGGTACAGACTTACAACCAGCTCCTGAAGCCGACCCTCAGTGAGATTGAGCTGTTCCGTGTCTTCTCCTTGTCCTCAGAGTTCAAAAACATCACCGTCAGAGAGGTGCGTATATGCTTAATCCAGTAGCCAATGTCCATAAGGTTGGATGGTTTTAATCCTTGTGCAGAGAAACATCATTTTTTCACGCAGATTACCGTATTTCGCGGACTATAAGACGCACTGGACCATAAGGCGCACCCCAAATTTGGGGTGAAAATTGCAGAAAAAAAGATTTTTTTATAAGATGGGGGTCCGTCTTATTGTCCGAATTTACAGTATCTTACCTGAAGGCTGGCGGTGGCAGAGCAGGGTCACAGGAGGCATGGTGTCGGCAGAGGTGGGGTGATGCGGTACGGCGTGCACCTGAGCAGGGTCCCTTCCTGCTTAGGTGGGCGACGCCACGGCCTGGTGTCCATGGGAGGGTTGCAGCACTGGTTACCGGCAGAGGTGCTGGGATGAGGAGGTGCTGGGATGAGGAGGTGCTGGGATGAGGAGGTGCTGGGATGAGGAGGTGCTGGGATGAGGAGGCGCAGGGATGAGGAGGCGCAGGGATGAGGAGGCGCAGGGATGAGGAGGCGCAGGGATGAGGAGGCGCAGGGATGAGGAGGCGCAGGGACAGGTATGGTGTGAGAGGGTCCCTTTCCCCGGTGAGGTGATGCAGCAGCCCGGTAAGGAGCAGAGCCGGGTGAATGCTGTTGTTATCGGTGGTGGCGGCCATCTTCCGGGGCCGCGCGAGCGCAGATGAAGAGCTCTGCTTCCCGGGGCTTCAGGAAAATGGCCGCGGGAGGCCGCGCGTGCGCAGATGGAGATCGCGCGGCCATTTTCCTGAAGCTAAGAACTTCAGAAAAATGGCCGCCGCGATCCCCATCTGCGCACGCGCGGCATCCCGCGGCCATTTTCCTGAAGCCCCGGGAAGCAGAGCGCTTCATCTGCGCACGCGCGGCCCCCGGAAGATGGCCGCCACCACCGATAACAACAGCATTCACCCGGCTCTGCTCCTTACCGGGCTGCTGCATCACCTCACCGGGGAAAGGGACCCCGCTCACTGCGCCTCCTCATCTCCGCACGTCTGCCGCCGCACCTCTGCCACCGCACCTCTGCCGCCACAGGTAAGCCTGCATTTCGACTATTAGACGCACCCCCCATTTTCCCCCCTTTTTTGGGGGGGAAAAAGTGCGTCTTGTAGTCCGAAAAATACGGTAGGTTTTTATGCACTTTTTTATATTTTGATTTTGTCTTTCAGGAAGAGAAACTGGAATTACAAAAGCTTCTGGAACGAGTTCCAATACCTGTGAAAGAAAGTATAGAGGAGCCAAGTGCAAAAGTGAGACTTGTACCATCATTTTGCTTCTGATGTGATCCCAGCGCTTTGCCCTCAAATGTCAGTAACTAATGGTTGGTTGCTCTTCTTTCCTAGATCAATGTCTTGCTCCAAGCCTACATCTCACAGCTGAAGCTAGAAGGGTTTGCTCTAATGGCAGACATGGTGTACGTCACACAGGTATGATGCTGCATCATCATTACTTAATGTTTAACATATTCTTTTTTAGAAGCCAGAAAATACAAGACCTAACAATTAAAGTGAACTGGCAGGTCTGCCATGCCCACCAATTCAGTTAAGTGCTTTAAAATGAAGATTTTGGGTGCTTAGCATAAAACGAGTTTCTCAGAACCATCATTGGGGGACACAGGAACCCATTGGTGTGTGCTGCTAACACTGTGCAAAAAAAGTTATCTCCTCCCCACCAACTGGTAACAAGCTAATTAGTTAGTGAAAAAGCAGTAGGAGAAGCTACAGGTATACAACCATCATAACATAACCATAACCAACAATAAACAAGGGTTGGTACTGTGTCCCCCTAATGAAGGCTCCAAGAAAGGGATTTTATGGTAGGTACCCAAAATCTTCATTTCTCTATGGCTTCATTGGTGGACATAGGAAATCATGGGTCATTCGAAAGCAGTCCCAAGGCTGGATAAGAGTAGTACCCTCAAATCAAAGCTCGGGCAACTGCTGCTTGCAGGACCTTTCTACAAAACCTTGTATAACCTGGCAAAGGAATGCATGGAAGACCATATAGCAGCCTTGCAAATCTGTGAGGCTGACTCCTAGGGGAGGATGGTCAAGTAGGCCCCCAGTGCGCATGTGGAGTGCACTATGACCCTAAGTCGATGTGTTCTGTCCCTTAGTAGTCTTCCAGAATGGCAGAACGAACCCAGCAGGCAATGGTAGACTTGGAAGCAGCCAAGCCTTTGAGGGGAATTATGAGCAGTGAGTCCACACGTCTTGATGGGTGCTTTCTTGGTAAGATAGAGACGGAGGGCTCTTACCAGGTCCAGTTTGTTTAGAGACCGCTCTCGAGAATGAGAAGGGGACTGAGAAAGGGATGGAAGAACAATCTGCTCATTGAGGTGAAATACAGAAACCATCTCAAGGAGAAAGGATCATATCGAACGTAGCACTACCTTGACCTGGTGGAAGACTAGATAAGAGGAACGACAAGAGAGCTTCGAGTTCTGATAGAAGTGATGGCGACCAGAAAGGCTCTGGACCATGTCTCTTATATTAGAGGCCTGGTCAGAATCCAGGTCTGAGTCATCCTCTGACAGTACATCCGCAACCATCTCGCATGACTCGGGAGGAGGACTGGGAGGAAGCTGTTCGCTGGGAGAGACCAGGGGGAAAGTGGGAGCAGGAGGAAGACCTAGAATGACGCTCCTGTTTAGATCGCTTATGGCCCATAGAGCCGATGAGTTCTGCGATCCGCTAGTAACAGCGGAGGTAGGAAGGGGCAGTCTGTCAAGAACAGACACCAGGGTCTGCAACACCTTGGTGAGGTCTGTCACAAATTATGACAGACAGGTAGCCCACACTGGGATAGGGGCACCACTCTCTCCTGGGGCATTTGCGGACTCCTGGGTAGCCGGTGCGAGGGCTGCTGCAGTCCTGGCAGAGGGGAGATGACTGACCTGAAGGGAGTTTTCATTTACATGAAGAGCAGACAAAGTGCCTGACTAGCAGAGGAAGAAGCAAGACGGCGCAAGCGCTCTCCTTTAGGATTAGGCATGATAAGAATCAGACCCACTAACTAATGCCAGAAGGTTAGGGGGCAGAAAGATATGAGCTGAAGAGTGTCAGTCTGCAGAGCACAGCTACTCACAGGAAGATGCAGGTCCTGTCTGGCTCCAGGACAATTGCAGGAGTAAATGCAGAACTTCCTGCAGAGAGATGCCACCTTCCGGGTTCTGATGCCGGCAAATGGTGACCACAGGGAGGAAGAGGAGGGCCCGCAGAGTGAAAAGTGCGCAGAGTTTCCGCGACACTGGAGGAAAGGGGGGCTTGTGCAGAAAGAACTTGCACGATGAGGCTGGGAAAGGGGGCAGAGCTAACCACTGGAGCTCCGAGGACAAAAACCTGCCCAATGAAGCTGGGAACGGGCAGAGCTAGCCGCCGAGGTTAGGCCACGCTGAAGCTGGGCCTAAATTGGAAAACAATAACTGATGAAACCGGGGAGGACGGCATGGGGGCCCCAAAGGTAATGGTACTGTAACCCTGCGCCCCCGGTCCCTGCTGTGCTGCTCGTTCCCTGTGCCTGCCCACATAGGAAACTTTTTTTTTTTTATAAACTGAATTGTGAAGGGGGGGGGGGGGGGGGTTTGAATGGCAAGTCAAGGAAAACAGAGCATCTAGACAGCCGGGACCTGGACAAAACAATGTGGTAAAGCAGCTGTTTTTCTCCTCATTTTGCGTGTAAAGCTGGCATCAGGGGAGAAAATGGTGATGAGGAGGATTTGGTGTTAGAAAAGGTGCGGTGAGTTACTGCGCTTCTGGGGAGCAAGGCACGTTGTGGTTGGATGAGGATGGTAGGGAAAGAGGAGAATCTTTGCGCCAGGAAAGCCTGCGCGATGGAGAGAAAGTGAGGTGCGGGGCCGAACAAAGCTGGGGCCTAGAGTAAGGAGAGAGGCCGGCTGAGGGGAGAAGAGCGGCACAGAGGTCAAAAGACGGCGCCAGAAGGAAGGGCCTTACTTGCTGTCTGCACAGGGGGGAAGAGACCTGTGGGAGAAAATTACCTCTCCATCCCTGAAGCTGATTCCTCAGATGCCCTGTCATGGAAGGACCAAAACTGATGTCCAAACATCTGTATCTGGACATCCTGACGCCGTCAGGCTCTGGAAGGTGAGGGCAGGTGTAGGGGGCCAGGACTGTCCTTCAGATCACCTTAACCCATCTCGTGTGTTAGGGTCCTGCCGGATAGACTGACAAGGATACGGGGTGTCAGACCATGCTGTACTCTCTACATGGGATAACAGAATGACTATTTCCCTCCAAGAGGTTACTGAAGAAAAGACCTTCTGGAAAAGATAAATTATTAGTGGAAAAACGCCGAAAATCGAGGTAGATATGGATCTACTGAAAGAATCATGTCCGCCTCTCACTGACACTAAGCTAAACTGATTAGCCCCTTGCCTATTGGTGGGTATATACTGCTGCTGTTATAAATGCTTTTCTTTATCGCTTCATTGGGGACGCTGGAAAACCATGGGTGTATGCTGCTGTCACTAGGCGTCTGACACTCAGAAAGGAAAATGGCTCCTCAGCAGTATACACTCACCGATAAAGCATTTATGTATCTGAATTATGTTATACAGGGCTGGATAGGGAGGGAGTTTAATCACACATGGCTGAATGCTGCTGGATTGGAGGGCATGGGGGACCTGACAGGTTCCTTTTAAACTACAGAGCTAATGAGATGCACTACTTAATCATGTACTTCTCCTCCATCTTGATGTTTTTTCTTCTATTCTAGTCCGCCGGACGTCTCATGCGAGCAATATTTGAAATCGTTTTGAATCGAGGATGGGCACAACTCACTGACAAAACTCTGAATCTCTGCAAAATGATAGATAAAAGGATGTAAGTGACCCCCGGTATGTTAAATAGCTAGTTTCTAACCGCACACTTACAGCACTGAACTTGCCTCTATTTTCAGGTGGCAGTCCATGTGTCCCCTTCGTCAGTTCAGGAAGCTCCCAGAGGAAGTGGTGAAGAAAATTGAAAAGAAAAACTTCCCCTTTGAACGTCTGTATGACTTAAATCATAATGAGATAGGTGAGGAAATATTTTATTTACAAGTCTCGACTGAGCAATCAATTTCCAGAATTCATCCGACATGGATTCCACTGCCAGAACTTGCCAAGAGGGGCAGATTTTAGTAGGAAAACATTCAGGTGGCCAATATGTCATGTAGTTTTACATGGCACCCATTTAGATGAAAAGGTGACGATGTATGTAATGCAGGGCTTCCACCCCTCTCCTACCTAACGACATGAGTATTGTGCTTCTTTCCACCCCTCCACCATTGGCCGCAGCATTGTTTCCCACACCACCCCTCCACACACAGCAGCATTCTTTCCAAGACCACCATTAAAGGGAATCTGTCAACATGTTTTTGCTATGTAATCTGAAGACAGCATGAGGTAGGGGTTAAAACACAGATTTCAGCCTCCTATTCAAGTTCCGTGGTTTTGTTTTCTTGCAATGATTGTTTTGCCACCAGAAGCTTATCATTTCTGGACAGGCAGCTTTTTCATGCTAGTCTGACTCTGCCCCTTCTGTGATAGGCACCTCACTGTCTACAGACATTGTGTATACAGAGCCTGGTGTGGGCGGGTTTAGCTTCCTCAGCTCTGCTGTATTGCTAAATCTAAAAACTCAGCATCACAAAAACCAGTAAACTAAGTGATCGTTGGATTCAGCTTCTCTTAGCCTGACATAGGCAATCAGATAGGGTAGCAAAAACCTGCTGACAGATTCCCTTTAAAAAACATTTGTCTTAAAAAATTATTTTAATGTGACCATTCTTTAACTCTTTTTCATTTGCTACTTCAAATCATTTTAGGCGAGTTGATCCGTATGCCCAAAATGGGGAAAACCATTCATAAATATGTGCACTTATTCCCAAAGCTGGACCTGTCCGTGCACCTACAGCCAATAACTCGGTCCACATTAAAAGTGGAGCTCACCATTACTCCCGACTTCCAGTGGGATGAGAAGGTGCGTCTTCTAGGTCTAATTATTGGCATTCTCAAGTGTCTAGCTGCTGCTTATATAATCTGCAGAACCAGATGTGCATGCAACAAAGAATGACTAGAATCTGCAGCAGAAAGCGGGAATGTGTCCATCTTGATTTCTATCTATCCATGTTGGATCTGTATTTTAAGTTTTTATATTCTATTGTTGACAGGTCCATGGTTCTTCTGAAGCTTTTTGGATTTTAGTAGAAGATGTGGACAGTGAAGTGATTTTGCATCATGAATATTTCCTCCTCAAAGCCAAATACGCCCAGGACGAACATCTTGTCACTTTCTTTGTTCCAGTTTTTGAGCCTTTGCCTCCACAGTACTTTATCAGGGTTGAGTCCGACCGTTGGCTTTGTAAGTAACTTGCTCACATTTTATTTGCTTGCATACAGAATGTATTTAAGGATCTGCACATTATTTTGCAAAAGGCTGTGATTATTTGAACTTTGATTTGGTCATAAATTGTCTTAGATTGTTCTGGAGAGCAGATAGATGACCCTGCACAAGTTTTGTTTCACGGATTTTACTGTGAACATCATTCTCCTGCTGGGTGTTTTCTATAATTCATAGAAGCTGCAAGAGGCAAACAAAGTAATTTGTTTTATGAAATTTTACACAGTCATAAAATCACGCATTTAAGAAAAAATTACCTCCAACTGTCCATGACCTTGAAAAGAAATTAAAAACCCTCACCTAATTCATGGTGCTTAAACCGCTGGCAGCCAGGTATATTTTTCTCTGAAACCCTTCAGCCGGGGACCATAACCAGAGAATAGACTAATCCGGCATCCCCCCCTAGCCGGATCCTCCCTCTGCCACTGCTGGTGATTGACAGGTGTCTCCCATAGTAGGAGAGCTGTGAATCACTCGGAGTAGCGCTGAGGAAAGCCATGCAGTGGTGGTTCCCATCTAGTCGCCCTCTCTGCTTAGTTGCCCTCTCTGCCCATAACTTTTAAAGTATATTTTCTCTGAAACCCTGGAGTGTTTCAAAGGAAATTATACTTTGCTTCAATTGTGGATCCAGACTCTGATTCATGCTGGCCTGCAGTTTGGGCAGCGTACATCAGGTGACCGGTCCTCTTTAGATAGTATATTAGGTGCTTGTGTTATGCTACTTAGCTTAACCTCTTCTAGACCACCCAACAACGTAAGTAGAGCATTCCCAAAATCACACTGTTGTCATATACACATATATTTGTGCCAATAAAACATTATTTTGCACATATTATTCACCCACTTCAAGGAAGGATATTATTTAGCCTTCAGGTAACATTGGAATGTCCTGTAGTCCGGGGCATGGGTCGATCCTGCAAAGGCGGCCGAGCTGCACAACTCTGTCAAGGAATAGTCTCCGTGTAGTGCTCATCCATCCTCAGCTTACTTCTTGCCAACATAGTTGTTTTCTAGAATAGAGCTGCTAATGTGAGGGATGATGTCACGGAAAGGGCGGGGCCTTCCTAATTTACTATTATTATGTTTTATTTATATAGCACTATCATATTTCGCAGCTCTTTACAAACATTATCAGCACTGTCCCCATTGGGGCCCACAATCTAAATTTTCTATCAGTATGTCTTTGGAGTGTTGGAGGAAACAAGAGTACCCGGAGGAAACCCACACAAACATGGGGAAACTATATTAACTTTTTGCAGATGTTGTCCTTGGTGCAATTTGAACACCGTTCCCTAGCACTGCAAAGCAACAGTGCTAACCATGGAGCCATCATGCTGCCCACACATTACAGTGCTAAGCTTATGTCAGGAAGCAGCATGTGCTGGTAACAAAGAGGAGCAATGCACTGTAGTATACAGCTGTATACAGGGGACAGATGTACTGCAGACTTAGCTATGTATAGATGGGACAAAAAGGCGATATATACTTCAGGATGGCCTGTATGTAGAAGGGACAGAAAGTAGAGATATTCTACTGGCTGGGCTGTATCCTGGGGACAGATAGAGAGACTGCAGGTTGGGGCTCTGTATATAAAGGCTGAAAGGAGAAATATACTTCAGTATGGGGCTCTGTGTACAGGAGCTGAGATTAGTAGAGCTGTGTTTTGTTATCTGTTGCTGAGAGTTCAGTGATGTGAAGCTGCAATTGTCGGTCTATTGATGCATATGACAGAGAATTATCTTCTGTTATATGTATTAACAGAACCTCATTTGCAGTTCTTAAAACTCATCTGTAGTGGCAGGCAACAAACACCGTTCTGCACTGCCATTGTGGAGGAGTGCAGGAGAGTTGAGCTCTGCTAGAACCAGCTGTTGTAAAATGTATACTCAGCTATACTGATGTAGATGGTAGAAGGTAACATTCATAGGGCTGAGTATGCACAGAAGCATAAGGTGACACTTAGATTAGCTGGATGATAACTCAGAGAAGTGGGGCTAGTCAGTAGAGAGGGGGTGGGGGTCTGCACTGTGTATACGCCTTGATATTGGAGCACAGAATTAACAGTCATGGAATAATGGAAATACAGGATGGTTAGATGTGTTAATAATATGCAAATGATGAAGAAATGGAAAGTAAATGTTCAAAACTCCTCAATTTATTCAGTATGAGCACCACTTGAAGAAATTCCTGCATTTACACATCTTGGCTGCTTTCGATGTTATTAATGGTTGTCTCAGGAAGGTTCTGCTGCACTTAATGCACTTGAGCAAATCCTCAAGATCCGCTACTGGCAGCTTCCTTTGCAATTGCCAACCACTGACACACTAGATACGCCTGATGGGAGATAAGTCTGGAGACGCCGCAGGTCACGGTAGCATGTTTAGGCTACCTAGGCTGCTCACAGTAGTGCGACCCATGTATTTTTGAGCTGAAAAACTGTTTCACTGTCACTTTGGAGAAATGGCCGTACCATTGGCTTTACTACCAAATCATTGTAACTCCAAGCTCTTGGTGTACAGAGGGAAAATGGCCCAATCTTCAACTGCTTAATTAATATCAATAAATTATTTTTTCTGTTTGCAGCCTGTGAAACACAACTTCCGGTCTCTTTCCGTCACCTGATACTGCCTGAGAAATACCCACCACCCACGGAACTGCTGGATCTGCAGCCACTGCCCGTTTCTGCCTTGAGAAATAGCGCCTTTGAGAGCCTTTACCAAGACAAGTTTCCTTTCTTTAACCCTATTCAGACCCAGGGTGAGTTTCTACCTGTCAGTCTAGTGTACATATGAATGAGCTTGTAATTTGTGATCAGTGTGTCAAGAAGCTCAGTAGTATTCTTCCTGCACACTAAAAAAAAAAAAATAAATGTGTATATATATATATACTCTCTACCAGTGGCGTATCCAGGGGGGGCAGCCGGGACATGTGCCCCGGGCGCAGCCCACAGGGGGGCGCCAGCAGGGCCGCCAGCAGGGCCGCCTGAATCCTGATGATGCGGCATTGCGGCGGTCACGGTGTCCAAGCTGAGGCTCCTAGTCGGTGCTCAGCGGCATTCTGGCGCCGCCCACAGTGACAGACAGACTCAGTCTGACATAATCCCGACCCCAGGTTTGACTTGGCCCCGCCCGCCGCTTGCCTTGTTGTGAGACAGACAGATGAGGAGTCCGGGTCCCTTCCCTTCTGCACCTGCGCCCTGCCGCTGCCCACTGAGAGGCGCTGACCGCCGCTGGCATTTCCGCATCAGGGAAGCACCAGCAGCGGGTGACGTCACTCACTGAGCGAGCGTGTGACAGGCTGCTGCAGCTGCGCTGCTTCGTTCGACTTCGTTGCGCCGCAGCGCCGGTGTTCTGTGCGGCCGGCGGGTGTTCGGGGTGTTGTACTCGGACGGTGACGTCGGGTGGTGGTAAGTGCTCCAGACGGTGACCGCGGCCGCGGGGACCCCGGTAATGGAGCTGAAGTCACTCTGAAGAGTGAAGACGACCAAATCTTCATTCTTCAGAATCATTCATCATGAAATGAGCCTGCCTGCCTGGCTGGCGCCTGCATGCATAGAGGGGGATGGAGCAGCGACCAGCCCAGCGGGGCAACGCAAAAATGGATATGTGTCACCACTTGACTTGTGAGTGAGTCTGAGGACTCAGGACTGTGAAGCAAAGCCTTAGCCAGGGCCCCAGGGGGCAGCAGGAAGCCCTGGATGAAAGACTGAACATATCATGATATGGGGTGGATGCGGATGGGGGCAGCAGCACAAATCAGGACATTATGGGGGGCACAATTTAATTATCAGGACAGTATGGGGGCACAAGTGACAAATCAGGACAGTATGGGGGCAGGGCACAAATGAGATCTGGACATTATGGGGGCACAAATCTGGACATTATGGTGGCACAAATGAGATCTAGACATTATGGGGGCACAAATGAAATCTGGACGGTATGGGGGCACAAATCTGGATGATTAAGTTAAATAAAGTATTGTGGCAAAGACAGGGATGCACCTTGGCGTGTTTATACAGTTTCAATAGAGTTAAGGTTCAAATATGGGGGGCGCGCCAAACTGACCCTTTGCCCCGGGTGCAGGACAGGCTAGATACGCCTCTGCTCTCTACTGATGCATATGTACTTATAAGAATAATAAGGTTTGGCATATTTAGCTCTCCTGCCTGCTTGTTCTGAGGACATTAGTTTTTCTATTAATGATGTATGTAAAATATTTTAAATGTCTCCATTTCTGACTGGGGCATTTAATTGTTTTATTAAATTCATGTTTATTGTAAATATTTTATCATACTTATTAGTTATAATTTCAGAATATTGGAAATTTTCACCACCCCGGCCTGAGGTTGCGATATTTTAATGGTGGAGGTGAATTGTTCCTCTGATTGAAATGAGTAGACGCTTATTTTACATGTCTTCCCTCCCTACTCTTTCTTAGTATTCAACACTGTGTATAACAGCGATGACAACGTTTTTGTGGGAGCACCAACAGGCAGTGGGAAAACTATCTGTGCAGAATTTGCCATTCTCCGCATGCTGCTGCAGCACGCTGAGGGTCGCTGTGTGTACATCACTCCAATGGAGGCTCTGGCTGAGCAGGTAACCTCTCATTTCATTGAATATTCTTCATCTGCTATCCCGCGTGTCTGCCTTGTGAAGGCTGCATGTTACACATGAACATTTGAAATCTAACAGGGAGGGTTCACTTACAGGTGTTGTCTTGGATTTTAATATTGATAGCCTATTCTTAGGATAGGTCATCAATGTCTAATCGGTGGGGATTTGATGCACGGCACCTTCGTACATCTGCGGAGGTGTGGTACCCCCACCGATCAGACATTGATGACCGTTCCTAAGGATATGCCATCAATGTTAGTCCTGAACAACACTTTTTAGGTGCTCAATATGCAACCCAAAATCCACCAAAGCTTAGGTATGGACCTTGTAGAACTTGGCGAACGTGTGAATGGAAGACCAGGTCATCTCTTTGCAAAGATATAGGGCAGATGGCCAATGGCCCAGGAGGCACACACCATTCGGCTTTACTGAGCCTTAATCCCAGGGGTAGGCGCACTGTTCTTAATCTGGTATGTTTCCAAGATTGCCACCCAAAAAGGAGAGTCAGAGAGACTTGAGTGGTTCAAAGGGGTAACTCCTGAGAGCCTTCCAATCAGGCTGAGGGCCCAGGGATCTACTGGCGGTCGCTAGGGAGGAGCTGCATAAGACACTCCCTGGAGAAAGGTTCTGAGCTGAGAACGCAAAGCTACCGTAAATACTCGAGTATAAGCCGAGATTTTCAGCCCATTTTTTTTGGGCTGAAAGTCCCCCTCTCGGCTTATACTCGAGTCATACCCGGGGGTCGGCAGGGGAGGGGGGGCGGGGGCTATCTAATTATACTCACCTACTGCTGGCGCGGTCCCTGCGCGTCCCTGCTTCTTCCAGCGCTGCATATTCTTCCTGTACTGAGCGGTCACATGGTCCCGCTCATTACAGCAATCAATATGCGGCTCCACCTCCCATAGAGGTGGAGCCGCATATTCATTTTGGTAATGAGCGGTAACTGTGACCGCTCAATACAGAAAGAAGATGCAGCGCTGGAAGAAGCAGGGACTGCACAGCGCCAGCAGTAGGTGAGTATACAGCGCTGCGCGATATTTACCGCTCCTCGTTCCGGGGCGGCTCCGTCATCAGCGTCCTCTGGCTGTGACGCTCAGGTCAGAGGGCGCGGTGACGTAGTCAGTGCGCGCCTTCTGCTGAACGTCAGTGCTGAAGACGGAGCCGCACGAGGAGCAGGTAAATATTGAAAGTGCCGGGGGTCCTGAGCGAAGAGAGGTGAGTATGTGATATTTTTTTTTCTCGCAGCGAAAGCATATGGGGCAGTGACTGTACGGATCATCTGTATGGGGCCATGACGATTGTGCAGCACTATAAGGGGCAGTGTCTGTACGGAGCATCTTATGGGGCCATAACGTTTGTGCAGCACTATAAGGGGCAGTGACTGTACGGAGCATCTTATTGGGCCATAACGCTTGTGCAGCACTATAAGGGGCAGTGACTGTACAGAGCATCTGTATGGGGCCATAACGATTGTGCAGCACTATAAGGGGCAGTGTCTGTACGGAGCATCTTATGGGGCCATAACGCTTGTGCAGCACTATATAGGGCAAATATCTCTATGGAGCATCTTATGGGGCCCTTATTACCCTTTATGCAGGATTATATGGGGCATATTTTAATATGGAGCATCTAATGGGGCCCATCAAACTTTATGGAGCATTATATGGGGCTCCTGATTCAATACGGATTCAAAAACACTTAACCTACTGATGTCTCAATTAATTTTACTTTTATTGGTATCTATTTTTACTTTTGACATTTACCGGTAGCTGTTGCATTTTCCACCCTAGGCTTATACTCGAGTCATTAAGTTTTCCCAGTTTTTTGTGGCAAAATTAGGGGGGTCGGCTTATACTCGGGTCGGCTTATACTCGAGTATATACGGTAAATTATTTTGGAAAATAATAGATAACACTGACATTTGTCCCTTTAGCCAGCTGAGATCTAGGCATGCACCGAGTCCTGCTTGAAGGCCAGAATAGAAGAAATAGAGAAAACCATAAGCGCAGTATGATTAGTCTCATACCAATGGAAGAAAGCTTTCCAAGTCCGATAGTAGACTCAAGATGATGCTGACTTCCGAGTCCGGATCATCGTCTGAATCACTCGCTCTGAGAATCTGGACACTCTTAAAACCGCGGTATTAACAGTCATGCTGTCCAATCGAGCGACCAAGATTTCCAGTGGAAGATGGGACCCTGAGAAAGCAGATCTGGTCTGTCCGGGAGCCTCAAAGGGGCATCTACAAGCAAATTGACCGCTCCATACCAGGCCCTCCTGAACCAATCCAGTGCGATTAGGATCATGGCACCCTTTCCGCCTTGATCTTCTTCAACAGCCTGGATAGCAGGGGAAGAGAAAGAAACGGATAAGGAAATGCAAACTGTGACCAGGGTATCGCCAGAGTGTTGATGCCCACCGTGAGAGGATGGCAGGACCTGTAGACTAACTGCAGACCTTTTCTGTTCATTCTGGAGGCGATGAGATCCAGATTTCCCCACCATAGACAAATCTGATGGAAGATGTCTTTTTTTTTTAAATCATGTATTTTTTATTAAAGCATATGACACGCCATTAACACAGTCCGATACAATTTCCAGACAAATACCGTACATTAGATACATGACCTGATAATATATCTAAATTTTACTAAACAACACCCTTACCACCTAACCAACCCCCCTCTCCCTCCCCCCAATCTCTTGCCCATTATTGATGGAAGATGTCTTGATGTAGAGACCATTCTCCCGCCGAGAGATCCTTGCAACTGAAAAATTTGCAGCCCAATTTTCTACGCTGGGAATGTGCACTGCCGAAATTACTAGAAACTTGTTCTCTGCACAGAGAATGATCTTGAAAACTTCAGTCATGGCCAGAGGACTCAATAGTTTCACCCTGTTGGTTGACATATGCCTTATCCGTGGCGTTGTCTGTCTGAACTCAAACTGGTAGGCCCCTGAGAAGATCCTGCCAGTAGAGGAGGGACCGAAGAATGGCTCTGATCTCGAGAATGTTAATGTTGGTAATGAGGTCTCTTCCAGCAACCAACGGCTCTGGACTGTGAGGTTGCGGAAGACTGTTCCCCAGCCGAGGAAACTGGTATCTGCTGCAACTACTTGCCAGTAGATAGAGTGGAAGGAATGACCCTGGCGGATGAGGGGGAGAGGACAGCCACCAGTTAAGGGACGATCTGATTCAAGGCTAGATCCGGCCTGGACAATCCAGGGAGAGAAGGGACATGTTCCATTGGGGCTGGATGGTATGATGAAGTGGCCTGGTGCGAAACTGAACAAAGTGTATCGCCTCCCCAGATGCCACCATCCTGCCCAGAACTGCCATGGCTGAGCAAAGGGATGGAGACAGAGGGGCCTGCAGAGAGCGAACCCCTTATTGAACGGCCACTCTATTTTTTTATTTTTTTTTATGGGGGGGTACCAACGTCTGAAGGGTGTTAAAAAGCATGCCCAGGAAAATCCGACGCTGGGCCGGAACTAGACAACATGTTGATACTCAGAATGTCCCAGGTGTGGTGAGGAAGGCGCTGATCTGCTACATATGATGTGGTCGTGTGCTCGCCTTCAACCCTTTAGGGTGAAGGTGCTTAACTTGATCCAGGAGGTGACAGGAGTAGTTGTGGTGCGTAACCCGCTGACTTGCCTTTTGGGCTGTATGGATGATATTGCTACGGATGAATGTGGAAGGCTGACTATCGCAAGATTGTTGTATGCTGTGAGAAAGCTGGTTGGATGAAAAACCACCAGGGAACAAGGAATTTATCAACAAGATACATTTTATTGTCCTTATGGAAAGAAATATATACAGTAAGAGAGGTCAGAATACAAAATTTGAAAATGTGTGGGATGGATGGATTACCCAGGTGTGGCGTCTGCTGAGTTACTGCAAAGTAGAATGGGTGTTGTGTAGTTGATTCTGGGGGGACTCCTACATGTACAGGCGTGTTTTTGTAAAGCTTGTTATCTTTTCTCGAGAGGTGATGCTGTCAGATGGTTGTATTGGATAATGGGCAAGAGATTGGGGGAAGGGAGAGGGGGGTTGGTTAGGTGGTAAGGGTGTTTAGTAAAATGAAAATATATTATCAGGTCATGTATCTAATGTACGGTATTTGTCTGGAAATTGTATCGGACTGTGTTAATGGCGTGTCATATGCTTTAATAAAAAATACATGATTTAAAAAAAAAAAAAAAAAAAAGACAACATGTTGATAATCCAACCGAGCCAAGACGGGGTGTTGGGAGTGATGGACAGACTTTCCTGGGCTAAGGGAAGGATGGAGCCTTTACGAGGTTATCATCCAGGTAAGGTATGACCACTAGACCTTTTGGTCCGCAAGATGGCCATCGCCGCTGCCATTATCTTTGTAGATACCCTGGGAGTGTTTGCCAGACTGAAAGGCAGAGCGATGAATTGAAAGTAGTACTGCGAAACATAGGAATCTCTGGTTGACCCGGAAGAATCGGGACATGGAGATGGGCGTCTTTTGATATCCACAGAACACAGGAGCTCCTGTAATTTCATAGAAGCTATTACTGAACAAAGGGATTCATTCCGTCCTGAAATGGCGTAGACATATCCTCTTGTTCAGTAACTTGAGATCCAGGATGGCTTGCACCGACCCGGCCTTCTTTGGAACTGCAAAGCGGTTTAAATAGAAACCTGTAAAATGTTCCTGAGGAATGACAGGAATGATGACGCCTGGTTGGAGGAGAGAGGCAATGGCTGGGAAACAAACCCTGGAACCAAAGAGGGGTTGTCTCCTGACAGTACCACCTCTCTTACTCAGGCGTCCTTGACAGAGGTGAGCCAAGCAACCTTTAAGAACAAGATGTAAACCTCCACCTTGTGAAACTCCCTGGGCTGCAGGTAAGAGTCATGTGGAGGAGAATGTGCTCCTGGAAGATCTGCCTTGCACATTCTGGAGACGTTAGGAAGGTATCTGTTTGAAGGATAGCCTCCTGGCAGTAATAATCTTCCACAGACGATAAGCGCCGAAAAGGACGAAAGGGCTGAAATTTTCATTTAAGTGGAGGGTGCCGAGGTTTGGCCTGAGAACTTTTCCCTCCGTTAGTCTCCATTATGATTTGGTCCAGCTTGGTTCCAAGCAGGTGTGATCCCTGGAAGGACAGATTGGTCAGAGACTTTAATGAAGACAAGTCTATTGGGATAAGGGGGGCACCCTCTGCGGAAGCGTTCGAGGACTCCTGGGTAGCCAAAACTGAGGGATTACTGTAATCCTGACAGAGGTAAGCAGACTCGCCTGAAGGGACTCTGCACTTACCAGAGGAGCAAGCAAAGTGCTTGACAAGAGTAGTAGAGGCCACACTCTGCCTTAGATTTAGACACAATTCCAATTGACTAATTCCAGAGGTTGGGGTAAAGAACAGAAGTTTTTGCTGAAGAGTCAGCAGAGCAGCACTTACAGGAGAGGTGAGTTCCTGCAATCTGATCCCAGGAGAGCGCGGTGATGAAGCTCAGGAGGGCTGTCTGGAGAGGCTCCTGTGATACCGGTGCATAGATGCTGGAAAATGGCGGCCGCAGAGAGGAAGAAGTGGGCCTTAGGTGAGAAAAGGGCGTGTAGTCCTCGTGCCACTGGAAAAAAAATAAAGGGGGCGTGTCTGCACTGGGCGCGAGAAAAGTCCACGAGATAAAGGAGGGAGGGGCGTGACCAAGTGCCGCAGCCGCACAGAAGCCGGGGCCTAAACAGACTTAAGCCTCACGGGATTGCGAGACGTCAGTACTTCCTAACGCCATTTGGCTCTGGTAGGTGAGTGGGCAGTAGTAGGGGTCCAGGACCATTCTTGGGAACACCTGAACACATCTTGTGTGTAAGGGGCTAGGGTCCTGTCGGATAGACAGATGAGGATACGGGGTGTTAGTCCACGCTGTACTCTGTCTCTATGTGGGATAACAGGGTGACTTCACAATGTTTCCCTCCAAAGGTAGAAGAGAGGAACCTTCTGAAAAAGAAAAGGGAAATCATTACTGAAAAATAGCGAAAACAGAGGCAGATGGGGATCTAGTGAAAGACCTGTGCCCACCTCCTACTGACACGAAGCTAAACTGGTTGGTTCTCTGCCAGTCAGTGGATATACAGGTCCTTCTCAAAAAATTAGCATATAGTGTTAAATTTCATTATTTACCATAATGTAATGATTACAATTAAACTTTCATATATTATAGATTCATTATCCACCAACTGAAATTTGTCAGGTCTTTTCTTGTTTTAATACTGATGATTTTGGCCTACAACTCCTGATAACCCAAAAAACCTGTCTCAATAAATTAGCATATCAAGAAAAGGTTCTCTAAACGACCTATTACCCTAATCTTCTGAATCAACTAATTAACTCTAAACACATGCAAAAGATACCTGAGGCTTTTAAAAACTCCCTGCCTGGTTCATTACTCAAAACCCCCATCATGGGTAAGACTAGCGACCTGACAGATGTCAAGAAGGCCATCATTGACACCCTCAAGCAAGAGGGTAAGACCCAGAAAGAAATTTCTCAACAAATAGGCTGTTCCCAGAGTGCTGTATCAAGGCACCTCAATGGTAAGTCTGTTGGAAGGAAACAATGTGGCAGAAAACGCTGTACAACGAGAAGAGGTGACCGGACCCTGAGGAAGATTGTGGAAAAGGACCGATTCCAGACCTTGGGGAACCTGAGGAAGCAGTGGACTGAGTCCACTGTGTGCAGGAAATGGGCTACAGGTGCCGCATTCCCCAGGTAAAGCCACTTTTGAACCATAAACAGCGGCAGAAGCGCCTGACCTGGGCTACAGAGAAGCAGCACTGGACTGTTGCTAAGTGGTCCCAAGTACTTTTTTCTGATGAAAGCAAATTTTGCATGTCATTCGGAAATCAAGGTGCCAGAGTCTGGAGGAAGACTGGGGAGAAGGAAATGCCAAAATGCCTGAAGTCCAGTGTCAAGTACCCACAGTCAGTGATGGTGTGGGGTGCCATGTCAGCTGCTGGTGTTGGTCCACTGTGTTTCATCAAGGGCAGGGTCAATGCAGCTAGCTATCAGGAGATTTTGGAGCACTTCATGCTTCCATCGGCTGAAATGCTTTATGGAGATGAAGATTTCATTTTTCAGCACGACCTGGCACCTGCTCACAGTGCCAAAACCACTGGTAAATGGTTTACTGACCATGGTATTACTGTGCTCAATTGGCCTGCCAACTCTCCTGACCTGAACCCCATAGAGAATCTGTGGGATATTGTGAAGAGAAAGTTGAGAGACGCAAGACCCAACACTCTGGATGAGCTTAAGGCCGCTATTGAAGCATCCTGGGCCTCCATAACATCTCAGCAGTGTCACAGGCTGATTGCCTCCATGCCACGCCGCATTGAAGCAGTCATTTCTGCCAAAGGATTCCCGACCAAGTATTGAGTGCATAACTGAACATTATTATTTGATGGTTTTTTTGTTTGTTATTAAACACTTTTATTTGATTGGACGGGTGAAATATGCTAATTTATTGAGACAGGTTTTTTGGGTTATCAGGAGTTGTAGGCCAAAATCATCAGTATTAAAACAATAAAAGACCTGACAAATTTCAGTTGGTGGATAATGAATCTATAATATATGAAAGTTTAATTGTAATCATTACATTATGGTAAATAATGAAATTTAACACTATATGCTAATTTTTTGAGAAGGACCTGTATAGTGCTGGGAGGGAGCCTTTTCTTGTGTGTGTGCCTAGTGTCAGCCTCCTAGTGGCAGCAGCAATACACCCATGGTTTCCTGTGTCTCCCAATGAAGCGATAGGTTTTTTTTTGTTGTTGTTGCAAACTTCGATTTTTTTTTATTATTATTTTTTTTTTTATTATTATTTTTTAACCACTAAAATAAACCTGGACATATTGGGTATTGCTGTAATCTTACTTATGAGCAAAATAATATCATGAGGTCACCATAAAAACAATTCCCAAAAAACAATGTCAGAATTATGTGTTTTCACAATTTGTACTCACTCCCCCCCCCCCCCCCCCCCCTTTCTAGTACATTATGTGGTAGAATGAATGGTGTCATTCAAAAGTTCAACTTGTCCCACAAAAAACAGAGTCATCATATGTCTATGTGGACAGAAAAATAAGAGTTATGGCTCTGGGAAGCTGGGGAGGAAAAAGCAAATCCGCAAGAACATAAATTGGGCCATCATCAAAAGGGGGATTAAAAGGGTTTTCGGAAAAGTCCTGTCCCCAGGTGCAGTTTGTTGTCTAAAAACACACAGAACTTATGTCTTCCTCCCCCGGTCCAGCATTGAGTCTCCGCCGCTGCCTCCTGTGTCTTTTCTTGGCGGCTGCGCTCTTATGACAGCACTGCAGCCATTCCGTGAGATAATAACAGACGGCGGTGGAGACACTGGACCCAGGGAGGGTGAATAAAGCGAGTTTGATTTAATAGAACAGATTGCCCCTGGGAACAGAACTTTTCTGTAAACCCTTTAACCCGTTGTTGTACCTTTTTATAGGGTGATTTATCTCCTTTAAAGGTTATTTCTGATTCCTGGGGGACAAACCTCTGGGGCCACGAGCAGTCCTGAGAACAAATGGATCACAGTGATGTTTAATGGTTGTGTCCCCCATAATGGGGGGCAGAAATGCCAGCTGCTGTCGGGTGGCGGCAGTAAGCCCTCTCCTGTCAGTGTCCCTGGGGGTCTGTTCACACTGGCCTGCCATTTAGGACTTCTGTATAAATACTATTTGGAGGTCTACAAACACTTAATATCTCCCGATTCCCCTGTATTCCTGCTCTGCAGCATTGATAAGTTTGATCATGTTCTGACTTTTGTTTTTGTTTTTTTCCACTTTTAGTAATTGCCTGCACGTTCTTTCAGAAACTTTTCAGTCTTCCCACTTCCCCGGGTGTTTGCCTCCCCCTGATGAGGCTTCCATTTCCCTTTTAATTCTCTCTTCCCTATTTGCTATTATCTGACGTTCCTAAGAAAACTGAAAACTTTGTTTCTTTCAGTAATTAGACTTTTTGTATGTGTTTGGTTCTCGGGTGATATCTGCACACATTTAATGCCCTTCCGCCCACACTCGCTCTCAGAAGGCTGCATTATCCCATTACATCTCTTTTGTGCATTCATTAGCTGTAGCTGTCAGCGGTTGGATATGATTCAGTTATGGAAATCTATGCTAATAACCCATCTCTTCACTTCCACGAATGCTTTCAGCTCCTGCATATGTCTGTGTATTTTAGACTGCTGAATATGTACACAGTCCGCCTCTGTACTGCGATGAGGCGTAGGACATAGGCCTGGGTCATCATCTGGGTCAGCCTAAAACTTTGGCCGTCCTTTCTAATTCCACATGCCAACTTATCAATAAAGCTTTAAAGGAGACCTGTCCCCAGTTTTTTCATGTCTAAACGAAGACTATCCCCTTAATCAGCACCTGTGCTGCATTCATTAAAGGGGTATATAGCCCCCTGACTCCCCTTGTATACCCTCCAATAACCGGTGTCCTTTGTGCGGCGTCTGTCCCTTTTCCTGGCTACTGATCGCTGTCCTACTGCTCTGATTGACGTGGATGATGCCTCCTGTGTCATCCACGTAACCTGGCGAAATCTTGCGCCTGCGCAGAGACAATGCCGGCTAACGCCTACGCTCTTTGCTCTGCCCTACTGCGAGCAGAGCCTAAAAAGTGGGCATGCCTAAAACATAAGTGTGCACATGTATTAGGCTCTTCTCGCAGTAGGGCAGAGTGACGTACGCAGGCGCCACCCGGCAGTGTGGATGACGCAGGAGGAGTCATCCACGTCAATCAGAGCAGGACGGCGGTCATCGGCAGCCAGGAGAAGGAATAGACACTGTAGCAAGGACACCTACCAGACCGGACTGTCAGGATTTACATAGAACACAGGAGGGTTTCAAAAGGATTTTGGGGTGTACAGGGGGGATATATACCCCATTATGGAATGCAGCACAGGCGCTGAATTAAGCTGACAGTTTTAGTTGACGTGTGAAAGAACTGGTGACAGATTCCTTATAACGGAGTGCTGTGGTTTTTTGCCCTGTTGGTGAATTTGGTGACCTCTGTTAGGACATAACACATTTTGGGTATGTCTTGAATCACATTTTTGAGATTTTATTTAATTTTATCCTGGGAACCTGATGGAAAGCTTTTTGGGATGGGGACGGGGCAGATCAGGAAACACACCCCTATATATAACAAGGGAATATGGAAAGGGGATGACAAGGTGAGATTGCTCATTTATAAGGTTATTCCTATATCTGCAAGTCAGAGATGGGTATACCTGGCACTTTCGCCTGTCCCCAGATCAGGGGTTCCCAATCCTGCTGGTGAAGTAGACGCTTCACCCATGCATCCAGGCAGAGAATCGGTTAACTTGATGCATGTGTAAACTTTCACCATCCACATGGCTGTTTCCGTCTCCCCCATAGCAATGAATGGGGAGGATGAAGCACATGTGCAGCCAGCTCTCCATACATTCTCCACCTGTATATACCGTAGCTTCATTCTGGAGGTAGATGATTGTCTCAGAAGTGGGACCTGCATCTACCAGACATTTATGGGATATCATTTGAATATGCCATAAAAATCTAAGTAGAGGAAATTTCAATGAAATACGACAAACGACCGTATACTCAATTCCAGGCATTTTATGCATGCAATATTGCTCTTCTAGCTCCCCTTATGAAATATTTTCCTATATGGAGACTATGCATGCAGCTTTATGACCTGTTTTCATCTGCTGATTTTCGGCGTAGGTGTTCATGGATTGGTTTGAGAAGTTCCAAGACAGATTATATAAGAAGGTCGTCTTACTGACTGGTGAGACCAGCACCGATCTGAAGTTACTTGGGAAAGGAAACATTATCATCAGCACTCCAGAGAAGTGGGACATCTTATCTAGACGTTGGAAGCAGCGGAAAAATGTGCAAAACGTCAGTCTCTTCGTGGTAGACGAGACTCATCTGATCGGTGGATCCAACGGGGTGAGATGATCTTTGTTAATCTGATGATTCTCATTCCACTGTACCCTTTCCAATGCCAAGATGACATTTCTATCAATCAGTGTAACTTTGATCATATAGGAAGCTTGCATTTTGGCTTTAATTGGTGAATGTAAGACTTTGCCTCTTTCTTGCTCACAGCCTGTGTTAGAGGTGATCTGCTCCCGTATGCGCTACATCTCCTCCCAGATCGAGCGGCCGATCCGCATAGTGGCACTCAGCTCCTCTCTATCCAATGCCAAGGACGTGGCACACTGGCTCGGCTGCAGCACTACATCCACTTTTAATTTCCATCCTAACGTGCGGCCGGTACCCCTGGAGCTTCACATACAGGTAAGATTTGTGTATGTAGAATTGCCAATATTTGTTTCCATTCCTGGGAATATTTCAGGTGTCCGTCATTAGAAAAGGGACACCAGGGGTATGTGCACAAGATGTCTTTACCGGCAGATTCTGCTGTGGACAAAGCCTGAACAACCTATGAGAAAGCACTCAAAACAATGAGTAAAGGATTTCTGTGTAAAAAAAAAAAAATGACTTGCTCTGCATATGTTCAGGCTGTGGAACGTCTTTTAAAGGGAACTTGTCACCGGAAAAAATGCGAATAACCTGCAGATATGGGGTTAATCTGTAAGTTAATAGCACTATTATGGTGCACGGTGCCTGCACGTAGCCGTATGCTGCGGGGAGAAATGGTCTTTATCTCCCCCCCCCCCCCCCCCCCTGCAGCATTCCGGTTTCAGCCACGGGGTCGGCGCTGGTTCAGTCACTGCTCTGGGAATACAGATCTCCAAACATAGAAAAAACAATCCCAACAATTGAAGTTGTTTGTTGCTGGTCAGATGTTGGTGCTGGTCAGAGTATAATATAACAGTGGTAACCGCTTGCCAGATGTATTACATGGAGATGTGCAAAATCTATGGCCTCCTCATTGTAGAGTGAACTGTTAGTAATGGATGTCTGCGCTATTACCATATGAGATGAGCTCAAAAATCAAAATTTTACAGGACATACTGGTATATAACAATAAGCTGAATCAGAATGTGTATTCCTTTTTTTATTTTTTTACTTTTAATGCATCTGTCCACTAATGACCCCACATCTACCTCCTAGGGTTTTAACATCAGTCACACACAAACCAGACTCCTGTCCATGGCAAAGCCAGTGTACCACGCCATCGTGAAGCACTCTCCTAAAAAGCCCATTATTGTCTTTGTGCCATCTCGGAAGCAGACGCGACTCACGGCCATTGACATACTTACCACGTGTGCCTCTGATGTCCAGCGGCAAAGGTAGGGTTAACACAAGCAGTCTTTGCTGAGAAACCACTGCCTATACCATACACATCACTGATGGGGGCTCTTGTGTTTTTTTTTTAAGGTTCCTTCACTGCACAGAGAAGGATCTGGCCCCCTACCTGGAGAAACTGGGTGACAGCACGCTGAAGGAGACCTTGCTGAACGGTGTGGGGTACCTGCACGAGGGGCTGTCCTCTTTAGAGAGGCGCATTGTAGAACAACTCTTTAATTCCGGTAATCTATCCTGTAATCTGCGTTTTCTCTTCGCAATCAGTATTTTCCTAATAATCCTTTTTTCTTTTCTTTCTTTTGTCATTGCACTTTTTTTTTCTTCCCTTTGTGTAGAAGCAAATAAAGGTTAATCATGGTATAAGTTTTACAGCTTTCTAACATACCTTTGGTATTTTGATTCCTCCACATCTTCAATATCTCTGCTTGCTGTCATTTAACAGGAACCTTCATAGTTAACTTTCAGTGGATAATAATATGAAGGTTCCTGTTAAATGACAGCAAGCAGAGATATTGAAGATGTGGAGGAATCAGTACTATAAAAGCATTAAGTAATAGCTTTTATTTTGCAGAATCTGCAATATCTCCAAGGAGGTTGTTTCAATTTATTTCATAGATAAAACTGCAAATTGCTGGTAAAAAAACAAGCACCTTCCCATTTTCAGTTATTAAAAATACTCTTCTTTTTCAAGAATGGAGGGATTTTTTAATTCTATTTACTAGACCGCCAGGAGATCAACCTGTGCATGCACCGCCTCCAGCAACACTTTACTATAGGCCGCTGAGAGATCAATGTGCCGACACGGCGCTATTTTACTGAAGCCCGCATCGGCGTGAAATTTATAACCGTAATAAGCTACTGACACCAGAGGCAGCAGACGGGGCCCGGGCAGAGCCGAAGAACCTACCCACAGGCCCACCCCGATGCACAAGCAGCTTATTGCACGCAAACTTTCAAAGGATAAAGAACAACCAGGCTGCCGATTTTTATGGTGAAGGTACCTCGTTAACCAGTAGGACAGCTACTTCATGTCCTTTAGTTTAACATGCCTGATCCTGATGACAGGTTCCTTTTAACATACTCTTGCCGGACTGCTGTATCTGGCCATTTTCAGTGCCCCCCTGCTTTCCTCTGATATTGCCTGATACAGCATAGTAGAGTGCACAGCTTGGATCAGCAGCGCAGCCATGCTACTGGTGTGACCTGTCAATCATCGGCTTTCCCTGACGAGCACGAATCCTGGAGGCCTGGAAGCCATGTGCTCCTGAAGATTAAACGTGAGACTGCCCCTTTAAGAACAATCTAGTAATGTTGTAGCTTTCACCTCCTTATTTCTTTCTTCCTGTACCTATGTGCAGTTGGTGTTTTCTGCATCTCTTCGATAACAATCCTTCTTGTCTACACCAGGGGCGGTGCAGGTGATCGTATCTTCTCGCAGCCTTTGCTGGGGTCTGAACATTTCTGCTCACCTGGTTATCATCATGGACACCCAATATTACAATGGAAAGATTCATGCGTACGTATGACTCGTTGTGTAAATGTGATGATGATGTCTTTCATTATCTTTTGCCTTCTAATATAATATTTTTTATTATCAGATACGTGGATTATCCTATTTACGATGTTCTACAAATGGTGGGATACGCGAACCGGCCTTTACAAGATGATGAAGGACGATGCGTCATTATGTGTCAAGGATCAAAGAAGGTGAGAAGCTACTTGTTTGACTGTCGCGTACTTTTTATTTACTGAAAAAAGGTAATTACTCTGTCGCCTCATTGGGGGACACAGGACCATGGGTGTTATGCTGCTGTCCACTAGGAGGCGACACTATGCATAATCTGAAAAAGATTAACTGTGGCTCCTCCTGTGCAGTATACACCCCTGGACGGCATCAGCCTTCTCCAGTTTTTGCTTAGTGTCGCAAAGGAGGCACACCTAAAGATTTTTACTCCGTTTTTACTCCGTTTCCCATTTTCCGATGGGATTACAGATGAAGAAAAGAGGGTCTCCTGTGAGACTCCCGGCATGGCTCCTTCCTCGGCCCCCTATTATGGGGTGCCCAGTTGAAGTTGAGATGGCTATTCCCCATGCTGCTCCTTCCCCAACCTCTCGGGTGTTGGTTCGAAGTCGAGACCCCCCTCCTTCCCCAATTCCTTTTGGTTTCTGGGTTGAGGTCGAGGCGAGGATAAAG